>NC_081415.1:129214362-129540924 GCF_030272615.1 Cryptomeria japonica | reverse complement strand
CCATTCTCTTGCATCCTTTGTCAAAGATTGAACAAACAATTTCATGAATATATCTTCATGAGGAATCTCAAATTCTTTGATGATACTTTTTACATTAACTACATGTTGTTCTACTGAATCAACTCCATTTCCCAAGAATTTGGGGATTGCTAATCTTAAATTAGTAGTGATCTGATTTGGGTAACCAACAATGCCAGTGAAATCCAATTGTCAATATCTTTCAATGATTAGTGGTCATCTGCCAACATGATGGTTGTTTTGATTGTTCATAATTCCTCTATTGAATCCATCATTGTTGCCATAATTTTCATTGTTCCCATTTTTTCCACCACCACTATTATTTCCATTATTATTATTGTTCCTACCTCCACCATTGCCACTTTCCATAATTGACATTGTTACCTCTATTATGTCCCTTATTTTCATTGCTGCCATATCCAGTACTTCCTACATGGTTACCCCTATTTGTGTTATTCCAATTCCAACCATTTCCCCCATCTCCATTCCTTCTTCCATCCTCCTACCTTTCTTCACTTTTATCCCTATGCACATCCCTCCATATTCTACTTTCATTTACCAACAAGTTATCATAAGTTACAAAAGGCTGGTCCATCCTTCTCATATGAGGGGGACTATAGTTTGGAGCTACTTGTCTACTTGTTTCACCCCTCTCTTTTTCTACCTTGTTTTTCTTCAGGATTCAAATATTATTTCTCTCTATTCTAAGTTTCTGTAACACCCAATTTGTTTTCCTTTGAAGTTCCCTCACCATCTTGGCATCGTCTGCATACATATCAGCCATTCTAAGAATAAGTTCATCCCACTATTTTGCTTCCTGTTCCTCAGCAGTCATGATCTCATCATGGCTATGTCTATTATCTTTTGTATTTATTTAATAGAAAGGGTTTTCCTCCCTATTTTCATATTTTCCAGTAGATGAAGAATCTTCCTCCATGCTAGGAAATATCTTATATACTTCAAACTCCATGTTTGATTTTTTCCCTTTGTTCCTTTTCTTGGGACTCAACTGAACAAAATCTTCTTGTCCCTTGTGTAGAGATCTCCTCCCCTACATAAATCTTATTGACAAATTCCTAGGGGTTTCTCTTATTTTCTCAACATACCAACTATTATTTATATATTAAATGCAGAGTCACCACCTCCTAAGAGGAACAATATCTTTCACTAATCTTTCGGGCTCTCTCTTCCAGCAGAGTCTGAAGTGAAATCACTAGAAATTTTGAATACCTCTTGTCACAACTCCCTAGCAGAGTCACCAATCTATTGGTTCCCAAAACCACAAATTATTAAACTTAAGGATTTGCCAAGCCCTTAATTGATCCAACTAGCCTTGGCCAACAAACAGGGATGGTCAAAGACCAAATCCCTCTGCACTTAAGGCTGCATTGAACCTAGGTAGGTATACCTCTCCCTCTCAAGCATAAAAAGAGTTATTTAAAGTGGATTTAAGCTTTATGACCAAAAAATGCAAAACTCACAAATGATTGTTCTGCAATTATGATTTAATATGTGCTTTACGTGAATGCCTTTTAAAAGAAAATGAAAATCATTATGATTGTATATTAAGAATAAGAGTGCTTTTAGGACTTAAAAGAAATATGCAAATATTAGTTCATATAGGGTTTGGGAAGAATGTTTCTCTATCAAGGACCTTAAATGCATAACAAACCAAGACCTTAAAAGATGAATAACAGACTAGTGCCTCTATCCAAAGATATTTATAACATTCTATGGAGAAGAGATCTTATCAACTCCAGAGACAATATTAATCAACTATGAAGGTTTCAGTATGTGTTACACAAACAATGAAAACCCAATCTCACATTTAATGTAACAACATGTGATGGCACATCATAGCAAATCAAATGACATATTTATCAAGAGGACAAAGATAACTGCATCTCAGGTTGCATTCTCGATCACATAGAAGTTCTTGAACTAATCAGCTGTGTCATTCATATCAAGAATATCCATCTTGACAATGTCTTGGGCTGCACTAAGTAAAGACTTACACTCAGAAAGCCATATGGTCTTATCCTTAATTACACTTGAATCATCTACCAAACCGGGAACCCCATGCTGAACAATTTGCTGGCACTCATCAAATTCAGATTTCAACTACTTTGTAAATTCATCATGTGTGACAAGCAAACCCTGAACCTTTTTCTTTACCTTTTCCCTAGTCGATGCATCTTGTAACAATAGGTTGAGTCTATCTCGAATTCTAGTGTTAGAAACCATATTGTCCATGTTCCTCTAATATACACCCCCAACTTCATCCAATGCCTTCTCCATGTTATCATATCTTTTACTAATCAATACACAAGCAGTATCAACCCTAATGCTCTTCATATCCTTCTTCAACTTAGTGTGCTCATAAGCTAAATTTTCAAACTTCTTCTTCTAGTGGTCTGCTTAATAAGTAATCCGAGGAATTGGATGCCCACTCCTCTTAAGGGTTTCCTCATATAAGGTCTTATATTTATTTTTCTCTTCTATCTCATGTTGAGCCTTATTGAATTTTGAGATAATAATACCTATGTTAGCAGTGACCATAGGTACTACCTCTCCAACTTTCAGGGTCATCATATGACCAAAGGCTTTATCCACATCTATGATTTTTGGTCTTTTATTTAGGGGGTACAATGCCCATAACAACATTGCTTGTTCATCTGGATCATATCGTAATCCAATGAATATATCATTAACCCCTTGGAAATCTATCTTGAAGTCCTTATTGTCTGCATGTAATAGAATGTCAAAAATAAATGATGCACTCAAATCCCATCCTTGGAAAAGAATAATACCTGCTTCCACTAGCAACTGCCTCCCTCTCTAAGGGATCATTGTCTCCACTCTTGCATCAATATCAGCCTTAAGCTTCTGCAACATTTCCTCCTCATTCTCTAGTGTGATATTAGGCATTGCTTCCCTCAACTTCTTTCCTTTGTAGTGGTATAAGAAGGACTTAAACTTTTTAGACTTAATGAATTGATCATCTGAAACAAATGAAGTATGCTTTGTCATCCTTTCATCTATTTCTGCATTTAGTGCAATGAGGATCTTACCCTATGCTTTTGGCTCCTTCTCTTTCTCAGGTGCATGGAGCTTGAAAACTACTTCATTCTCCCCTGAATCACTTTGAGCTGGTTCTTCCTCAATGTTTTCTAATCTTTTTCTTCTCTCCTCCAGTTTCTTCTCCAAGGTCTCCATAACCTTTGCAAGCTCCTCCACTTCCTTATTTTTACACATATCCTCAAATTCATCCTCCTAATGAAGGTAATCTACTAAACCTTGTCTCTTCCTGCACGTGTGGATGTAGCCCTCAAGATCATAATTCATTCTGGATGTTTGCTGTAATAGGTTGTACAATTTTAAAATCTAGGAAATAAAGTGTGCCAGAGAGAAAGGCTTGCTTGTGTGCACCTCCAAAATTTTTGGTATTTGAGACACATAATTGCCTTACAATTTCCAAAAAATCAATCCTATCTGTAGCACGCTTCGATAGCACATAGGGGTAACCTTCAAATCCATAGCACATAGGGGTAACCTTCAAATCCATAGCACCGAATAAAGGTGAAATTTTGGCATGAGTACCAATCACCCCAATCGTGATTAATGTACGAATTTTTGTGCTCATGAGGCCTAAGAAACCTCTTTGCATCCTTAGAAAATGATCCTTGCAGAGGTTCACGAAAGAGTAAGAAAATTGGCTTAACAAAGAATTCTTCAAATTTGATGTAATGGAAATTTACATATCTGTAATCCCATAGAGAAACCCACAACTAAGCTGGTTGATCTTGTCCTTTCTTCCCAAGTGTATTTACATTCAAACCCCCTGGCCATAACCCTTTAAATCTCCTATAAAATAAAACAATGTTTATTAACAGCGAATAATGCTTGAAGTGCTTGTCTGGATTTTCTTTCAAGTTCAAGAAGCCTTCATGAAGTCTATCCACCAAGTATGAAGCAAAATTAAAAGATCTAGGCTAATGTCTCTAAATATCTTCTGCTAAAACTAGTGGCCCCATGTTTGCTACATCAGGAGCTTCAACTACTCCAACTTGACCACATGCCATATATGTAAACTGTAAATATTTCTTGAAAATGGTCATATCATAAGGAGGACCATCCTCCTTTGTTAACCTCCCCTTCTCTTCTTTGTGGATAGCGAGGTTCCAACCCTAGTATCTAGCATCCATTTTTATATATTCCTCTTCCAAATCCACAAAAGATAAGGGCACATTCACCTCAAGATCCACTGCAAAAACCTCTTGAGTTATGGCTACTGCAAAGTGAACTAAAGCGGTCTCATCGGGCAACAGACTGCACTGCTTGTTTGTATCATCATGTCTTACTAGGAGCTTCAATAAATCAATATTTACAAAGGCATTAGGTACAATGAGTTTACCTAAACCTGTATTCCATGGGTTCAAAATCAACATGGGCTCATCCTTGTAGAGGTAATGGAAAAGAAATAGCTCATGCCCTCTCACTATTGTCAATATATCTCCAATTTCTCTATATTTGTCTTCCAACTAGTTGTGAATAGGCATATCCACCTTAGCTCTGCGTGACCTAGCTCCTAGAGAGCCCATTTGATCTATCATGTTTTGATTTAATTTCCTTTGAGCCTCACTAACTTCACCCTTCGATTCTTTTGATGTGCGAATACATATTTCAATGACCTTCTACTTCCCTTTTGAGCTTGACCCTTCCATCTCTGCAAATTCTTTTCTCTATACTCAGCAACTCAAAATATTTCTCAATGAACACTTGATAACTTCTGCAATAACTTTGTGTGAAATGTCAATGTGCAACACTAGCTATACATCATCGAGGAGTCTAATCTTGTACTTAATTACTACAATCTTGATGGATCTGCTTTGTGTGGCATCAAACCTACCCAATGGATGCATTTAATGGAAGCCATCTTGTCAATTTTTCACATCAAGACCTTCAACAGCTAATCGGTGAGACTTTTCTCGATGATTCAATTATTTGGCGCCATTATGACTTTACTACTTCTTACCTTCTGATCGGCACAAGCTATCCTGACCGCCTCATTGGGTCTTGGGATAGCAATTTTTCTCCTATCCTGATGGTTCATTTTATCCCAATGGATACTCCTTCAGTTTTGGATTTGCTTTAATTTTCACGATCCATCGGTATAACTCTCCCCGATACACCTGCCTTCATTTTTTGTTACTTAATCATCAGTGATGGTCATATTTCATTTTATGTCCATCTGATACCTCGATCACCTCAACATCTTGATCTACATTTTGACTAAGCTTCCTACGTTATCAACATAACTCACCCTGAAGAATTCCTTGCAGCTCACCATCCGCCATAATAGTCCTATCGAGATTCGGCATATCATAAAACTTCTTCTCCTGATGTCCCGATGAGTCTTCACTTCATGTTACTTTATCGGTATAATTCACACTGATATCTCTGCAGGTGCTTTTATCTTCATCAGGGGTCAGAATAGCCTTTTTATATTCCTCCCAAAGTTTTGATGTTACTCTGATGTACTTTTATGCTTTATACCTCTAAGTCTATTTTATTAGTATAGGTAATACCGATGGTTCCGCCTTCTGATTCTCCATGTCATTGGGGATTGGCCCAACTATTTTTGCACTATTTTGATATGGTCTTTTTCTCTGGTGGACCTGCCTTTAGTTCCCTTGAGTCATCGGGTATCAGGATATAGTTCTTTTATTATTTTTGATCTCCCGATGCTATAAGTCCACGATCTACACTTGTTGGTGTAAATAATTATTCATCATGGATATTATTACACTTACTTAAGTTACTTAGGATAATGCATTTCATAGTAGTTTGGATATGAGACACTTGGGTGTTTGTGCCACATTGGGATAGTGTGTGTAGGAGAAATTCCACCTCTTATGGTGTTGATCTTGTTATTACACTATCATATCCACTTATTGTGGAGTGATAATTCCACCTTCGGTGGGTGATCCACCTCATATGGAATATTATATTATTTCTCCTACCTACCCACACCTATTTCCTACCTACCCTTGTTTCTTATTGAGCCACATGTCATGTTTGTGTGCTCATACATATCCCTAGCCTTGCCTATATAAGCAGGCTCATCTACATTGTATGTAACAACAATAATCCAGTTGATTGTTGATCACTTTTTTTTTGATGAGAATATAGTTTATTCTTGTCCCATATTATGTCTCTATCTTGTACATTTCATTGACCTCTTGATCTTGGGAAAATCCAACATGGTATCAGAGCTATTGGAGTCTCATTGATTCGTCTTGAAGAGGCATTATTGCGACGTTAAGAGGCAGATCTGAGGAGCATCATCATTTGGAGGCGTCCTAGACTAGATCCGACCTCGCCATTGCGTTCGGAAGGCCATTTCCATGAATTTTGGTTATAAAGTTGGCCTATTTTGGTGAGGAAAATTTTTTCCCCAATTTTGCTTATCGTACGGATTTTTCGAATTTTATATATATTTTTCAAAAAAAAAAAAAAAAAATTCATTTTTCAGAAATTTGTTTTCAAAAAATCAAAAATTGAAAAAATTGAAAAAATTGAAAAATTCGAAAAAAATCAAAAAAAATTGAAAAGAAATCAAAAAAAAAGAAAAAATCATTTTTGGGGGGTCCGCAGACCCCCCCCCCTGCGCTCGCCGTACCCGTTTTGCAGGCACTGCGCAGAACGTACCTTTTTTACAGACTGTCGTACTTTCCACGCGTACCCTGTGTCGTCGCCGAGTCCACCGCCGACCGCACTCTGTGAGACGCCCGTCGGCCACTCGCCCGCTCCGAGTTCCCCTGCTCTACCCCGGCCTCGGCTCCTCCTCCGGCACCGCTCCCCGGCACCTCCGCCCTCGGTTCTCCCGGCCTGCGCCACTCCGCCTCCCGGCAGCTTCCGCCTCCTCTGCAGACAGCAGAGCCCTCCGCCGGTACTTGCTGCCGGCTGCCCTCGATCTCCGCCCAACAGACCTAGCTCCGCCTCCTCTTGGGCCGCGCCGCTCGTCTCTGCCTGCCGCGCCGACACGTCATCAACCGGGAACCGTGCCACGTAATCACAGACGTCATTTTCTGTACTGCCACGTGGAAAACCGTACAGACACGCAGATCTTACCGTACACACAGTCAGCAGTACGGACAGCCAATCACCTTGCACAGTCAGCATATTCCGTACAGTACGGAACGTACAGTCAGCACCCCACGTCATCCGTCTGTACGGTACGGACGCCCAGTCAGCCAGATAGGCGAAGTTTTGGCGACGGTCATACGGCCATCAAAATTAACATAATATTTTTCTGATGTCAGCGCCACATCAGCAGGGTTTGAAAATTTTTGGACCCCCTCTCATTTGCATTTTTGATTTTGCAGTTCAACTTCAAAAGGCCATAACTTGCTCATTTTTGCTCCTTTTTGTGTGCAATTTTTTTTGAAATGGGCTAGAATTTCGTGCTCTCCGCAGTGGTGAAAGAATTTTTTGATTTTGATGTATGGATTTTTCAGAAAATGCAGTTTTTGGTGACTGTCCCTGAGTAATCCCAGTTTTTGCAACTTCAGAGGCTTCGTTTGGGGTCATCCGACCTCCTTTTTAGGTGCCGTTTTTTTTGAAAGTGCGTATTTTTTCATCTACTTTCACATGATGCTATCAGATTGATGTCATTGTAAGTAGAAATTGTGCTTTCAGATCTTGGCCATTTTTGGCTCTCTTGGTACTTGTATATTTGCTTGAATCTCAGTTAGATTCATTGCACTATTGATTGAAGTCTCTTGTATCTCATTTGAGAAGTTGTAAAATTTGCATCATAAGCCCACTTTGTCTTGTTTTGCAAGTGGCTCATTGTAATCGCACTAAGTATAAAGTGTCAAAATCATCACTTTTGGGGGGGTACTTTGATTGATTGAATTTGGGGGGGTGTCTCTTGTGCTCTTGTGCTCTTGTGTTCTTTCCTTTTTGCTGCTATGGGTTCTTCTAAGTTTCCTCTCTTAACTCCACATAATTATGCTACTTGGAAAATTGATGCATGGAGTAAACTTATGGAAAAAGGACTCACTCATTACATTGATGGAACTATTGTTGCTCTAGCTGATCCTAAGGCTGATCCAGTTGGTCACTTAGATTGGCTCACTAAAAATATCATGGCAATTGGTACCTTAAGAAAGTATGTATCAAAGGATCTCATTTTTCATATTGAGAAATGCACTCTAATCAAGGATGCTTGGCAAAAGTTTCAAGACTTGTATGGTCAAGTTGATGAGATTAGGGGATATCAAATTGATAGTGATCTCACCATGTTAGATCCCAAGAACTTTGATACTATACAAGATTATGTCACTAAGGCAAATGAGTTGAGGGCACAACTCAAAGATTGTGGCATTGATAAGAAGGATACTCAATTGATATTCAACTTGATAGGGAAGCTTCCACAAGAATATGCAGCATTTGTTTCTAGTTTCCAAACTCATAGGATGACAATGGGTTCAAGCTACAAAATGCCTACATTTGATGCTTTCAATGAAATGTTGATGATGGAACAAACTAAGTTGATAAGCATGGGCATTCTTAAGGCTTCTTCTAAGTCTCAAGCATTAGTGGCAAATCAAGGAAACAAAGGAAATCAAGGAAAGGACAACTCAAACAAGAAGAAATGGTAATCAAAGCCTAAGGAAAAAGCATCATCTTCTCCACAACAAGGAGATTCATCCTCTTCCAAGAGAGATAATTCACCAAAGAGAGAGAGACCTACTTGTGCTTATTATAAAAAGATTGGTCATGAGGAACATCGTTGCCATACTAAGAAGATTGATGAGCTCACACATATCATCAAAAAGCATAACATTGATTTGCCTAAAGTCTACAAGAAGGATGATTCATCAACTTCCACTTCCTCACATTCAAAAGGAAAAGGGCAAGCATTCATGGCTTCTACAAGTGGAAAGACTCACTCTTTTGGAACAAGAAAAGGAAAAGCTCTATGTGCTACAACACATCATACTTCAGAGAGATGGCTTCTAGATTCAGGGGCTTCTCATCATATGGCATCTTCACAGTCTATGTTCTCTACATTTGAGACTTGCACCATGCCACAGATTTTGATGGGCAATCATACATACATGGATGTGATTGGGAAAGGATCTATTGACATTGGGGATAACTCCTTCAATGATGTGTTGTGTGTACCCCACTTGACAAACAATCTCCTTTCTATCTATCAAATCACACATGGCGCAACTAAGAGAGTTGTGGAGTTCACACCTGACTCAGTTTTTATTAGAGACATGGAGACTAGAGCTATCATTGCAACTGGGGTGGTTGATCATGCATCTCGGTTATACTCCTTTTCAGATTTTGTTGATGATGATGATTTCACATTTGATGATTCTACACATGATGCTCACACTTATTGTGATGATTCAGATTTTGAGGAGAACTTTGGACACTTGAACATGGGGATTCTCACATGTAACCCCGTTCTTGAGTCTTGTACTTCATCTTCTCATATTGATATCACATCACCTATTGCACCTGATGATGCAGATAGTGCGACAGTTTTGCCTTCATGTGATTCAGTGCAGCAGGATATACATTGTCTTCCAGCTTCAGATTCATGGGATGATTACTTGACAGATATTGCAGGTTTGTTTGTGGAATCCTACATTGCAGATTTGGGAGACATCATTGATGACATACATCTTCTCTTTGATGAAGGTGATCCTTCTTCGATTGTTGCGAGGGCACACTCTGACCCTCTTGTTCATTCTCTACATGATCATTCTTTTGAGGTTGACATGATTGTGGATACTTATGTACAGCAGTTGGAGGAGGTCTCTTTATTCTTTGAGGAGACACATGAGTCTTTGGATATTGTTCTACATCCATCTCCACTAGATGTTGGAGTTTCTTTTTCAGCAGTATGGCACAATTTACCATCCTTGGAAGGGGTATCTTTCAGCATCGACATGGGGACACTTGAGCAGTTTTCAGAGATTCTTTTCATCATGAGTTTTCTTCATACATCTTCCCTTCATGATTGGGGAGACTTCATGGATACACCTTTGGTTTTGTTTCTTCCTAAGGGGAGGAATGTTCTTCGACGTTCGTGGAGCAGTTTCTTCATACATCAAGCTTCTATCATTGGTGCAGATTCTTCATTGAGGGATGATCACAATTTGACTTCTCTTCTTCTCTCATATGGGGGGGACTTTTTCCTCACATGGAGTTTTGTTCCTCACATACTTCTTTGAGAGTTCTATTGTATAGCTTTCATCTCTCTTTTTGGGGGAGGGTTTTTTCCCATTGGGTTTTTCTCTCTTTCCCCACTTTGTGAGAGATTTCATTGCATTGGTTTGCATGCATTTGCATTTGTTCATGGGTACCTAACATGGCCTCGTAGCCGGGACCCATCCTGCATTGCTTAGTTGCATTGTAGACTTAAGTGCATTCCCCTAAGTTGCACTTAAGGGGGGGTGTTGGTGTAAACAATTATTCATCATGGATATTATTACACTTACTTAAGTCTACTTAGGATAATGCATTACATAGTAGTTTGGATATGAGACACTTGGGTGTTTGTGCCACATTGGGATAGTGTGTGTAGGAGAAATTCCACCTCTTATGGTGTTGATCTTGTTATTACACTATCATATCCACTTATTGTGGAGTGATAATTCCACCTTCGGTGGGTGATCCACCTCATATGGAATATTATATTATTTCTCCTACCTACCCACACCTATTTCCTACCTACCCTTGTTTCTTATTGAGCCACATGTCATGTTTGTGTGCTCATACATATCCCTAGCCTTGCCTATATAAGCAGGCTCATCTACATTGTATGTAACAACAATAATCCAGTTGATTGTTGATCATTTTTCTATTGATGAGAATACAGTTTATTCTTGTCCCATATTATGTCTCTATCTTGTACATTTCATTGACCTCTTGATCTTGGTAAAATCCAACAACACTCCCTTTTCATCGTTACAAGTTACACCAATAGCCTCATAGGTTATCGGTATAGCAATTTTTTACACTTTTTTGATAATTCGATACATGCTGATAGAAAACACCCTCCTTCTGCCTCATTGGAACAAGCTATCCTGATGGTAAACTTTTCCAAATGTGTGCACCATGCTAAATATTATTTAAGTACTCCAATGAATCTGCCTTCTAATTTATCGGTATATGTCATGCCAATAATCCTTCTTTTGCTTGCCAATGTTGTTTCATCGGGACTACTTATGTTGATAATTGAAATTTTGCAATTTTGAACAAATGAGCCATCCACCATGAATATTAATGATCTCAACTATCCCACAGTGTCTGATATATACTAGAAAAGAATCTTAGATTATACTATAATGACTTCTCCACTGATAAATAGTTTCATACTAGATTCCTTGTGCAGTATATACTCAGTGCATGCCCTTAGTGTGCCCAAGTGATACCTTGACATTCCTAAAACAACTGATCCTTAGAGAACTTTACTTGTGCTAATAAGGTTCATGCACATGCAAACTAGCAGTAAATGCTCATATGATAAGAAAAAGGCTCCCATATAACACAATTTTTTTTGTAAAAATATGTGCTACCAGACAAGGAAACTGAATTCAAGAGAGTGGATAGTAAGAAAAGAAAACCCTCATCGACACCTACTCTATCTCCCAAGAAGTCAAGGACATAGAGAGAGAAATAACAGGCTGTAAGAGAGCCCATTGGTCCGGAGAAGAAAGTGACTCCAAATAAGAAACAAGAACCTAAAGCACCAGATACTCTAACACTGGAAGAGTTGATCAATGAAATCACACAAGAAGGTAACCTTAGTAATGTGAATAAACTTTATCATTCTTTCAAAGATTCAGATAAGGATACTATAGAGGAAAGCATTATTTTACATCTTGATATCTACAAGAAAGTTCTTATTGAAGTTGTAGATGATCTGCCAAATGATTTATACTTAAGGTTAGAGGCTAAGAGAATGTCGGTAATGGAATTACACCATAAATTAAAAGTAGAGGCTCTACTTGTTGTGCATCTTGTTAATTCCAAATAGGAAATGGATGATTTAATTTAAGAGGCAAATAGAATAGTTTTTGTGAGTGGTCACCAGCATGTTATCCTTATGGAAGGCGGAGTGAAAGAAATCGCAAATGAAATGATAGATAAGTGGGTTATATTTTTTGTGGAAAGAGAGAAGAAAGAAGAGAAGGATAGACAAGACAAGTCAATTACTAAGGTATATCAGAAAGACAAGGGTAAAGGAAAAATTGGTAGTGTACCTGATATCATGATCAAGGATAACCTTCCTCCACCAGCACAGGACACCCCACCAATAATTGCAAAGGCACTGATACAAACTAATAGTCAACCGAAGGAAAAGGTAGAGGAAATGACACAAGATGACACTAATCTGGAGTCTGAAATTATTTTTACTATGAATGTGGAAACATGAGATTTTAACATTGTCGTGGATAAGGAAACTGTAGAGGTTAAGATAGCTGAAGCTACAAATGTTGAGGTCTCTAAGTCACCAGTCAACATTGTTGACTCTCAGAATATTGAGATACCAGCTGAAGTTAAGAAAATAAATACTATCATGCCCAAACTTTAGGGCAAGAACGGGATAATTTTTTTTTTAAATTCGCACTTAAAACATTTAATTAAAAGCGGAAAATTAAATTTCCAAAGAAATTATTATTGTCTCCATGATTTTAATCACTTAAATAAAATTAATTAAAACTTCCTAATATATTTGGCGGAGATATTATTAATCTCCAATAAGTCTATTTTGTCTAAAATTCATTTAAATCAATAATTAAAAATAAATCGACTAAAGAGTCAATTAATTCAAAATGAATATCTTCCTTAAGTTTCTAAATAATATAATCTAAAACCATCCCTTTTCTTTTATACCCTTATGTTTAACAAATATTTGATCTACCAGTTGCCCTTAAACCACATTATCATTAAATGTTTAAATTAAAATAAACATTAATATATGTAATAAATTATAAAATTTCTTTAATATATATACATTATGTATATTTTTCCTCAAACAAATATTATTACAACTTACTCAAATTCGCTCATATTATTATAACTTTACAATTTTGTCAAAAATCATATTCATAACCATGTATATTTATATATATAAGGCATGAATGCCTTGGGGGGCATAAGGATGTGGGGTTGATTATACTTATGATGTATTTGGTTTGCCATGAGGTGGCTTTGTGTTTTACCATTCTTCCAGTCTCCTTAGGGTACTTGGTCCACTACCACCGTTGAAAAGACATCACAATGTGTGGTGTAGTATAGCCTTGGTTGGGAATGTGTTTGTGAAATGTTTTCCCCTTGTTTATTGTGTTTGCATGTGTGTAACCTGTCTAGGGCTTGGTTCTCCAAGCTCGGGGGTGGCTACTAGTTAGCCTAGGCTGGGAGGTGAGCACTCCATGGTCATAGCCTATGTTTTATGTGCAGGTTGTTGGAATAAAAGAATACGACAAGTGGAAGTTTGTTGGAGTTATGTGGTTGCAAAAAAAGATTTGGGAAATGGAATATTTA
Organism: Cryptomeria japonica; assembly: GCF_030272615.1. NCBI lineage: Eukaryota > Viridiplantae > Streptophyta > Pinopsida > Cupressales > Cupressaceae > Cryptomeria > Cryptomeria japonica. The sequence continues at coordinate 129,527,328 of NC_081415.1, read as the reverse complement.
CATTTTAAGTTGCAGCAATGTTGTATCTATTTTCAAAAATAAATGTATCTATTATTTTTAAAGGTCTCATTTATAGAAAAGAGAGAGATCCATTTGTATGGTTGACTATAATGTATTTTAAATATACTTTAGGGAAATACATTGTTTTTATTAAAGTATTATTTGGTTGCAAAATGAATTAGATTTGCATGCATATAGAAGGTTGGGAAATAAAGCAATTAGATCTATAAATGGAAGTGCAATTTTAGTTTATCTAAATCTATCATTTTGTTTATTGTAGAAAATAAAATAAAATTTTATTATAGCCATTTTTAAAGTTTTATTTTAATAATGTCTACATCTACAAAGTTGTTGTTTAATCTTATTTAGTTCTGTAAATTTTAATTACTTACAGAAATTTAAATCTAGAAATTAAATGGTCTATCTAATCTTTAATAATCACATATTTATATAGCTACTGTTAAAAATTACTAAACTTTGTTATTTACTTAATTGTAGAAAATTAATTCTAGAGTTAAATAGACTATAGGAAATTAGAGAAAAAACAATATATCATATCCTTTCTAGTTGTTGTTTAGTTTTATGGGGTTTCTATCAATCATTTATTGCAGAGAATAAATCTAAACTAATTTTCTATCTCTAATTAAAGGTACAAAAAAAAAAAATATACATTTGTATTTTGCACAGTAGGGTTAGATGCTTATATATATATATATATATATATATATATATATATATATATATATATATATATATATGTATATGTATATGTATATGTATATGTATATGTATATGTATATGTATATGTATATGTATATGTATACATACATACACTACATTTAAATATTTTAAACAAAATGGATATACATGCAAGATATATATATATATATATATATATATATATATATATATATATATATATATATATATATATATATATATATATATATATTATCTGTATTTTGTCATGGCAGAGTTAGCAAAATATATATATATATATATTATAAAATAAATAAACAAAAAAAAATTCCATAAATCAAAATTTAAAAAAAAAATTGAAGTATGAAAAAATAGGTTTCGGGGGAGGCAAATCTCACTGTGTGTACACATAGTGGGCGGCGCCAAAGCACCACCACTATGTGGACACACAGTGGGTCGGCGCCCCGTGCCACCACTATGTGGTCACACAGTGGGCGGCGCTCGGCACCCCCACCGCCTCTAAAAAGAAACAGCTCCACTCCTACCATGTCTGCCTTGCACAGAAAAAAGGGAAGAAAAAAAATAAAACCCTTGCCCAGGTAGGGCTAGGGTAGAATAAAATGTAATGAGTTTTAAAAAAAAAATATAAAAGGATTCTTTTATATTAATAAAATTAGGGTCTCCAAAATGTGAAAGCATATTTAAGTTTCTATATATATATATATATATATAGAGAGAGAGAGAGAGAGAGAGAGAGAGAGAGAGAGAGAGAGAGAGAGAGAGAGAGAGTTTAATTAAATGAATGGATAATTATGGGTTAGGTATTTTATTAAGTGGACATAAATAATATATGTTTTAAATAAACATATGAGCATAATTTTTTTTGTTTTTTTTAAAAGTGTTTAAATTCAAAATATTTATGAAAATTAATCTATTATAAACTTTATAATAAATTGGGTAAGATTATTTTTGGCTATTGGGAAATATTTACACTTTATAGGAAAATATACTTTAAATGAATTATTTGACCCTTTAGCCGATTTAATTAAAATACATTTTATTTATTGTTAGTCATTTATAAACTATATGCTAGAACTAAATTAATTAGTTTCTTCAATCAATTATTGGTTATGGGAGATTAATTTTATCTTCATCAATTAATTGATTTAATGTAGTTAATGATTAGAATTGATGAATTCATAAAATAATTCTTTTAGTATTGCGCATTTGATTTAAATTATTTTCACTTACTTGAATTAGTGTTAGAGTTAACTCACGCATAGTTAAGACAAAACTTGCTAGTGCATTTTATATTAGTAAATTTAATGTTATTAAGTTGTGATTTTTTTAAAAAAATTATCCCATTCGTGCCCAAAAGTTTGGGCATGACATTTTGGTATTAGAGCAAGGTTTCCAACACTAGGAACCTTTCTCCATTACGTTTCGCTTTAAATTATTTAATTAATTTTATTATATTAATTTTTCTAGGATATTTAAATTTAATTAATTAAATATTTTTCCAAATAAATTGGTATTTAATTTAATTTATTTTATTTTTCTCTTAGGATGCCTCCGACTACACGACAAGCTCGTAAGCGTGGAAGGGGTCCTAGGCGTGTACGCATAGCACACAAAGATGTAGATAGGGAGGAATTGGTTCTGGAAGTGAACCTAGAGGATCCTCCTGAATAGCCAATTTACCCAAACCGAAAATCTTAGAAGCAATCCAGAACCTTATTGGTATAGTCCAGGATAGGCTTCTAGCTAGGGATCATCATGTTGAAAATCAGAACTCACGGAGTCATAGATCGACAGATAGGGAACGAAGCAGGAGTCTGCCTCCTAATCCCGTAAAGAGTCAGAGTGGGAATGAGCCAGAGTCTGTGCACCTACCAGGACCACCTCCAGTGGCAGAGCCAGTGTATTATAAGAGAGCACGTTGGGGTCTAGGGGACCTAATCAGAGAGGTTATGCACCTCCAGCCACCGTCTTTTGGGGAATCTATTGATGGGGTAGAAGCTGAGGCTTGGTTGTTGAGCCTTGAGAGGTGCTTTGCATTGCACTCTTATGAGAGCAATCTAAAGGCATGTGTAGCAATCCATCTATTGAGAGGAACAACCTCCACATGGTTGAGACAAGAGGAATATAAGTGTGGATTAGTTCCCGATACTCTCACCTAGGAGATATTTATAGAGAGGTTCAGGGAGAGGTACTTTTCAGAACATTACAGACAGCGTAGGATAGATGAGTTTCATGACCTCCAGCAAAAAGGTCTCTCAGTGACCCAGTACGAGAGCAAATTGTTTGAGCTCTTACCATACATGGACTAGGTAAAAGATGAGAAACTTCTCGTCAACCATTTCATCAGAGGGTTGAATGCTGGCATAGAAGGACTAGTAAGGATGTCCACTCTAGGGAGACTTCGGGTTACCATGGAGAAGGCACTAATAGCAGAGGAGATTCAGGTCATGCCACAAGATACTAGGGATCAGTTCCAGAATTGAAACCCTACACCCCAGACATACAGATTTCAAAAACCACATTGGAAGGGTAGTAACAAAAACACATAGGGGTTCTCCAAACCCCCTCTTCCACAATAGTCACAAAAAAACTAGAGGTAGAGGCCTCCATAGAATTAGCAGGGCGCAAAGCCCAAGCAGTGGTAGTCTCAGGGTCAAAGGCGAGATTAGAGAGCTCAGGTGCCTTACACACCTGCGGTGAGGACTCAATAGTCCTCTAGGGGTGGGTACAGTGGATCTAGCAGGACAAGGGGACAAGCTTTCTCTAGGCCTCAGGGTGTCCAGTTTCAGGCACGCGGTGCTTGCTTTACGTGTGGAGCCATGGGGAATATGGCAAGGGATTATCCTTAGGGTCAGATGGCAGGGAATCAGTTGATGGCCGCATCAGAGCCTATAATTGGAGATATGGGCAGGTCCCATAGCATCTTCGCAGTAGTGTACAACCGCTAGGCTAAGCACCAAGCCATAGTCATTGAGGCTACAGGTATGATCCAAGGTAACAGTGTATCTATTTTATTTGATTCAGGAGCTATTGACTCCTTTATATCTCCATTGGTTGTGGAGCATTGTGAGCTAGTGGCAACTACATAGGGTATCAGTTGGGAAGTGGAGTTGGCTTCAAGGGCTTGAGTGTCAGTGGAATCAGAGGTTAGGACATGTCAGCTTCAAATTGGCAATACCGCCACCTTAGTAGACCTTAGAGTTACTCCACTTGGATCTTATGGTATCGTACTTGGCATGGATTGGCTTTATGCCCATAGAGCCAAGATGGATTGCCGCCTGAAAAAGATCGAGTGTGAGGATGAGCATGGTTCGCCCATAGTAATCACAGGGATTCAGAGACCCATGTCTCTTCGTATGATTTCCGCAATGCAGCTATTTACCATCACTATCAGTGATAGAGAAGAAGAGGATGAAAAGGAAACATTGATTGATGACCATCCTATCCTTAAGGGATATTTAGACATGTTTCCTTTGGAGCTACCTGGGATGCCCATCCTATCCTTAAGGGAGAGATTGACTTTCATATAGACCTTGTACTAGGAGCTGAGCTAGTTTCAAAAGCACCATATAGGATGACCACAAATGAGCTTAATGAGCTCAAGATGCAGCTTGAGGAACTCCTAGAGAAGGGTCACATTCATCCTAGAGTATCCCCTTGGGGTGTACTAGTCATCTTCATAAAGAAGAAGGACGAATCTCTCTGATTATGCATGGATTATCATCAGTTGAACAAAGTAACCATTAAGAACCGATATCCTTTGCCCAGAATCGATGATTTATTCGACCAACTTCAGGGTGCCAAAGTATTTTCCAAAATTGATCTGAAATCAGGATACCACTAGTTGAGGATAGTGGAAAGCGATATCCACAAGACTGCATTTTGCACTAGGTATGGCCACTATGAGTTTATCGTGGTCCCATTCGGTCTTGTGAATGCTCTAGCTATTTTTATGAGCCTCATGAATGGGGTATTTCGCACATTTCTGGACCATTTTGTGATTGTGTTCCTTGATGATATATTGATATACTCAGAATGAGAAGGAGCATGAGGAGCACCTAAAACCAGTTTTGCAGTGTTTGCGGGATAATCAGTTGTTTGGCAGCTTGTCAAAGTGTGTTTTCTTTCATTCAGAGGTCAAGTACCTTGGGCACATTATTTCTGGTGATGGGATCTCAGTTGACCCATCAAAGATCAGAGCCATTATGGATTGGCCAATGCCAACCAGTGCGATAGAGGTCAGGAGCTTCATGGGCTTAATAGGTTATTACCGATGCTTTGTTGAGGGATTCTCTAGAGTCGCACATCTTGTTACTTCTCTTCAGTGTAAAGGGAAGAAATTTGAGTGGATAGAGAAGTGTGAGAGGGCCTTTTAGGAACTCAAAAAGGCACTTACTAGTGCACCTATCCTTATAGTACCATATCCCTTAGTTGACTTCATGGTTTGCATAGATGCTTCTCTAGAGGGTTTAGGAGCAGTCCTTATGCAGGATGGTAGGGTTATAGCTTTTGAGTCTAGGAAACTTAAGACTCATGAGCTTAATTATCCTACTCATGACCTTGAGCTTGCAGTAGTAGTGCATGCACTTGTGAGGTGGAGACACTTCCTTTTAGGTCATCATTTTGAGCTTCATTCAGACCATCAGAGTCTTTAGTACATATTCACTCAGCCAAACCTTAATGCACGATAGAGGAGATGGATGGAGTTCTTGTGCGAGTATGATTTTGACGTTCACTACATCAAAGGGAAAGAAAATGTAGTTGCAGATGCTTTGAGTCGGAGATGTCATGAGATATACACCATATCTATGGGCATAGATTTGAGAGATCATATACTACAGCAGTTGCCAAAGGATGGATGGTATTCAGAGGTTTGTTAGGTGATACGATCTCAGGATACTTTAGAAGGGAAATATGTGGATTATTCCTTAGAGTCCGATGGACTATTATGCCATAGAGGGTGCATCTATGTACCTTCTTCCAGGGGATTGCGAGAGTTCATTGTCATGGAGGCTCATAAAGCTCCTTATGCAGCACATCCCAGAGTTAAGAAGATGCATGCTGACTTGAGACAGTTATATCATTGGCCAGGAATGTGGTAGCTCATTACTGAGATAGTAGCTCGATGCCTCGAGTGTCAGAGAGTCAAGGCGGAGCACTGCCATCCAGGTGGGTTGCTCCAGTCTCATGCTATACTAGAGTGGAAGTGGGATACTATATCCATGGATTTCATCATTGGTCTTCCTATGTCTTCTCGTTGCCATGATGTCATCTTGGTGACAGTTGACAAGTTGACCAAAGTGGCCCACTTTTCACCAGTTTGGACTACCTTTACAGCACCAGTAGTAGCACAGGTGTTCTTGCGAGATATTGTCAGACTTCATGGCGTTCCATGCAAGATTATTTCTGATAGGGATTCCCTCTTCACTTCTTCCTTTTGGAAGGCATTACAGGCAGCTATGGGCACCAAGCTCAATTTTGTTATAGCCTATCATCTAGAAATAGATGGTCAGATAAAGAGGGTTAACCAGGTGTTAGAGGATATGATTCACATGTACGTCATGGATTAATAGACTAGATGGGAAGAGTACCTTCCCTTAGTGGAGTTTGCCTATAACAATGGGAATCACACTTCTTTGGGGATGACACCCTATCAAGCATTATACGGAAGGCCTTGTAGGACACCATTGAGTTGGGACCACATAGAGGATAGAGTTGCTATTGGACCTGAGATAGTTTAGGATATGGAATAGCAGGTGGATTTGATTAGGCAGCATCTTAGAGAGGCACAGGATAGACAGAAGAAATATGCAGATGCAAAGAGGATAGATCGTATCTACTTGGTCAGAGACAGAGTCTTCTTGTGAGTGTGACCACATAAGAGTCCAATCTATTATGGAAAGGGTTCTAAGCTCGCACCTCACTTTGTATGACCATTTGAGATCCTTGAGAGGATAGGACTAGTTGCCTACCATTTAGCATTGCCAGCTAGCCTGTCATGCATCCACGATGTGTTTCATGTATCAGTATTGAGGAAGTATATCTATGGTGAGTCTCAGATTTTAGATTGGGATGCTTTGCAGGTGGAGTCGGACAAACAACTAGCATTGGATCCCATTTGCATTTTGGCATGTTGGACGCTTGCCCTTCAAGGTCAAGAGCTAGACCAGGTTAGGGTCCATTGGGATTGCTATGATGAGGTTATGGCTTCATGGGAGGATGCAACACGTATGAGATCAGAGTACCCCCATCTTTTTGATGAACTCCAGGAGAAAGTTCATGCCTAGAGTGGGAGAGTGTGAGGCCCTACCCCGACTCATTCTAGCATTTCAGTGATTTTTATGTTGAGACTATTATGGATGCTTTATTTTAATGCATTATGGATTTAGAACTTATATGATTCCATGATTTGGATAACATTGCTATATGTTGATGCTTCATTTATATGCTTTATGATATAGAGCTCTATATGATTCTAGAATAGGATGAATTTGAGATGATATATGTCATTATTTGAGTTGCAGGACTTTACTATGATGATAGAAATTGGATGCTTGTTGTATGTATGGATCAAAATTATGAGGTTTATGATAATTGATTTTATGGATTTATTTGGATATAAGATATATTGAGTTGTTAAAAGGTAAATTGTATGTAGAATGTTTGATGTGTATTCTAATTCATGTGTTTAATATTGTATGAGGTTATTTGAAATTACTAATGTCTAATTGAGTTGCGGAAGAAAATTATCCATGCGACCATGGAAATATTATGGAGAACCAAACCTAGACCTATGTACGTTCCTAAAACCAGGGGTTGTCTATTTGGAGAGACAACACCCCGTTTGTATAGTATTTTATTTGTAAAAGTGGATTTTGCATGTGTGTTAATTTGAATTTATTTATTTGTGTAAATCCAACAAGAGATGAGATTTCATGCATAATTTTGTAAAAGTATTTTTATTGTGTTGCTTGACACGTGATGATTTATGTCTTGATTTTTGAATTGTCTCTTGGATGGAGTTGTTTAACCATAGCTTTTTCAAATAAATTAATGTGGTTCTATATTTTTAATAGGGTAAAGAACCTTTGGGGTGGTCATCTTAGGTTTGACCCAAAAATTAACTTCAAAGGTGTTTAAAAGGGGTTAAATGGACACCTAGGGGTAGTTTAAGAGTGTTTCCTAGAGCCCATAAGGCATACCTAAGGGTTAGGAGTAATTTTAGGCATGTGACAACTCTCATGTGACCATTTAGACACCTTAAAAAATGACTTTTCTAAGATGTGCGAAAATTGAATTTAGAAGGCATCATCTAGGTTAGTAACTTTCCTTTTGGATGTGAGATCCCTTTCCCATTTTACCCTACCTTTCCTTTTCAGTTTTAGAAACTTGTGAGAACTCTCACTAAGGTCTTCTTAAGCTAGAATTAGAGATTTTGTGGGTATTCACCCACCCTCCATTTTTGGAGACAAGGCAATTTTGAAAGAAAAAGATAGATTTGGTTTAGAAAGTGGGCTAAGGGTAGAGAAGCAAGGAAATTGTGGAATTGGGCTGCTCATCCTCAACTAATCTAGCATACCTTTGGGTAGTTTGAAGGTTGGTTTAACTTTTCCTTATGTTTATTTTATGTTGCATGTTATTTTGGAAAAAAATTGGTTGTGTGGAAAAAAGTTGTTCTTTTGCATTTTATTTTGTGAAAATTATTGCGCATTATGCCTTTGATTTCTTGTATGCATTTTGTGTTTTGGGAGTAACCAAGGCCTCCTACTATTGGGAGAGAGGATGGTCTTGTGGGTGGTAGAAGTTTGACAGCCCTCGAGTGAGAGACTCTCGTTATGAGAGTGATCACAAGGGATATCTATGTGACCCTTGCTGCATGGCTTCTTTATGCATTTGGGGGTCATAAAGAGGGAAATAAGGCATGAATGCCTTGGGAGGAATAAGAATGTGGGGTTGATTATACTTATGATTTATTTGGTTTTCCATGAGGTGGCTTTGTGTTTTACCATTCTTGCAGTCTCCTCAGGGTACTTGGTCCACTACCACCCTTGAGAAGACATCATAATGTGTGGTGCAGTATAGCCTTGGTTGGGAATGTTTTTGTGAAATGTTTTCCCCTTGTTTATTGTGTTTGCATGTGTGTAACTTGTCTAGGGCTTGGTTCTCCAAGCTCGGGGGTGGCTACTAGTTAGCCTAGGCTGGGAGGTGAGCACTCCATGGTCATAGCCTATGTTTTATTTCTAGGTTGCTGGAATAAAAGAATAGGACAAGTGGAAGTTTGTTGGAGTTATGTGGTTGCAGAAAAAGATTTGGGAAATGGAATATTTATATTTTAAGTTGTAGCAATGTTGTATCTCTTATTTTTAAAGGCCTCATTTATAGAAAAGAGAGAGATCCATTTGTATGGTTGACTATAATGTATTTTAAATATACTTTAGGGAAATACATTGTTTTTATTAAAGTATTATTTGGTTGCAAAATGAATTAGATTTGCATGCATATAGAAGGCTGGGAAATAAAGCAATTAGATCTGTAAATAGAAGTGCAATTTTAGTTTATCTAAATCTATCATTTTGTTTATTGCAGAAAATAAAATCAAACTTTATTATAGCCATTTCTAAAGTTTTATTTTAATAATGTCTAAATCTACAGAGTTGCTATTTAATCTTATTTACTTCTGTAAATTTTAATTACTTATAGAAATTTAAATCTAGAAATTAAATGGTCTACCTAATCTTTAGTAATCACATATTTATATAACCACTGTTAAAAATTACTAAACTCTGTTATTTACTTAATTTTAGAAAATTAATTCTAGAGTTAAATAGACTATAGGAAATTAAAGAAAAAAATATATATCGTATCCTTTTTAGTTGCTGTTTAGTTTTATGGGGTTTCTGTCAATCATTTATTGTAGAGAATAAATCTGAACTAATTTTCTATCTCTAATTAAAGGTACAGAAAATAAAATAATATACATCTGTATTTTGCATAGTAGGGTTAGCCTGAGTTCAAATGCTTATATATATATATATATATATATATATATATATATATATATATATATATATATATATATTGCTAACCCTCCCATATATATATATATATATTTAACCCTCCCATGCCAATATATATATATATATATATATTATAAAATAAATAAACAAAAAAATATTAGATAAAACAAAATTTTTAAAAAAATTTGAAGTATGAAAAAATGGGTTTCAGGGTGGGGGGGGGAATCCCACTGTGTGTACACATAGTGGGCGGCCTGCGGGCCACCACTGTGTGGACACACAGTGGGTGATGCCAAAGCGCCACCACTATGTGGACACACAGTGGGCTGGCACCCCACGCCACCACTGTGTGGTCACACAGTGGGCAACACCCGGCACCCCCACCACCTCTAAAAACAAACACTGCTGCTCCTACTGTGTCTGCCTTGCACAGAAAAAAAGGGAAGAAAAAAAATAAAACCCCAGCTTGGGTAGGGCTAGGGTAGAATAAAATAAAATGAGTTTTAAAAAAAAATATATAAAAGGATTCTTTTATATTAATAAAATTAGGGTTTCCAAAATGTGAAAGAATATTTAAGTTTATATATATATATACATACATAAAAATATAAAATCTGTATATTTTATATATAGAGTTTAATTAAATGAATAGATAATTATGGGTTAGGTATTTTATTAAGTGGACATAAATATATATGTTTTAAATAAACATATGAGCATAATTTTTTTATTTTTTTAAAAAAAGTGTTTAAATTCAAAATATTTATGAAAATTAATCTATTATAAACTTTATAATAAACTGGGTAAGATTATTTTTGGCTATTGGGAAATATTTACACTTTATAGGAAAATATACTTTAAATGAATTATTTGACCCTTTAGCCGATTTAATTAAAATACATTTTATTTATTGTTAGTCATTTATAAACTATATGCTAGAGCTAAATTAATTAGTTTCTTCAATCAATTATTGGTTATGGGAGATTAATTTTATCTTCGTCAATTAATTGATTTAATTTAGTTAATGATTAGAATTGATGAATTCATAAAATAATTTTTTTAGTATTCCGCATTTGATTTAAATTATTTTCACTTACTTGAATTAGTGTTAGAGTTAACTCATGCATAGTTAAGACAAAACTTGCTAGTGCATTTCATATTAGTAAATTTAATGTTATTAAGTTGTGATTTAAAAAAAAAAAATTATCCCATTCATGCCCAAAAGTTTGGGCATGACAGTATTTCAAAATTTTTGGAAGTAAATGTTATATTAAAAGGGTTGATTCAATTGGGAAGTTTGATCCTAGATGTGATGAAGGGATATTTCTTGGATATTCAAAGAAAAGAAAAGCATATAGATGTTATAACAAAAGATTGTAGAAAATTATGGAGAGCACAAATGTGAAAGTGGATGAGCAATATAGAAATCAATCTATATCTTATGATAGGTAACTGACAGTGGAAATGATCACAACTGAACCGACAATGCATCAACTGGTACAAGACATTGAAACAGTTACATAGGTACAATAAAAAAATTCAACTATGACTGATTATCAGATTAGTGAACCTAAAGTTCAAAAGACACCAAGGTATGTAAGGTTAAATCATTCTAAAGATCAAATCACTGGAGATAGGAACAAAGGATTTATGACGAGAAGAATACTGGCAAATGAAGAGGTATTTCTTATTTCTCAAATTGAATCGACATTTGTTATTGAAGCTTGTAAAGATAAATATTGGTTAAAGGCTATGGAAGATGAATTAGATCAGATAGAGAAGAATGAGACTTGGGCTATAGTTCCTCGACTAAAAAATAAGAATGTTATTGGAACTAAATGGGTTTCTAGAAATAAATTAAATGAGGATGGACAAGTTGTAAGAAACAAGGCTAGACTAGTTTGTAAAGGATATTCTCAAATGGAAGGCGTAGATCAGGAAATTGAAAATCATCAAAACAATAGCAATTAGGACAACCACAAAACCTAAAGCTTCTATGAAAGTAATCCCAATCCAATCAATGAAGACATAAAGATGAGATATTCAAATAAAATGAAATCGAAGCAAACCAATGCAGATATCTCCTTCATGTGGCTCCATTGTTCTTGTTTCACCTTCAAATTTGATGTGGATCTCACCTACAAGTACAAAATGCAAGTGGAAAGCAAGTTGTTGAGAGATGAAATTCACAGCGTAAGGTTACTCGAAAATGTGATTGATTCTCCCTTTTCATTGAAGAAAATCATCCAATTTATAGAAAAATTGGAGAGAGGACAAGATTAGCATGAAGAGATTTGAAAGGATATTCAAATCAAGAATGGCAAAATTATGACAAATGTATGACAAATTATGACAAGATTGAAATACCATTCCCATGACAAAAGGGAAGAGAGAAAATAGCCTCCTTGATTGCAACAAATGGAAGCATAAACATAGGAGAAAATGAGGGAATGAAATTATGGGAAAAATTAAAGAAAATAGGAGAAATAGAAATTAGGAATTAGGAGAAATTAGCAAATTAGAAAATTAAGGAAAAAGATGAAACAAAAATTAGGTGAATTAATTAATAGGTTTTCATCCATTAATTAATTCATGAAAGAGACCTAGGACTAAATAAATAGATTTATTTAACCCACAAAGAAGAAGAAAAGGATTAAATGAACAAATCATAAAACCCTAAAAATAAGAGGACAAGGAATTAGGTCAAGACAACAAGAAATTAATGTAGGTTCGATCATGATTCTAATTGACAAAGGACCAATGTTGATAAATGATTGAGATTGGTTGACAAAAATCAATGACAAATTGACCAAGATTGACAAGGAGATCAAATTGATAGGCGCCAATTAACGAGGAACAATGACTAATCGATCCAAATTGACATGATTGAAAAGGACAAGGATCGATGACGAATCGATTGCAAAATGAAAAGATTGACAAGGTGAAGGATCGATGACGAATCGATTGCAAAATGACGAGATTGACAAGGACAAGGATCAATGATGAATCGATCGCAAAATAACGAGATTGACAAGTTGATAATCACAAATGATTACTAACAAGCTAAAGATGATTGAAAGATTGACAAGAGGACAAAACCCTAATTCTATCAGTGATTAGGATTGACAATGTCCAAAATGATGCTAAATGAGCACGCACCATGATGCGACAGGATAAGATCGACCAAAATCATGACTGAAGATTGCTATCAACAAGACCTAATTCGAAAGCGAGAAAAATGAGGAATGCAGAAGATGGACTTGATGCTTGCAAATGATAAAGATGAAGTGCACAACATAGAAGAAATGTTAATGCGAAGCAAGAACCCTAAAATAAGGCAATGCGCAAATGTTAAAGTATGACTCCACAAGCGTTGACCATTTTTAGATGTCTACATTTTGCCCCTCTTTGAGACAATGCGATTCTAAGCATTGTTTCAAAGAACAATAATGAAAATGCCCTAGACAATAACAATAACATATGCATGCCCCCTTGAAAAATTGGCTGGAAAAATCCAGAAAAGAGGCCAAGTGGTCGATAAGAATGACTGAAGACGATAGGTTCGAATAGATCAAAAATCAAAGGTCGGATGCACAAAGGACAAGTAGTGGAAGGCACAAAAGACCGCAACCATCATAAGATGGAGAGCATGCACATCCATCTAGGTACTGACAAAGATCTATATAGGAGACAAGGAGAAGGAAAAGAGTTCATTTGCACTGGCCAAAGTGGAGGAGTTGTTGCTCAGGAAAAAGGACCCTTGTAGAGAGATGGAGAACATTCCAATCGTAGATCACCTTGGGGAATGTGTACATATCTACAGATGACTAGACGATGTGGGAGCAGCGGTATGTAGCTCAAAAACCCATATGTTTAATTTCATGAATTTTGCTTGATTGCGGGGCCCACAGGGGAGGGAAAAATGCAGATCTGCGCCTATGTAGTGATGTTCTGTGCCTGTGTAGAGATGTTCTATGCCTGTGTAAGGTACACAGGCATAGCTTGATGCTGCACAAGCACAAGATAGTGTGCACAAGCTCAATTGTGCACTTATGACCTAACTAGACAGAACGGAAGACTAACAGAATAAATGTTAGTAAGAAGAAATCAGACAGAGGACAGTTAGAGATGAAGGAAAACTTGCTTTCACAAATGCACATAAGTAGGTGAGAACCTTTATTTATTGTAGCAAAGCAGATGTAGAGCATCATGGCATTGAAGGCCAGAGCTAGAATGCAACCCCTTTTGCAAAAGATAGACACATCACACATAAGGAATGAGTGAAGCATCCTAGGGTGCATACAACAAGGGTCAAGGTATGTGTAGCGTTCACAAAGCGAATGTACTTATCACAAACACCCAATGATATAGTTGCCCCAGTTTGTGACAAACATTCCACAAATAGCAAACACAACAAAAAAAAGGAAAGGGACCATGAACCATCCAATTCACTCTAAATCACTCAGTGACATCATCAAGCAACATAGGAACATGATCGAAGCCAAAGATAAATCAATAAAAAGATAAGACTTACAAATTCAACCAAGTCAAACAAACAGTCTAATCATCATTGTCAAAAGTGGAAAACAAGAATGATCATGCTATCTGGTTTCAAGGAATGTGGTACCCCGTCGAAGAGAGGACACAATCTGGTTTCGAGTATACCACAACTTGTATAAGACCCATAATAATGTTGATAAGGACCAATGGTAATGTTGATGCTATTTTGATTGATGTGACAACTATGATCAGGTTGAATGCTTGCTTGGTCGAACAGTTCATCTGTTAATGCGTGATTTCATTAAAGCACAATGTTTGATTGATTGTCGTTGGATGTATGCTTAGCGATCTGTCTATGCACAAAGGGGACCATTTATTGACAAAATGAAAAATGCCAAAGAAATTATTTTTGGATTTTGATGTTTTTCACTTTGTAGGAATTTTGAGTTTTTTACAATTTTTTTGTTCATTTTTCAGGACTTTATTTGACTTTTTAGGGATTTTTTCAGGACATTTTATGAATGTTTTTGAATTATTTCAAGACATTTTTTGAATTTTTAGGGATTTTTTCAGGACATTATATGATTTTTTTGGATTATGACATTTTAGCTAAAAATGAACACATGATTTTTTTTGATGTTTTTGAATATTTTCAGGATTTTTTCAATTTTTTTGATTATTTTAGGACATTTTTCAATTTTTATGATTTTGCCCCCAGTGTCTAGCAAGGCAAGGAATATGATAGGTGAATAAATAGGCTTTCTAAAATGTTGGTTGATAGAGGGAAGACAAAGGCCTTTTATCATGGAGACAATACAGATGCAATTTTCAAGGGCTATTGCGTGATGGGACAAGAGACTGGTTATGACAATGTAAAGCAGGAACATGGCATGAGGGACATGTCAAGAGGTTTTTGAAACTATGTTTAAATTTTGCATCCTTATGTCAGATCAAGATCAAGGAATGAAAAAGAGTGAATGGATAGGATAAGCAAGACCAAGAATGGATAAGGGACATGGACTGAAGGTCGGGATTGGCTAAGGGATAGTGGCAAAAAGTTGCAATAAGCTAGGGAATATGGATGAAAGGTTGTAATAATCAAATGGATAAATACCAAAAGCTATGATAGACTAAAAGCTACAAACAAGATGCATGATGCTCATGACAATCCTCAGCCTTGTCAAGATCAAAGGTGGAAAGGGAAACTGGACATGAGGGACAATAGGATATGAAGGGTAATGACAGGGGTTCGATAGGATAATGGAACAATGAAGGACAAAAGGATATGATAGGATAAAACCTATCCCCAAGTATGGTATGCAAGAAGTTCATAGATTACGCATGATGCCTGTTTGCTAGGTTTTCATCATGGTACTTTCCCAAGGCGCCTATTTGCTAGGTTTTCACCAGTGGACGAATTATTTGTGCTTTACTTTTTTTTTTCTTTTTCTTTTTTCTCACTTTCTTTTTTTTGGATTTTGACATTTTAGATGAAAATGGACACATGATAGGGGATGGAAGAAGGACTCAAATATCTTTTTGTTTGGATAGTAGCCTTGAAAAAAATGGACCATGAACTTTAAAAGTATACTCAAAGATGTTGGTAGGAAAAGGACATGGAAAAAGAGATGAAATTAAGGCAAGGATTTATGCAAAGGATGGGATCAAAGGGATTGAAGGATGGAAAATATGCATTGGATAATGGATAGGGTATTGGAAAAATTGGGCTTGAGTGGATGGAAATGAAGGTAGGATCAACATTGGCACACACCTTGAGGGGTGATGGACTAATGGAGGAAGAGTGGGTTTTGGATATGGATATTTTGATGAAGGAATAGCTAGGGATTTGTGGACATAAGGGCCCAAAATGGATGAACAAGGTGATGGAGGAGCAAATTTGAGAGGGTTGGATGGAGGAATAGAAACTTTGGATGCCAAGTTGGATGTTTCTTTAGGCTTTTGTGCTTCAAGGAGCCGCTTAGTGATCCACATGGTTTTTGATTTTTCATGCTTTTGTGGTTCCTTGGAGTGCATTGCCAACACAAGGGATTTAGGAACCCATATAGATTTTAACTTTTGTTTTTGAGCAATGGGCCTTTGTGACCTTTTGGATTTTTCCTTTTCTTTATAGATCAAATTTTTCTTTGTTTTGACATGTTGATTATATTGGACATGTCGATCCTTGAATACATGTGGATTTCTAGACTTATGACTTTTATACTTGGCATTCAAATTGCTTGGAGGGGGAAAGGAATGCATGGATGGATATGAATGGAATGGAGTTCTTTTGGATGGATGAAATTTACTCAAGGATTTGTGCCTTTGCTAACCTTGCATAGAGGATGAAGGAATATAAGGACCTAAGATGGATGGAAAGTATGATGGGGAAGGTGTATGTTTTGATTTTGATGGAGGGATACCAACGTCTTGAGAGTGAGTTGTGTAGACATGACCCTTAACATTTTCTTTCATATTGAGGAGTTATTTCTTGTGAAGGTCTACCCCTTGGCCTTTATGAATATCTTGACTTGTAGGATACTCTTTTCTTTTAGAGGAAGAGGCAAGTCCATTATTAGGTGGATATGATATGAAAGAAATAATGAGATCATGAAGTGGATCAGATTGGACCAAAGAGGAAGAACCCATTGTTAATGTCAGGGGTTCATGAACATCTTGCACCATGTTAGAATCATGATGGGGATTAGGATCATGAGGGGGACTAGGATTGTGAGGGGGACTAGGATTATGTGGTGGACATGGATCAATGACAGGATATTCAAGAGATGGAATGGGATAAATAATGGGATCATTAAAAAAAATGAGATCTTGGAGTGTATATGGAGGATTAAGACAAGGAGATGGAGGAACAAAAGGATCTTGTGGAGGATTTAAAGGAATAATTTGATCTTGACAAGGAGGAAGATCATTGGAATCCTCTTTAAAGTTGCTTTGTGCTGGACTTTTAATGGGATCATCATAAAGGATGGATAGGATATCTTGATCTTTCTTAGGAAGTGGAATGCCAATGGGATTTGAAAGGACATTTTTTTCATGAAATGGAAGGGGATCATTTGGGATTGGATGGACTAGGATATCTTGATCTTGTTCGGGGAATGGAGTGTCAATAGGACTTTGGATAGGATGGACAAGAATAGGGGAATCATCATGAGTGTCTGGGAACATGGGGTCCTGTTCAACAATTGGATGGGATGATAAAGTTTCGGGATCTTGATCTTGTTGTTTTTGAAGACACATTTCTTCATGCTCTAAATTATCCTCTTGACATGGGGTTGGACTTTGGATATGCATGGGGGATTCTGACAAGGGATCAATGTTTTGGCATGAAGGAAATGCACTTTGAACATTTGTGATGGATTTTGGCAAGGAATCAATGCTTGAACATGAGGAAGAGGGACTTCGAATGGGGTCATCTAAAACAGGTAATGGCAATAAAGTGCATGGTGGCATTGGGTCTTGTATTTCTGAAACATGACAAGGATGTGCATCATGAATTGGATTATCTTGGCAATCAATTATGGATAGCCCTTGGATAATTTCATCCTTGGGTGTATTGTTTGATGAGGACAATATGGAAGGTTCTTGTGAAACTTCTAAAGGTGTAGGGATAGATGCCATTGGAGAGTCAATTTGTTTGTGGGTGGATGAGGCATTGCTAGACATAAGTGTATTATCTTGATCTTCCTCAAAGAACTAACTTGGTAATTTCCTTAAGATCCTTGCAATAAGGCCACCTTTCTTTCGAGGTTTTGACATAGTTGTATCTAGAATTTGAACTTGTTTGGAAAGGAGTTGGTTCTGGTCTGATGTCATGTTTTGATTTCGAACTAGATGTTGATCAAATTGGTTTAACATGTTCAAAATTTGGCTTGGTGCATGTTGCAAGTTTTGTTTTTGAATTTGTGATTGTAGTTGTTGATACTGAATTTGTTGTCGATAATTAATAGTTGGTTAGACATATTGTTGAAATTGGACCATTGGTTGTGTTGGTTGTATATGTTGGACCTTTGGTTGTCTGTTAGAAATGTTGGAACTATTGAACAATTGGTTGCAATGGTTGAAAATGTGATTGATAGTAAACACCTTCTTGTTCTTGTTGTGGAGGCACATAATGTTGTTGTCTCTTTTCTTGAAATTGTTTCATCATCTCTATTTGTGAGAGGAGAGCTGGTATGTTTGATTGTTCAATAAGAGATCTTACATCAATTGGCTCAAAGTTTGGGTTTGGACCTTGAAATTTTTTAAATGTTTTCGACATTTGGGATCTAATCTTCTCACTATTTTTCACCTTTTGTTCAATGATCTTTGTTTCTCAAGCTAGTTTCTCCTCTAGTTTTTGTATTTGGAGACTTGTTTCATCATAAAAAGTCTGACCAATATTGCCTTGTTGTTGGGTTGGATATAGTTGTGAAAGAGTTTGTTCCTCATGTAATGTTTGAGTTTTAATTTCATGTTGCAGGTTCAGTTGATTCCAGTCAAAAGGTGCATTTTCCCTTGGCATTGGTGGAACACTCCCATATCCCAGTTTCATGGGTACAAACACTGGCTCATATAATGGAGGTGGTCCAAGTTGAACCATTCCATATTGTGGTAATGATGTGTTTGATGAACCTTAAATTTGTAATGTTTGACTAGGTTGAAACTGTGAGTTTGATATGTTGTCAATGGGTTGATATGTTGGTTCGCCCATCTTCTTAGATTTTGACCTTGTTTCAATAGGCATGTCACTATGCAAATGCAATATTTTTGGGATTTTTTTAATTTTAAAAGGATGATGTATGATATGCAACTAAATGCAACCTAAATAGATGAAAATGTAATCTATGGAAAGAATGCAACCTATGTTTTTGTTGTTTTTCAAGGTTTGGATAAACTTTTTGGAATGCAAACCTAAAGACTCATCCTTGGGAAGTTGAAATGAAGCCAAGACCTTAAAGGACAAAGGACCAAATGACAATAGGACAAATTGACAATGTCTCACCTATATGCTTGGATACTAAGCTAGGTTTGACAAAAATGATATTAATGAAAGGACAAATTTTAGACAAGGTCAAGACTCCCTAACAACAACTTAGGGTATCATCCAAAGTTTTGATTTTTTAAGTTTGACAAACCAAATTTTTGAGACTAAATGTAAGAAGGCAATGATTATGACAATGACTTAGGATATGACATGAAAATGATCTAAGGATATGATATGACAAGATGAAGCCAAGACAAGATGACAATACAATGATAAGGATATGTGAAGACCAATGACCTGGAATATGCAAAATGCAACCTAGGCAAGACCTAATTTTAGCATGACAAGGATAATGCATGAATGTCACCTAAATGGAAATCTAGCTTGGATATGACAATGAAATGCAAACTTAGGGAAATGATTTTGAACCTAAGTGCAAAATGAGGATGCTTGCAATGAAAAGGACTAAAATGAAGGGAGATGACAATATGTTCTAGGACCTAAGTTGGACTATGTAAAACCTAGCCTAAAGTGACATGAATTTTGAAACACAGATATTCAATGTCTTGACAAGCCATGTTCAAATGTTGGATGAATACTTGGACAAATTTGGACTTTTGTTTGGATTTTGTTTTGAATTGAAGGTTGTTGATTTTGAAATCCCAAGTTGATTATGAGCACTTTTGAAGGTTTGTTTTTTTTATTTAACTTTTGACAATCATGACAAAATGTTTGTTTGACTTTGACTCAAGACAATCAAGCACATTCACAACAAATCCTATGTTTAGCAAGGGAAATATCTATTGAATCCTCTAACCATAAAATACAACACTCAACTACATAGCTAGACGCTTGGTAGCACTGGCTCCCCCTTATAGTGCACTCACTTCTCGGGCATACCAAGCTTCAAGTTCAAGGGGCATCACTTCCCAAGAACTTGCTATCTCTAACTGATGAGTACATGAGAGGTTTTTTTAGCATGCGCATATCACAATGCCTGAGCCAATAGATAGAAGGATTTTGGCATCTAAAAACAAGAGATTCTAGTAAGGGCATCCATTCGGGTGGGTATTGATCTGGTGAATAAATCATCGCAATACCATTCTAGCACCTATTGTCTACAACTTTTGTTGCATCCATAGTTATTTAGAGTGGTTCAGAAGATCTTGGCTTTAGCCCATCACCACTTTGGGTTGTTCCCTCTCACCAATGCCTGTGCGAAGTGCCAGGCAAATCGGGAGGCAGGCCCAGTCCTAAGGGTTAAAACATGCAATCAAATTAAAAAAAGACAAAGCATACATGGTGTTCATTAACCTCTAAGAAATGAAATGTGCAACTACTTTAAAAATCACAAGCAAGATGTTTTAATGAGAGTCTTTGACCGCATCCTGCATAAGCTTCATTAGTAGTTGCATTTTTAGTCTTCATCACACATAATGCCAAGATGCTACATAGAGAATTAGCACCAAAGAAAAACCAGAATGGAAGAAATAGAATGAAAACAAACAAATTTGCAAGTAAAAACAATTGATTTCACCTCTATTTCTGGCCTTGCATAGGCGTAGAATGCCTCAACATAGGCACAGAACCCATCAACACAAGTGCATGAAACTTCAACACAGGTGCAGAAAACTCAAACACAGGTGCAAAAAACATCAACATAGGTGTAGAAGTGTCGAGAGAGCTCCGAGTCGCCCTGTTTCTTAAGTTTTTCACCTGCAAATAGCTCAAAAGCACTCAAAACATGGTTAAGGGGTTAGTTCATGTCAGGTTCACCAGAAATGTAGATCAGGAAATTGAAAATCATCAAAACAATAGCAATTAGGACAACCAGAAAACCTAAAGCTGCTATGAAAGTAATCCCAATCCAATCAATGAAGACATAAAGATGAGATATTCAAATAAAATGAAAATGAAGTAAACCGATGTAGATATCTCCTTCATGTGGCTCCATTGTTCTTCTTTCACCTTCAAATTTGATGTGGATCTCACCTACAAGTGCAAAATGCAAGTGGAAAGCAATTTGTTGAGAGATGAAATTCACAGCGTAAGGTTACTCGAAAATGTGATTGATTCTCCCTTTTCATTGAAGAAAATCATCCAATTTATAGACAAATTGGAGAGAGGACAAGATTAGCATGAAGAGATTTGAAAGGAAATTGAAATCAAGAATGGAAAAATTATGACAAATGTATGACAAATTATGACAAGATTGAAATGCCATTCCCATGAAAAAAGGGAAGAGAGAAAATAGCCTCCATGATTGCAACAAATGGAAGCATAAACATAGGAGAAAATGAGGGAATGAAATTACAGGAAATATTAGAAAAATTAAAGAAAATAGGAGAAATAGAAATTAAGAATTAGGAGAAATTAGCAAATTAGAAAATTAAGGAAAAAGATGAAATAGAAATTAGGTGAATTAATTAATAGGTTTTCATCCATTAATTAATTCATGAAAGAGACTTAGGACTAAATAAATAGATTTATTTAACCCACAAAGATGAAGAAAAGGATTAAATGAACAAATCATAAAACCCTAAAAATAAGAGGACAAGGAATTAGGTCAAGACAACAAGAAATTAATGTAGGTTCGATCATGATTCTAATTGATAAAGGACCAATGTTGATAAATGATTGAGATTGGTTGACGAAAATCAATGACAAATTGACCAAGATTGACAAGGAGATCAAATTGATAGGCACCAATTGACGAGGAACAATGACTAATCGATCCAAATTGACATGATTGAAAAGGACAAGGATCGATGACGAATTGATCGCAAAATGATAAGAATGACAAGGACAAGGATCGATGACGAATCGATCACAAAATGATGAGATTGACAAGGACAAGGATTGATGATGAATAGATCACAAAATGATGAGGTTGACAAGTTGATAATCGCAAATGATTACTAACAAGCTAAAGATGATTGAAAGATTGACAAGAGGACAAAACCTTAATTCTATCATTGAGTAGGATTGATGATGTCCAAAATGATGATAAATGAGCACGCACCATGATGCGATAGGATAAGATTGACCAAAATCATGAATGAAGATTGCTATCGACAAGACCTAATTTGAAAGTGAGAAAAATGAGGAATGCAGAAGAAGGACTCGATGCTCGCAAATGATAAAGACCAAGTGCGCAACATAGAAGAAATGTTAATGCGATGCAAGAACCCTAAAATAAGGCAATGCGCAAATGTTAAAGTATGACTCCACAAGATTTGACCATTTTTAGATGTCTACAGAAGGAATTGATTATGTTGAGACATTTGTACCTGTAGCTAGAATTGAAGCTATTAGACTATTTCTTGCCTATGCAACATATAAGAACTATAAGGTCTATCAAATGAATGTTAAATATGCATTTTTGAGTGGTGAACTAGAGGAAGAAGTATATATTAAGCAGCCTAATGGATTTTCATTGACAGATGAAAAAGATATGGTTTGCAGGTTAAGGAAAGCATTATATGGACTAAAACAAGCTCCTAGAGCTTGGTATGCAACGTTAGATAAATATCTTTTGAAGCTTGGTTTTACTAAAGGTGGTGTTGATAGTAATTTATATTATAAGATCACTAATGATGATATTCTGGTTATTGAAGTATTTGTTAATGATATCATTTTTGGAGGTAAAGACAAATTGTGCATAGAATTTTCAAATAATATGAAGGATGAATTTGAAATGTCTATGATTGATGAAATAAGTTTTTTCATAGGTTTATAGATTATGCAAACTAATAAAGGCATTTTTATCTATAAAACTAAGTATCTAAGGGAATTGTTGAAGAAGTTTGGTATGGATAATTCCAAACCAGTAAGTACTCCTATGGTGACAAGAGAAATTATCTATCAAAGACACATCTGCACCGGTAAATTCGACAAGGTATAAGTCTATGATTGGTGGCTTGTTATATCTAACTCAAACTAGACTAGATATTATGAATGCAGTAAGTATTATTTGAGGATATCAAAGTAATCCTAAAGAAAATCATGAATGTGAAATAAAGAGGATATTTTGGTATTTATAAGGAGCAACAAAATATGGCTTATGGTATTCTAGATATGATAACTTCACTTTATGTGCATTTATAGATTCTGATTGGGCAGGAGATACTAATGACAGGAAGAGCACTTCTGGTGGAGCTTTCTTTCTTGGAAATAAATTGGTTTCATGGATCAAAAAAACATAGTCATGCATTTCTTTATCTACTATAGAAGTTGAATATATTGTAGCAGCAACTAATTGTACACAAGTCCTATGAATGAAGCAAATGTTGAAGGATATTAAGGTAAATTGTAATGAACCAATAGTTATCTATTGTAATAACTCTACAACTATTGACATGTCTAAGAATCTGGTATATCTCTTTAAGACTAAGCACATATCAATAAAATATAACATTCTGAAGGACAAGGTGGAAGAAAAGGGAAGTGAAACTGGTTTATGTGAACAATAAAGAACAGATTGCAGTTATATTCACTAAACTGCTATCTAAGAAATCATTTGAGTATTTGAGAGACAAGTTAGGGGTATCTACCTCTCCGGTAGAAACTTAACTAATGGAGTAGTGCATCAGTCTGGTATGCATTATCAACATTATTCTTTGCTCTGGATTGATGTAGTGGTGCTACTACTCAGGGGGAGTAGTCAGCTTTGAGATTCATATAATTTTGATATCTATGTCATATCTTTGGCATTGATGTCAAAGGGGGAGATTTATATGTTAAAAATAATGTTTATGGGAGAGATTTAGATAAGATTTAGACTGGACTGCACTCCTTAGGGGGAGTTGTTGGGATTTTTCAATTTTTTATTGTTATATCTTCTATGAGAAATGTTTGGCATTTCTTGGCACTTAGAAGTTTTCTTTTTCACATCTAGTGTTTCCATAAATTCCAAAGGGGGAGATTGTTGGAAATATGAAGGAATTGATTATGTGTTGCATTGATGTTTTGTCATTGATGTAAACACTAGATATTTGGTTGGTTACTAGTAGACAGGTTTTGGTTACCGACATAAGATCTAGTGTTACCGGTAGAAGATCTAGTGTTACCCAAAAAAGGGATTATCTATTGGACACTTTCGACATGTTTGGATCAATGGAGTATGTTTGGTTTTATGTGTTACATGTTTTTGGAGCATGTTTTGGTCAATTGGTATTGACTTGATGATTGGATGCTATCATACACTCTAGTAAGCCTATACCGATAAGGGTTTAAGGTTTTACTAGCAGAGCTTTTACTAAGAATCTTTGATAGGATGCATAAGTGATGATTGTGCAGCTTCTAGGTTATGAACCAATATCATGTAATGTGCTCTCTATATGTTACCAAGATGATTTACAGATTGGTTAAAGTTGTTTTGGTCTAAAGATGACATAGAATATCATTGTAATGTGGATATATGTAATAATATTATTGTAATATCTTTTAGGTGGCCGAACTAATTGGTTTAGGCCTTAGGGTTTGTATAAATTTATGTAAGATCTCATTCTAGATCATGTCATGGTCATGGAATGAAATATCATATGTGAAGGAGATTTTGTCGATCATAGGTGATTGAATTGGTTTTATGTAAGAGGTCAAAGGCC
The DNA here is from genome assembly GCF_030272615.1 of Cryptomeria japonica. Taxonomy (NCBI): domain Eukaryota; kingdom Viridiplantae; phylum Streptophyta; class Pinopsida; order Cupressales; family Cupressaceae; genus Cryptomeria; species Cryptomeria japonica. The sequence continues at coordinate 129,502,504 of NC_081415.1, read as the reverse complement.
TCCAGTATTGAGCTTAACCGAGACTATAATCAGGCATGGTATATGCTATCTATGGCAGTTCATTCTTCTGGATTGTTGTCCAATTATCTTGAGGTGGTTATAACCTCTCTATAGTCAGTGAGACTCCTTTGTATTGAGAAGTGCACTCTAGGCAGTGTGCCTTCCTGCATTTGCAGGCCCCTTATTGTATCACATTCTTTATGCAAAACTATTATCTGGCTGTGGGTATGCTTCCCACCATGGCTTTTCCCCTTTACTAGGTTTTCTACATACAAATCATGGTATTATGTGGTATGGTTACATTGTGTTGATTAGTTGTTTCATTCTTAAGTCTTATTGCTTACCAGTATCTATTTCTGCTATTTCGATATTCAATGTTTATGTGCTACAGTTAATGGTTATAAAGTGGATTGATTTATATAACCTATTGACAACTGATTCACCCCCCCCCTCTCAGTTGTCCACCAGTTATTCTAACAACTTTTTCACTCACACCATGCTCAATATCAACACTAGAAGTAACTCATAGTGTTAGTGTACATACAAGACAATATGGGAGTTAATTATACCCAACAACTTGTGTTGTTGTTGTTCGTATTGGCTTTGTTGGACCCTGCAATTAAGATTGAATATACATTTTGAATTAAGATTAATTGTGCAACATAATGAAATATTGAAAATTGTGTTATCTTATTGAGATTCACTTTGTTTCAAGAATAGTTTAATATTCTCTACTTAACAGGGCCAACCATGTGAAGGTGGAAGCTCATTTGGCCCCTCCCCCCCCTAACATCACTTTAAATTCCTTGTTAACATCTAACATTCATTCATTCTTTCTACCATTAATAAAATATAACATTCATTCATTAATATCACATAACATTCATTAACACATAACATTCATTAACATTCATTAACATGCAACATTCATCAATATTCATTAATACATATCATTCATAACCATTCATTAGCACATAATTACATTCATTAACACATAAAAATCAGTCATTATCAAATAAGGTAGATTACAATCATTTTTTTATTTATTTTTCTTTGAAGCCATGAAAAGAATAATTGGAGCATCATTTTCTTCATCATTTCCCCCCTCTTCATTTGTTCTTCCCTTTGCTTGTGATCTTGATGTATGCCTAGTCCTATACTGAGGATGAGGACACTGAAGTGAAAGGGGGTCCTCTACAATAACAAAGAAATGGATTAAATTCAAAACATTTTTTATTATTGTTACAAGCATTTCATTAATTTAAAGAACATAAATGTGGCTCTCTTTACCTGATGGAGCCACATCATCTTCCACATCATTTTGACCAGCCTCAATCACAACATGTTGAACACCCTCTAGATCCTCTGGAATTGAAATACTAAAGATTACATTAATGCTGAACACCAATTGCTATTAAATTTGTTTAAAGGAATAATAGTGGTCCTCTTTACCTAGTTGGGGAACATCACGTTCTTGATGTTGTGTACCTGGATCATGCTCCACTTGGTCACCACAAACTACATGCTCCAAAATATTAACAAAAAAGGTTATATTAATTACTACACTAATTACAATTTAAGATGTTTAATTGTATTAATAATTACATAAATAAATTTGAATAGCAAATGAATGCCTCCACTAGTGGGATGCACATCTGACCCTTCATGTGCAGGTCATGTTTCACGATTATCAAGCCACATTCCAATGTCATGCACATTCTTATCATTGCTTTCTTATTTAAAACAAATATAGTCACTTTATGTTGGAACTCAACATCAATTATATTATTGGTAAAGTATTCAATTTGAAACAATTTTGATTTAGGTTATTTACCTATGTGACAAATGCACCATAATCTTGTGTTTTCCCATTTAATTCTCGTACTTGTTCAACCATGGTTGTATAGCCTTGCTGATAGGCAATTATCTTGTCATCTTCTGTGGGAACTCTATTGAATTCAAAACCTTGCATTTTTGCTTGGTATCGTGAATTTTGCTTGCATTGTTTGATAATTTTTATTTTTTTTGCAATTTGTAAATATTTTGATGTGATATTTCATTTACTGATACTTACAATTCATGCAGGAAGTTTTATATAACCACCAGAGTTGAGTTTGTGTTGCCCATGCTTTTCTTGTCTTGCCTTGGTTGCCTTTGATGTGTCACTTAGTCTATGAAAAGTTTGAAATATGTTAGATTATATAAATATAAAGAGTAATTAGTAAATAAGTCTATGAAAAGTTTGAAATATGTTAGATTATATAAATATAAAGAGTAATTAGTAAATAATTACATTCTTAATAGTATCCTATACCTTCTTTTGGCGTTTGTTGGTGTATTTCCTTTCTTCCTTTCAATTCTCTCCTTGGCATCCAAAATCAGGTCCTTCCACTCCCTCTCTAAAATCATGGGGGGATGCTCATACTTTACATTCCTCTCTAAATGTGTCCTGTATTGGTCCCTCACATACTTTAGATATGTGCCATCTTTTTCAAGGAGCTTGGTTTAGTCAAATGTTTCATTTACAAACAACTCAACCATACAGTTTGTTAGTTCATCTTTTAACCTTTTTTTCTTGGTCATTCCACCTTTTAAAGCAAAAACAAACCTGTTAGATTAAAAAATGAACTGAAGCTACCTTTATTATAGTTCAAGAAATGGATCAAAGGAAAACTATTCTAGCAATGATATGAAATCAAAATAGTGGATTAGGGTTAGTTCACATATGATGTTCCACCTTTTACGTATGGTGGGCCCAAATATCTGCAATGCAATGCCATTAAGATTTTTATTAAAAATATCATTTCCTGCAAAAAATTCATGGGATCATTAGTCCAAAATGAGTGATCAATAAGTAAATTACAATTAGACTATATATAATAATAATTTTAAAGTACTTGGAACCATCTGTATCTTTAAGGGAATCAATTCTTCATCTCTCACCACCAAAGTGTCCTGCAATGTTCTCGTACTAGCAATATGGGAAGATCCAAGCAATGATTGTATGTTATCGATAGTAGTCGCCTCTGGCACATCCTCATGTGCATCTCCTGCTATAGAAAAATAATCCACTATGAAATGGCCACAAGAAAGAACGCTTCAATGGAATTAAACACATAACAAAAGATAGAGAAAAAGAGGGATCTACCAACAATGGACGGGCCAACATGACGTGCAGTAGAGGATGTCTTCATGATGCATGTTTCTGACATTGCAATCGAAAATATAGGTGGGGCTAACCTCTAATGAGGTGGCATTCTCACAGGAACATTAAGAGAACCTAGAGAATAATACATTAAATATATTAAATATTAAATATATGAAAACTGCAAGAATTGTAAACAAGGATGAACCTTTATTATGAACATTGACTGTATCAAGTATGATTTGTTCTGGGTACTCAAAGTGATAAGCCAAGAAAGTTTCAATCTACTTGTTCAATCATGACAATCACAATGAATGGTAGTTTGGGTTCCTTATTTTGCAGTTTTAGAATTTGGGTTCCTTATTGTATGAGTAAGTGCATATTATGAGTACCCGGGCAATTGAAGCAAACTTTGATGAGATGAGGATAGTGAAAAAACACTCTTGGAGGATAGGGGTAAGTATATGTTAAGGTATGATGGTTGAAATAATTGGTATTTTCACAATATTAAGGCTAAGATGGAGTTGCTTGAGCATGTAACTTGTCTTGTTGGAAGTTGACATTATGAGGAAGGTTGTAGATTATTAATGGAGTTTGCATGTGTGAACATGTAAAACAAGACTAAATTTGTGTCTCAGATTGTCAAAATAGTGGATGTAAGAGTTTTTTGAATTTGTGAGTGACTATCACAAAAAGGACAATAGACTGAAACCTTTTCATTTTGTACGATCAACCTGATTATTTGGAATGGTGTTGGATTTGAATGTTAGGGGAATGTTTGGGTGAGTTTATGTCTTTTCCAAGAATAGTTGAAGGGTTATAAAAATAGTGAATGGATCAATAAAGTAAGACTATCCCATTGGTTTTTTTTATATTTATGAACAATGTGAAGACAACAGAGGGTCAAGATGTTTCTTAGGGTGGTTGGGAGGGTTGAAAATTGTCTTTTTTTCCATGGGAAAGAAGTCCATTTATGTGTCCATGGGAACCATTAGTTTGGTGTGTGACAAATGAGGATTGGGAGATGTTTCTTTAAACCATTATTGGTCCCTATTAGAATTAGTATCATATCAATGTCAAATTGTGAGAGTTAGAGTGAGTCAAAGAGTCAAAGTCCTCAAGATGGATTTGGGAAAGATGAGTATGCTAGTAGGATAACAGTAGGCAAGTTACATTAGGGACAAACAATAATCACATTGCTACTGTTGTCTTGGCACATAGTGGAGTCAAATATTAGAGCAAGTGCAAGTGGCAATTTCCTTTGATTCAGATAAATAGCCAAGGTCCTATGATTAAGGGGTTGATCCAAGTCAAAGATCTAGAAAAAGGATGTGTTGGAGGTTTGTTGAGAACAAGTGAATGGATATGTAAGGGGGTTTGTTTCCCTAAGGTATGATTGATCGATGACTCAGTCATGAAGAGCAGCAATTAGATCCCTATGCATCAACTACATAATAAATATATGAGCAATAATACTAGCATTAAAAAGGAAAGTTCACAAGTTCAAAGAAGGAGTAGTTTTAATGTATATAAAATTTTCATCACCTAAACTACTTGCAATACCCTGATCATGGCCACCAGGTTTATGAGGATACATAAATTTCTGTAAAAACAACACGTACATATTTTAGTTAATGACATAAAAGAGTATAAAATATAGACCATTATTGAACTTTTGTTATAATTAAATCTTTCATTACTACTTACTTGCAAATTTTTTGTTGTCCCCATCAATTTTTGCACCCTCTCTTGTATCTCATCAGTTTGAGGCTCCATGGATGCCAAAGCAACAATCTCTCTACTAATTTTTCTAATAGACTTTTTTATCGATTCTATAGGGTTTGCGGAATTTGTGATGTCATCATTGCTTAATCTTGTTGAGTCTGCATCCCTAGAAAGGTGCTCAAGTACTACAACTTCCTTTCCCTTTCCCTGAACATCCGTCTGTGACAAGAATATCATTAACACTATCAAAATTACTCCAAAACACTCAAGAAAAGAACATAATAATGTAACAGTTTGCTTCTATCTAATTTATACAATTACAATGAGGTTTAGCTGCTTGATAGAAGTGTCATAACCTACATCCCTGTCTATGCTATGTTATGGATCCATGTCACCCTGTGACAAATGAAAAAATATAAAAAGGTTAGCGAAATAAAACCAATAGACTTAGCAAAAAAACTTAATAATAAAATGGTATATTGGAGTCATTAATTGGAGGTTGGTTAATTTAAATGGTATATAGTACATACCACCCCCATGATAGTAACTTTGTTTGTATCTATAGGATTCAAAATGTAATTGATTAGTAGCTCTTCCCCTACACTTATTGGTTTTATCGCACATACGAATACATGATTTCCCTAGTGCACTTTAAATATGCAATTGGGTTGCTTATTAGTTGACCCAGGTCGCGTACTATTTATAAAACCTACAATATTCCCTACTAATTTTGGCCTTCCATCAATGTATACAACCACTCATTTACTTTGATCATTATCTTTCTATTGTATATAATTTGTTGGCAGTGCATACCTACGCATACTTTTTTTATATCGAACAATCTGCACCATTTTTTGTAATTGTAGCAAGGTTTGACAAACTCCATCAATTCAACAACTTTGTTGTAATAGACCTTTATTCTGTCCATCGAAAATAGGCCCAAACCATGTAACGATGATGGTGCTATGCGATATATTCTATCGTTAACACAAAAATTAGTGTTTATTGGAGGAAGCTCCTTGGGTACCCATTATTTCTGTAGATATTTGTACCTCAAGGGAACCTCGATATTGCCTTTGGTCTCATCATCATAAGAACATGACTCCCCTTGAGCAAGGAAAAATTCCATGCGTTTATTGAATTTTCTTCTAATCTTTTGATGTCTAGTTGATCTCCCCATTGTAGATAGTTGGCATTTGCATGAAGATTGCATTAATGATTTGTTATGTTGTCATTAACGTCAATAAACCAGTAATGTTATTGATATAATGTTGTTTTGTAACTGGTAGGAAGAGCTAAGTGAAAGGAACTGTAACCGGTAGGTAAGTTTGTGGAGTGAACCGGTATTACTAGGAATTGGAGAGTTGAACCGGTAAACCATAGTTGTTGTTTTGATAAACCCTAACTGATTAAGTCTGGTGAATTGGTTATATTGGTTTATGATCTGATGATGAGTGGTAATGATTATGACATGTATGCATATTATATGAGGAGAGTTTTTGTCATGTTGAGGTAATGTTTTAGGAATGAGCAAGTATATTGCATGTAATACAAAATGTGTGATGAGTTACCAAGTTCGATGAAGCAGTGATCAAGGAGCGGTCGAGGAATTCTTGAATGATGTGTAGAGACTATTATGTAATCCAACAGTCATACCTAAACCGACTTTTTTATAATCTCTATGAGAAAATTATGTTTTTGTTGTGTTACCAGCCTAATTGATTTGTTTATAAGTCCAATGAGTTGTTTTTCTTTAGTGTGTTGGAAAAGTTGAATTGAGTGTGAGGTTGCCAAACTGGATGATGTATCTATCGTTTGTGTAAAAGTAGATACGTGCATGAAAAGGATCTAAACAAGCAAGTGAAGTGCTATTTTAATAGAACAACAAACCTCTGTTGTTTTCTTACAATTACAATAGTACAATCCTTGAACCGGGTAAGCTCTAACAAGCTTTGTTTTATTCAAATCCTCTAACCAGGTGATCCATTAGCTTGGATTCTAAATCCTTTACAAAGTTAACTCCTCACAAGGTATTGCTTTTAACAAGGCATTATGGTCAATCCCTTAACCGGGTGGTCCCTAACAGGATTTGTTCTTAACATAACTTTTTGTAAAAGCTTTAATAGGCTTGGCTCCTAATAGGGCGAACTTCAGAAGAGTTCAAATAGTTATCTTGTGAGTCTGATCTCATCATGGTTTTTCCAATTTGGTTTTCCCCGTCAAAAATATTTGTGTCAAATGGTGAATGTATTTGTGGTTATGTTTCTATGATTGAATTGCTTAACTACTTAAATCATTTTGATAAGTTATGTTAACCAGTATCAATCTAAAATAAGGTTTTACTTATGTCAAGTAAAATTATTTGGATGATTGAAGTTGTTTACTGTTAATTGTTGTTACAATCAACCGGTTTATCTTGACAGTTTTATTCTGACAGAGATATTGCTTTTAAGTTCAGTGGTTTAACTTGTCAATTTCAAAGTTTACTTGAGAGGTTATTTTTTAGTAAGGTGAAAGTATATTAGTTTTTCTATCTACTGATTCTGGATCCTTATTATTTCTTCATACCATCAATTGGTATCAAAGCTCTTCTCAGGTCCTTTGAGGTCTAAGAATAACAACTTGAGGTAAATATCTTGTTGAACATGATGAAGAAGAAAGGTCCAAAGTTTAACAGAGAAAACTATAGGATATGGAGTGATAGAATGAAAATTTATATCAATAGTCTTGGAAATCAATACTGGGAACATGTTAATACTCAATATGTTGTGCCTAGTGGGATTATGACTGATGATCAGAAGAAAGAGAAATAAGAAAACAACCAAGCACTAGAGGCTATTATCAGTTGTTTGTCTGATGTTGAATATGTTGATGTTCATGGTCTGGAGACTTCACATGAGGTATGGAAGAAACTTGAAGATATTTATAGAGGTGATGAACATGTGAAGATTGCCAACAAAGAGAGTCTAAGAGGGAAGTTTGATGACATGCAGATGTCTGAAGGTGAGAATATCAAAAAATATGGCCAAAGGATAAAAGAGATAGTTGGAGAGATTAAGAGTGCTGGTGGTAAAATGGATGACTCCACAGTAGTTAGTAAGGTATTGAAAAATCTACTACCGGTCTACACTATTTGAGTTGCAACCATTTAGGAGCTAAAGTCAATTAACAAAACCAAGGTTACCCTTGACTCCATCATTGGTAAGCTTACTTCTTTTGAATTAAATGGTTATCATGGTAGTATTCAAAAATTTGAATCAACATTTAGAGATTTTGTTTCTAACCTAGCTATGAGGAAAAGTAGAGATGTTAGGGTAAAATTATAAACCTGTGTCACACTTTTACAAAAGAAAAGGTTAACACAATAATAACTGTTCAATTTCATCACCATAAAAGTGTCATTTGCATTTTGAATTTGAAGATGATGTAAACTTATGAAATATGTAAAATTTGTTGAAGTTTAAGTCTACTATTTTTTAAAATGTTTTTTATCAATAATTTATATGTTTTTTTAGCTTTAAAGTCCATTTTTTTATTGCTCAAAAACGCTGAAAATTAGGGGGTTTAGTTCCCACCACAAAATAAAATGTAAAACAACTTTTATTTTATTTTATTTTGATATCTGTTTTAGATGACATATATATATAGTGCATGAAAACAAAATTAATTTTTGATGTATATTTTATTTGTTATAGCATTTGGAAGTCAAATATGCCAGAATTTGATGACTTTTGCCTCCCACCATAATTTGTCTATTCAATTTATGATATTAAAAAAATGACAAATAACCTTTTGGAGAAGACTCTCTCTTCTAGTGAACCATTTTTTTTTCAAATTTTTTTGAAGTGGTTTGATATTTTTGTTTTTGTTTTTCAAACCAGCCTATTATAGAACAAAAGAATACCTAGTCATAATATTTTTAATTTTTTTATATATTAAATGTAATCAAAAAATTATAAAAACTATATGAGTAGAATCTTGACTTCGATTTCTACAAAAGGGTATTTTTATTTTTTTTAATAAGTTTAATTTACCTATTAATTTTTATTGCAAAACTGACAAGTTTTAGATAAATCATCATTTTTATTGATGTGGCTACCACTTGGCGTTCCACATAGATAGTTTCGGTCGGAACCGTTCCGACCCAAAGGGTTCTGGCCAGAACTATTCAAAATATTTCCAAGTTTCTATAGTGCAATGTATTGAAAGGATGGAAACGTTCTGGCCAGAAATCTGTTGCCATGTGAGCGCTACATGGCTGCCAAGTCTTTCGGCTGGAACAGATACTATTAGCTTAAAGTGTGACATAGATCCATATGATTACCCATTATTCACTATCATGAATCTAGATCTAGAAGAGAAATTGATGATGAAGACAATTTGGTTGAGCTTGAAGCATTGTTGGCCAAGCGACTACCCAGAGGCACCGGTAAATACAAAGGTTAATTACCTTTGAAATGTTTTGCATGCAACAAGATTGGACACATAGCTACTAACTATCCTAATGGTGATAATGAGCACAAGTGAGAGAAGCTCAAGAAGTACAAGGGAAAAGGAAAAAGAGATTGTCTTATTGCAATTGATGGTGGTATCACTGATGAGGAATCTGAAGGTGACGCTAATGAAGACATTGTCTTCGTAGCCATTAAAGAGAAGACATCTGATAAGAAATCTTTAGTTTCTCGCATGCATAATTTTGATGATTGGATTATTGATAGTGGTTGCTCACATCACATGACCGGTGATCAGAGCAAATTTCTTTCTTTAAAGGAATTTGATGGCAGAGTTGTAAGATTTGGTAATGACGCACCCTGCATGGTTAAAGGTAATTGAACTATTTATCTTAATGGGAAGAGCAATGCAGATGATGTCTATTGGGTTGAAGGTCTAAAACACAACCTTTTGAGTGTTGCTCAACTCAATGACAAAGGATACCCATTGGAGTTTAAGAATGGTGTGTGCAAAATCTATGGGAGCAAAGGTGAACTGATTGCAACCGACAAGCAAACTATGGGTAACTTGTTTCACTTGAATCCTAAAGTCAACAACTATTTAATTGCTAAAATGGATGATTGTTGGCTTTGGCATAGGAGATTTTGTCATTTTAATTTTGATAAAATTGTTAAAGTGAGTAAGTCCAAGACACTGAGAGGTTTGCCTCAGTTAGAAAAACTAGTTAATACTCTATGTAAGGAATGTCAGTTGGGAAAGATGACATCCTCAACTTTCAAGAGCAAGTCTTTTTCAGTGGAGCATCTATTAGATTTGGTTCATACAGACCTATGTGGACCAGTTAAGACTAAAAATATTCAAGGTGATAGATATTTCATGATATTCACTGATGATTTCTCAAGGATGATGTGGGTCACATTCTTGAAAGATAAAACAAAGGCATTTGGTAAATTCAAGGCATTCAGGGCCTTAGCTGAAAAGGAGAGTGGTAAGAAGATAAAGTGTCTGAGGACTGATCAAGGCAGCGAATTTACTTCTGAGGTATTCAATAGATATTGTGAAGAGAATGGTATCAAATGACATCTTTCTGCACCAAGGACACCACAATAGAATGTTATTGTAGAGAGGAACAACCAAGCAATTTTTGAAGCTACTAGGACGATGTTGATACAAGGAGGTGTTGCTAAAACCTTCTAAAGAGAAGCTATCAGCACAACTATCTACACAATGAACAAGATTTTGGTAAAAAGAGGTAAGGATAAGACTCCTTATGAATAATGGTATGGTTGATCACCTAATGTTGGTTATTTCAAGATATTTGGTAAAAAAAAATTTATTAAGAGAGGTGACTATATTAGCAAGTTTGAGGCTAAAAGTGATTAAGGTATATTTCTTGGTTCTTCCACCAAGAGTAAAGCCTACAAATTCTACAACAACCAGACACAAAGAATCATTGAAAGTTCTGATGTTCGAGTGGATGAGTGTGCTAAAGTCTCAGGGGAAACAACTATGGAGAAAAAGGATGAAGATCCTTGCATTTTTTTTTTGGAACCAGAACCTCTGAAACCTGAAACCGTTAAAGCAAATACTAATGTACCAATTCAACTAGAATAGGTAGACTCAGAAGAAGAAGATTATAATGAAGAAGATGAACCTAAAGAAAATGATCATGTTATTTCGAGGTATGTGAGACTCAATCATTATCCTAACCAGATTATTGGAGATAAGGAGGCTGGAGTACTAACCAAGACAAGAATTAGAGAGAATTATTGCATGATCTCCACTATTGAGCCTAGAACTACTAAGGAAGCATTTGGAAATTATCATTGGGTGAAATCTATGGAGGAGGAGCTTGATCAAATTGAGAAGAACAACACATGGACTCTAGTACCCCAACCGGTGAATAAAAATGTAATAGGTACTAAGTGGGTTTTCAGGAACAAGCTAAATGAAGATGGTGTAGTAGTCCATAACAAAGCTAGATTGGTTTGCAAAGGTTATGCACAAGAAGAAGGAGAAGATTATGGTGAGAATTTTGCATCAGTTGCTAGACTGGAAGGTGTTAGAACTTTACTAGCTTTTACAGCTCATAAGAGATTCAAAGTATATCAGATGGATGTGAAATTTGTATTTTTGAATGAAATACTAGAAGAAGAGGTATACATTGAGCAGCCAGATGGTTATGCTTTAACTAATAAAAAGGACATGGTATGAAAGTTGCACAAGGAACTATATGGATTAAAGCAAGCACCAAGAGCATGGTATGAAAGGCTTCATTCACACCTGATGAAGATAGGTTTTTAGATAACCAATGAAGATAGCAACACATATCTCAAATATGAAGGAGATAAGATAGTTGTTAGTGAAGTGTTTTTGGATGATATCATATTTGGAGGAAATGATGATATGAGAAATGATTTTGCAAATGAAATAAAAAGTGAGTTTGAAATGTCTCTAGTGGGAAAGATAAAATTTTCATAGGTTTGCAAATACAACAAATGAAGAGTGGTATTTTCATTACACAGTCTAAGTATGTGAAAGATGTGTTAAAGACATTTGGTATGAGTAACTGTAAACCAATTGGGACACCAATGGATACAGGTTGTAAGTTATCTAAGGAAGATGATGTCACATATGTTGATGAAAAATAGTGGTAAATTGCACTATGTTGTACACAGCAGATCGGATATAGCTCATGCAGTTGGCCTAGTTGCTAGATTTCAGAAGAATTCTAAGGAAATACATTTGATAGCAACCAAGAGGATATTTAGTTATTTGAAAGGTACTGTTGACTATGGAATATGGTATCCATATGAAGGAAACATTGAATTGAAGGTGTACACAGATGCAAATTGGGTAGGTAATGTTGATGACCAGAAAAGCAAAATAGGTGGAGTATGCTTTCTAGGAGGAAGACTTGTTTCATGGAGCAGCAAGAAGTAGAGTTGTATTTCATAGTCTACTGCTGAAGCTAAGTATGTTGCTTCTTATATGAATTGTACCCAGGCTATCTGGATGAGACACATTTTGGAATGTTTCAAGATGAAGTTTATAGAACCTCTAAAGATCTTATGTGACAATACGAGTGCCATAAATATTTTAAATAACCCTGTCTTACATGCATGAACCAAGCACATTGAATTGAAGTATCATTTCTTGAGGGAAAAAGTGCAGAGTAAAGTTGTGATCTTAGAGCATGTTTCTACCAGGGAGAAGCTTGTAGATATCTTTACTAAACCTCTCCCTAAGACAACTTTTGAGTATCTTAGAAGTCAGCTAGGGGTTGTACCCTTTCATGAGATCAATTAAGCATGATGTAGATTACATAAGTCCCAAAGATACTTGCATAATTTTTGCAGGAGGATTGGTATAGGAGTGGAGTTATTCCACAAGGGGAGCATCAAGTTGTTGATGTTGATAAGTGAGTTTGGTATTGCATGTTTTACTTTCAATTTGAAATTATTGTAATGTAAACTAGGATTCCTATTCACAATCACAACAATCAATGGTATTGATATTTATATTGCCATCAATGCCAAAGGGGGAGATTGTCTGTATTTACATGAAGATTTCATTAATGATTTGTTATGTTGTCATTGATGTCAATAAACTGGTAATGTTATTGATATAATGTTGTTTTGTAACTAGTAGGAAGAGCTAAGTGAAAGGAACTGTAACCGATAGGTAAGTTTGTGGAATGAACCGGTATTGCTAAAAATTGGAGAGTTGAGCCGATAAACCCTATGTGTTATTTTGATAAACCCTAACCAATTAAGTCTGGTGAATTGGTTATATTGGTTTCTGATTTGATGATGAGTGGAAATGATTATGACATGTATGCATATTGGATGAGGAGAATTTTTTCTATGTTGAGTTAATGTTTTCAGAATGAGCAAGTATATTGCATGTAATGCAAAACACGTGATGAGTTACTGAGTTTGATGAAGCAGTGATCAAGGAGCAGTCGAGGTGTTCTTGAATGATGTGCAAAGATTATTATGTAATCCAACGGTCATACCTGAATTGACTTGTTTATAATCTCTATGAGAGAATTAGGTTTTTGTTGTGTTACCGACTGAATTGATTTTTTTATAAGGTCGATGAATTGTTTTTGTTTAGTGTGTTGGCAAAGTTGATTTGAGTGTGAGGTTGTCGATCCAGATGATGTATCCGTAGTTTGTGTAAAAGTAGATAAGAGCATGAAAAGGATCTGAACAAGCAAGTGAAGTGTTATTTTAACATATCAACAAACCCATGTTGTTTTCTAACAATTACAATAGTAAAATCCCCTAACCGGGTAAGCTCTAACAAGATTTGTGTTATTCAAATCCTCTAACCAGGTAATCCATTAGCTTGGATTCTAATCCTTTACAAAGGTTACTCCTCACAAGGTATTGCTTCTAACAAGGCATTATAGTGAATCCCTTAACCGGGTGGTCCCTAACAGGATTTGTTCTTAACATAACTTTTTGTAAAAGCTTTAATAGGCTTGGCTCCTAAAAGGGAAAACTTCAGAAGAGTTTAGATAGTTATCTTGTGAGTCTCATCTCATCATGGCTTTTCCCATTTGGGTTTCCACATCAAAAATATTTGTGTCAAGTGGTGAATTGTTTTGTGGTTATGTTTCTATGATTGAGTTGCTTAACTACTTAAATCATTTTGATAAGTTATGTTAACTGGTATTAATCTAAAATAAGGTTTTACTTATGTCAAGTAAAAGTATTTGGATGATTGAAGTTATTTACTGTTAACTATTGTCACAGTCAACTAGTTTTTTTGACAGTTTTATTCTGACAAAGATATTTCTTTTAAGTTCAGTGGTTTAACTTGTCAGTTTCAAAGTTTACTTTAGAGGTTATTTCTGAGTAAGGTTAAAGTATATCATTTTTTCTATCTACTGATTCACCCCCCTCTTTCAGTAGTTGACCAAATCCTTATTCTTTTATCATACCATCTTAGACCTACTACATGTCTCACTTTCATTTTCTATTCTTGCATTTCCCTCACTCGAGGAAGACACATCTAACAAATACCTATTTGGTGGTACCTGCACTCCATCAAATGAGAGATTTAGTTGGTAATGAGAGATATTCTACAAATGAGGGTAATTTTGATGAAGAAGTTGGCCCTAAAGTTGATGTTGAGATTAAAATTTGAATAAATCCAACTGGGGCGTCAAGTGTTGACAACTATATTAGATTTGCTGCTAAAGTCAAGGTTTGAAAAACTGAGGAAGTTTGTTTTAGAAGTAATTTTTTTAAATAAATTGTTTCTATAGGGTGTATTGACTTATACCTATCGATCCATGAGACTGTACAGGATCCTTGTCAAAGGGATTCAAGTTCTTGTACATGTAATTCAATTATCTTATGTTAGCTAAAAATTACATGATACGTATACTAAAAATTACATAGTACCCAACATGAACAACATGAACTTTGTAGACAAGAAGAGTATTACAAAAAAAATATGTTGTCATCATAATCATTGTAATTTTTTTAATTCCTTACCTTTACTTTATGTAGACTATGCGGGATCCTCAACTAAAGGGTTGATGATGCCTGTAGTCAATTACCTATTTCCACCAAGGGTGACAACATCACACAAAATATATACATGAAATCAACACCATCAATTGAGCATCATAAGCATTAAATTTGTAAGTTGATAAATAATAAATACATATGTATCATAAGCATCATATA
This sequence comes from Cryptomeria japonica, assembly GCF_030272615.1. Lineage (NCBI taxonomy): Eukaryota > Viridiplantae > Streptophyta > Pinopsida > Cupressales > Cupressaceae > Cryptomeria > Cryptomeria japonica. The sequence continues at coordinate 129,487,477 of NC_081415.1, read as the reverse complement.
TGTAATTGAGAATCATAAGTATCATATATGTGTCATCATAAACATGCAATCCATCACATATGTATCATAAATCACCATCCATCACATAGGTAATAAATAATCCACATTCTATAAATAAAAACAAAGTTAAAAAAATATCACATGTATCATCATAAACATGTAATCCATCATATAGCTAATAAACAGTCTAAATTCCATAAATTAACACAAAGTTTAAAAAATGTCACATAACTAGTCACTCTCCCTATCTCCATCTCCTCGGGGTGGCATGGTTCTACTATCAGAACCTGCTAGAGGTCAAACATGAATTGAAAACATTAAAAGGTGCATCATGAATTAATTATGTATTGGCATTAGAATTCAAAACATAATTAATTAATTATGTAACCATATAAGTCAAATAAATTTATATCAAGAAATCAATATTAAATAGATAATATACTAATTGCATACCTCATATATTTCATTCATGTCATTGATCTTCTTCTTCATCCAGGTCATCATCATGACCATCATGATCATCATCACCATTATGATCATCATCATCAAAATCATCATCATGATCATGATGATCATCATCATTATCATCATCATCATCATCATCATCACCATCCTCATCTTTGTCATTGTCATCATCATCACCATCATCATCATCATCATCATCATCATCATCATCATCATCATCATCATCATCATTAGCTTCTTCTTCTCCATCATCATCGAGTAACTGTCGATCATGATCATCATCTACATCATATTCTACTTCCTCGGTATCTTCTTCTTCCATCACATTATACTTTATCGGCCTTCCTCTTGGATCATGTATAACAACAAATGACCAATCTGGTTTATGTGGAACCTCTAAGTAAAATAACTACTCACATTGGATTGGAAGAACATAAGACTCATCCCCAATTGGTTCAAATGACCTTGTATTAACCATTGTAAATCGATTATCATGTTCAATAACAGTTCTATTAGGATCATTTTTATTCATTTGTAGCCTATACCATTTGATGACTAACAAAACCAATTTGAAGGAATTAAAGTCACACTCAAGTATATCATCCAAAATGCCATAGTATCGATTTCGAGACTCTTGAGGATGTATGTCATTTCTTGATGAAATATTTGTCACCTCAAAGACTGCAGTTATCCAAGAATCACAAGTTTTCTTCGTGTCATCCAACTTTTTGATGTGGGATTTATGACCATTGCAACACATAGAGTTGTGGTTTTTGACCTGCAATATGTCAAACATGTAAAAATTATTTCATCATGAGTTGATAAACATATGGGTGATTAATAGATTTATACGTACCTATTTATCTCTTAAACCATATGCTAAAACAATTTCCTTTTGCGTAACTTTAGAATCTCCATTACGACGAGCTTCTTTAACCAATGAAGCCACACCTTCCCATGTTAATGTGTGACCAAAATGTTGACAATGTTCAATCTATACCATCATCCAATTAAGATTTCTTGCAATATACAAATGTAGTGCATCCCACTCTTGACCAACTGTACAAAAAATAAATAGACGACTTACAACCAATTTATTTTTAAGATTAAGAATTAGGTAACTACAATAACATCTTATAATTACCTCTCACTTTCCTCAATATACCTTTCCCCATCAAGTACTCCCCTTCAAATTTGTTAATGGGGTTGGGATCTCAAATGCGATCCACATGGATGTTTGCTGCAAACTTAGGAAGGTATTAAAAAATGTACACCATAGTCTGGTATACCATATATCCCTCCACCATAGAACCCTCAGGATGTGCTCTCTATCAAACCAAAGCCTTCAAAAATTTCAAGTGCCTCTCAACCATCCACATTGACCTAGTGTGTACAAGTCCACACAATTCAATCTCCTCAACTTGGTGTATGAGGTAGTGTTCTTGTGAATTGAATAAAGCTAAAGGTAGACACTTTTACATTTCACACATTAGATGAGGAATTTTTCTCTTCCAATATTTTATATCTTCTTTTATACATGACAACCACCTACAAGATATTCAGGATACAAAGATATATATTGTTAGGGTTTCAAGCAGATCCAAAGCAAATATGAACTAACAATTATATGGAGATTTAAATACAAAAGATAAAGAAATAAAATAGGACATGGATAACACAGAGATTTAACGTGGTTCACCCAGAATGGGTTACGTCCACCATACATAGTCGTCCAATATTTCTTATTATCCATCAAAAATAGTACATCAACCTTACAATGCCTTAAGCATCCCAACTGCTTCTAACATCATTTTTAGGGCAACAAACAAAGTCGGTCTTTTTAGAGTTTTATTACAATGTCAGTTTTCATCAACAAAAAAATGGAAAAAAAGAATTTCTTAGGGGCTACCACCCTCAAACCCCCATAGTGAGCTTCACCTGCTTTGAGGGCTGTCACCCCCAAACCCTCACAGTGGGCTTCGCTCACTTTCTCGGGGCCCATCCTGGCCCCAAACCCTAGTGAGAATATGTGCCAAGTGTATAGTACTTTGTTGATCAGTCACCACATATCAACAATCTCCCACTTGGAGACTGATACTATATGACACCACTGTACTTGCAGCATTCACTGGATAAAACACTAGGACTCGATTGGTATAAATTCACAATTATCAATCAAGAAGACCAACAGAAACTGATGAAGAAATTAGCTTCTCCTATGGAACTGCCTTCGTGAACATATCGACAGGATTCTCACTTGTGTGGATCTTCTCAAGCCATAACTGATCCTCCTGCAAAACAGTCTGGATCAAGTGGTACTAGAGCTGAATGTGCTTTGTCCTTGAATGAAAAGTACAGTTTTTTGCAAGATGAATGGCAATTTGGCTATCAGTATACAATGAGCTATCCTCTTGCGTCTGACCCAATTCCTCCAGAAAACATTGCAACCAAATCATCTCCTTGTTGCCTTTTGTAGTAGCAACATACTTAGCTTCAGTGGTTGAAAGTGCAACAACCTTTTGTAGCCTAGAAATCCAACTGACTGCAGTTCCCCCTATAGTAAAAATATACCCAATACTACTCCTCTATGAATCAATATCACCCACCAAATCAGAGTCAACAAATCAACTCAAAGCAGCATTAGATCCTTTGAAACATAATGCCTTCATAGTAGTTCCTTTCAAATATCGAAGAATCCATTTTACAACATTCCAATGTTCCATACTCGGATTACTCATAAACCTGCTCACAAATCCCAATGCATGTGTAATGTCTGGCCTTGTGCATACCATTACATACATCAAACTGCCAACAGCTGATGAATACGGGATGTTAGACATTTTATTTACCTCTTCTTGTGCCTTTAGACACATCTCCTTAGTCAATTTGAAATGACTAGCCAAAGGTGTACTAACTGCTTTTGCATCCTGCATGTTAAATCTTTTCAGCACCTTCTTTATATACTCACTTTGGGACAAATTCAAGGTTCTATTTTTCCTATCCTGTGTAATCCTCATACCAAGAATTTTCTTAGCTACACCCAAATCCTACATAGAAAATGACTTGGCTAATTTTTTTTTAAGATCATTTATATGTTGCATGTTAGACCCAACAACAAGCATTTCATCAACATAAAGCAATAGGATAATATAACTACCATTATCAAATCTCTTAAAATATACACAATGATCAAAATGACATCTATGATAACCATGTTCAGCCATGAAACTATCAAATTTTAAATACCATTATCGGGGTGCTTTCTTTAGGCCATACAGACTTTTCTTCAACCTCCACACCAAGTTCTCCTTACCTTTGACCTCATATCCCTATGGTTGCAACATGTAAATTTCCTCCTCCAAATCTCCATGGAGAAAAGATATTTTGACATCTAATTGTTCAAGATGTAAATCATCTGTAGCCACAAGACTATGTACAGTTCTAATTGAAGTCATTTTTACAACTAGAGAAAATATTTCATCATAATCTATACCCTTTTTCTATGCAAAACCTTTTACCACAGGTCTGGCCTTATATCTTTTCTAACCTCCTTCCTCCTCCTTCAGTTGATAAACCCATTTGTTAGGCAAGGCTCTTTTTTCTGTAGGTAAAGGGACTAAGTCCCAAGTCTTATTTTTCATCAAGGAGTCCATCTCCTCTTTCATGTCTAGCTCCCATTGTTGTTTGGCATCCACCTGCATTGCTTCTTCATATTCTTCTGGTTCACCAGAATCAGTTAATAAAATAGAATACAAAGAAGGAGAAAATCTTTCAGGGGGTCTACTTGACCTCGTAGAATGTCTAACACTTGCAGGAGTTTGTGGGACAATCTATTGTTGCTGAACATCAGGTACCTATGGCATTTCATTTTAAGGAATCTCATCCAACACCACATATTCTTGTTTTTCTTGTTCATGCTTCTTTTCCTGCATTTGTTCTTTATACATAACCTTCTCATTGAATATAACATCTCTACTTCTAATTATTTTCTTATTTTCAAAATCCCATAACCGGTAGCCATATTCATCTATCACATATCCAATGAAGGTACATTTCTGAGATTTAGCATCAAGCTTGGTTTTGTTTTCTTTATCAACAAGGACAAAAGCTTCACAACCAAAAGTTTTTAGAAAAGAATAATTTACCTTTTTACTAGTCCATGCCTCCTCTGGAATACCACCATCCAAAGGGGTTAAAGGTCCTCTATTTATCAAATAGATAGCAGTATGTACAACATCTACCCAAAAATGTAAGGGCAATCCAGCATGCAATCTCATGCTCCTCACGTGTTCCATGATACTCCTATTCATTCTCTCTAACACACCATTTTCCTATGGAGTTCCTAGAATTGTCTTCTACTTTCGAATCCCATTTAAGGGGCAGTAATCTTCAAATGCTTTGCTGCAATACTCACCTCCATTATCCAATCTAAGACACTTGAACTTTTTTCCTGTCTCATTCTCAACCAAAGCTTTCCATTTCTTAAAAGTTTAAAAAACATTTGATTTTTGTTTTAGGAAATATACCCATTTTTTTCTAGTTGAGTCATCAATAAAAATAACATAATAACAAGAGCCACCAAGAGATGATACCTGAGCCGGTCCCCATACATCTGAATGTACAAGCTCTAACTTCTCACTCTTCTTCTCTTTCCCAACCTTGAGAAATATGACTCTTTTCTGTTTACCATAAACACAGTTTTCACAGAACTCTAAATAAATCTTCTTTAGTCTTGGCAATAGATTTTTGGAATGAAGGGTTTCATCCCTTTCTCACTCATGTGCCCAAACCTATGGTGCCACATTATCGAATCTTTTCTTGCAACATCTATTGTTGTTGTCCCTGCAGTAACTTTATCTGTAGCAGCTAGGGTAGAGTATGTGTTACCTATACATAGATATAATGTGCCTACCTTCACACCTTTAGCTATTACTAATGATCCTTTAGTGACCTTCCACATACTATTTGAGAAGGTAACTATGCAACCTTCACTACCTAGCTGCCCTGCAGAAATTAAATTTCCTCTTAAATTAGGAACATGTCTTACCTCCTGCAGAAAGTAGTCATTTCCATTCTACAACTTGATCTTTATCTTTCCTTTTCCAACAATTTGATAGGGCTCATCATCACCCAAATATACCTATCCAAAATCACCTTGAACATAATCTAGAAAATATATTCTATGGGGTGTAGCATGAAATGAAGCCCTAGAATCTATTACCCAGGAATCATTAACATTATCCAAACATAAGATTAAAGCATCTTGTAAAGTATTACTTGCAATATTAGCTTCCTTACTGTCATTTTCATTTTTGTCTCCTTCTTTGTTTTTTCGAGACCAATAGTCTTTCTTTAGATGACTAGGCTTTCCATAGTACCAACAATCTTTCTTTCCTCTATATTGAGAGCATCCTTTCTTTGACTTCCCTCATGACTTCTCATTCCCAAAAGCCTTTTCCTCTTTCCTTTGATCTTCCTTTGTTCTCCACATTCAAAATACTACTCGATGATGTTGGAGTCTCACCTATGCTTTTCCTTTGCATTTCCTCGCTTAGGATAACACCAACAATATCATCAAATACCAAAGTATTTTTACCAGAGACAGAATTACTTATAGCCATAACCAAGCTATTCCAGCTTTCTGACAAATAACATAAAATCAAGAGAGCCCTAACCTATTCTGCAAAAGTAATTTTTACCAAAGATAATTGATTGGTAATTATGTTAAATTCATTTAAGTGCTCCACTACAGATCCTCCCTTACTCATTTTCAAATTAAATAGACGCTTCATAAGAAATACCTTATTCGAAGCTGAGGGTTTCTCATACAACTTAGCCAATGTCGCCATCAAATCTATAGTCATTTTTGCTTCTATTATATTGAATGCTACAGATGGTGGAAGGCATAATCGAATGGATCCCAGTGTCTTTCTATCTAAAATGTCCCACTCTTCATCTGACATTATGGTCACTTTCTTTACCTTTCCTTCCAATGGCCACCACAAATCCTTTTGATACAGGTAATCCTCCATCTGCATTTTCCATAACTGATAATTCTGGTCGTTAAACTTTTTGACCTTGAATTTGGAATCCTCCATTTCTCCTACTCAAATTTGAAAGTCCTGCTAATTTACAGAAAACCTCACTCTGATACCAATTGTTAGGGTTTCAAGAAAATCCAAAGCAAATATGAACTAACAATTATATGGAGATTTAAATACAAAAGATAAAGAAATAAAATAGGACATAGATAACACATAGATTTAACATGATTCACCCAGAATGGGTTACGTCCACCATACACAGTCATCCAATCTTTCTTATTATCCAGCAAAAATAGTACATCAACCTTACAATGCCTTAAGTATCCCAGCCGCTTATAACATGCATATTTAGGGCAACAAACAAAGTCGGCCTTTTTAGGGTTTTTTTACAATGTCAATTTTCATGAACAAAAAAATGGCAAAAAATTTTTTCTTGGGGGCTACCGCCCCCAAATCCCCATAGCAGGCTTCACCCGCTTTGGGGGCTATCACCCCCAAACCCCTGCAATGGGCTTCGCCTACTTTCTCAAGGCCTAGCTCTGCCCCGGACCCTAGCAAGAATACATGCTGAGTGTAGAGTACTTTGCTGATCAATCGCCACATATCAACATATATTACATAACAAGTAAAACAAATCACAAATATAATATCTATACAATGAATTGAACAAATATCACTACTTACCTCATGTATTTTCCAAGATCATATATGACTTGCTTGACATTATTGTTGAAGTGGTCTGGGAGAGATACAGGTAGAACGTACTGCAACAATTATAAAATTATCTTTTCATTTTTTTTTAACATAATACAATGAAAAGTACATGCATAGTATACAAATATATAGTAAATACACAAGAACATGAATTACCTTAATGAAGGTATGCCAATCATGCATTTTCATCCCTACCCCAAATTCACTTTTCTTTGATATGAGATTATTTATGTTCGTAGAAAATCCTATGGGAAATCAAATTTTTCTTATGACTTCTTTTATAGCATTGTTTTGTTGGTCTGTTAATAACCAAGGAAGGTCACTTTTATTAATCTAGTCTCCATGGCTATTTGATTGAATGATATTTTTCATTGCATGATTGGATTCTTGATTGTCACTACAAATTTTGACAATTTTTTCTTTGTAATGCCTTCCATCCAATATTTTCCATAATGTCTCTATTATATTCTTTCAATATGCATAGTATCAAACAAATGCACAATTTGTAACTTCTCATAGTAGGGAAACCTACTAAATTATTGGGGATAACTTTTGGGTCCCTTAGGAAGGTGGTCATTAATGCCTTGATGACCTTCATGATCATCAATCACATCATCAGTAAATAAAACATGATAGAAAAGATATTTTATGACATAAACCATTAGATGGAATGACATTACCTTGATGATTAATTATATTATATTCCAACTTCCACAGGTGAGGTGTCATTCTTCGTGGCTTTGATGTATTCTCTTTTTTCTCCCATTGAAAAGATGTTTTACAATATTTTGATACTTATGATTTTGTGGAGAAAGTGCCTATACTCATCAAACACCTGCTTTCCTAAACTTTTTGAATGACAAGATTTCATCTTTGGACCACAAACTGGATATGAAAATTTTTCCTTTGTTTGAAGACCTACAAGATAATGTATAATTGGATTAAATATGTTAAGTTTTTTAATTATAATTATCATTCACAACTTGAACACTATAACATACCACAACAATGTGATAGCCCTGGATCATCATGTATTGTCCATACAAGCATCACATGGAATTGAAAATGTCTTTGTCCTATTGGTCTAGAGACATCATACATAGTGACACCATTCCATAACTCCAACAACTCGTTGATATGAGGCTCAGTATATACATTCATATCTTTAACTTGGTACTTACCTAATCAAATGAACAAAAACATTACATAATTATTATGACCATTTCACTGCAATATTTATAATTAAATGTAGATGAATATTAAATGATAAAATTCTTGGAACAATCCCTACCAACATTATGTGCTCCCTCTTTATTGACATCCATGTAGGAATGTTATTATTGATAACAAAAGCAAGCCACACCTAGTAAACAGGTCTCATCTCTCCAAATGGATTGACACCATCTATTGCCAGTGAAATCCTGAGATTACGAGTTTCTTATTTAAAGTGTGGCCACTTTTCCTCTATGTCTATAAATGTTGAACCATCTACAGGAATTTGAATAATTTCATCTTGACTTCTATTGTGTGCATGGTAATCCATAAATTGTTCCAAGCTAGTGCACTTGAATAATTGTTTTTGATTAAGTAAAAACATGTTTTAAGCAACCCAAAACCCAATTACATTCGAAAGATATTCAAGAAGGAAACAAAACAAGATAGTTGTAAAAGACCAGCAAAAAAAACCAGCAGCAGAGAAAAGGATAGCAAGAGGCCAGCAAAAAATTGACCCCAAGCCCAACATTACAAGAAAATTAAAAACTCTTCATAGTTTCCCTAGCATTCTGCACCAAGAGCATCATTGCCTTGGCCACTTCTCTCAGGTCATTTTTTTCCTGTCCAAGCTGACTTTCTTTCATTTTCCTATCCTTCTCAGTAGTAGTCTACCTAGTTCTGTGCCTAGGGTTCTGGTGGGTTGGGCTAGAAGTTGGAGCATCTTCTATAATTACCAGGTTCTTCTCCTGGTTTTTCTTTTCTAGATGATCCACTAGCATGTTCATATTCTGGGAAGAAACTTTATGGACTTGGAGGCTGTGGTTCATAAGCTTTTCAATGCTTTCTCATTACGGGCAATCCAGGTGTTGACATTGTCTTTGTCCTCCTCCACCTGTTCTTTCATAGGTTTAATAACATCCTCCAAATGTTTTAGGTTGCCTTTTATTAGATCTTTCTCTAGCCAGTGCTCCATCTCCATTTCCTCCTCTGCTTCACTATTTTCCATATCCTCATTCTATTTCCTAGAGTCAGACATCTTAATCAGCTTATTGATCTTATCTTCTAGCTCCCTTTGCTTACCCTGCATGCTGGTGATATTTTCAACAACCCATTTCTAGAAATTGAAGAATTCAAAGGTGTAGTTGTGGGTAGTGTCCAGGATGGTATTTGAAAAGTCCTTGCTCTATTCAATCTCCTCAGCATTAGGGTTGTCACCCTCCTTAGGATTCAGAGCCTCATTCTCACTTTTCGAACCCTGAGGGTTAGAGTGAGGATTCTCAGAATTACCCCGTTCCTCCCCTTCACCATAGTTCTCATCCTTGTTTGGCTCCATTTCAGTATCAGTGTCCTTATCCTTTCCCTCTTCTTCATCACAATGCACCCCCTTTTCTTCATGCTCTGTTTCAACTTTCCTTTTTTTATGGGTAGGGGTGCTGGGCTGATCCCCATTCGAATCAAAGTCTTTGCATTTCTTAGATATATGAGCATTGATGATCAAAGGATCATCCTTGGTTGCCCTATCCTTATCCTTAATATGCTCATATATAAGCAGAATGAGTCCCTGGTGAGCTAAAGGATAGGAACTAGGATTTTTAGCATAGTCGGCAAGGCTCTCATTTAGAGAGGAGGCTAAATAGAAGGGCAAGGATATTTTAGCCCCATGATGGAAATGGTTCAAGATAGTGAAATGATAGTTATAAATTTTTGTAAATCTGCCATCCACAGTCAAATATTCCATTAAAGCCCTAAGAAATTTTTTCCAGAAAGGCTTTACCTGCTGGAGGGTGTAGTAAGATATGTTGTCCTTCTTCGCAAGGTTGCCCTTCTCATCCTCCATCTTCGGGAAATTTTTGAAAGCCTCGGTTGCATACTTCTGATCTCTGTAGAATTTAGTCCCCTCCATCTTGAGTCCTGTGACCTCTGCAATCAAGTTTTCATCAATTTGCAAAATCTCCCCAAATAGGGTGGCTCTGTTGTTACTCCAGCTTTTAACGAAACCATAAGACACAAAGTTTCTGCTTCCATGAAGCTTTTCCATATAATCAGTGAAGCCGTTTATATAAAGCCTTCTCCAAACCTTTCTTTCGCTCTTCCAATTCTCACAGCCTGGAGGCTCGTTCCTATTTAGGTTACCACCCATTCTGATTTCCAAGTAAGGATACCCTCTACTGTAGTTCTCAATCCATGGATAAAACTCTGAAAACTTGTTATTTCTAGACTCCCCGTGTAAAGACTCTTTCATAGTTTTGAAGTTGCTACTCATGTCCACACAAACCCAGCTATTATTACTATGATATTTCACACACATATGATCTTGGTTATGATGCCGAGAAACACTCATAATCTGACAGTTAATCTGCCTCCAAAATCTATCCTTGGAACTCATTCCCCAGAAATAAATCATTAGATTAACTTGATCCATTGATGTGATCAAAGTATAATTGCTCTTTAATCTCCTATTTGATGTGAGTTTCTCCAATGTATTTGACATCCTTCTCCAAATTGACCCCTTCATTGGCTAGGATATCCGCAACCTTATTGCCCTCTCTAAAGGTATGAGTTATACTAATGCTAACATAGTTTTTTAGAATATCATTGGCTTTTTTAATTAAATTGGTAATATTCAAGGAAATAGAACTAGTACCTTTGAGGGCTTGTATGATGTTTAAAGAGTCCCCTTCGAGCCAAATTTTTTTGAATTTGAATTCCTGAGCTAGCTGGAGGCTCTTTAGCATTGCTAGAGATTCAGCCACATGGTTATTTTGGGTCCCAAAAGGAGAAGAAAAAGCAAAAATGCAAAATACTTGAGCATTTCTAATAACTACCCCTCCACCAGCCTTTCTAGGGTTCCCTTTAGCCGCCCCATCAAAATTAACCTTTATCCAGTCATAATCAGGAAACCTCCATAAAATGTTATCTCTCTTCTTCTTATTTTCCAATCTATAGACCTTATGCATTAGGTTCCATTCAGTAAGGATGTCTTTTTCCATGTCATTCATATCTGTAGTAGACCATTGCTGATTATTCTTGTGAGGAATGTTGATATTCTCCTTTATAGCCATGCATATTTTTTCAAAGACCACCTAAGTATTACACTTAACTTCCCTAAATATCCTATTGTTCCTTTCTTTCCAAATGCCCCAGCATATCATGGGGAGGGTCAAAGACCAAAGGTTCTTGATGATTTGGCATTTGGTTGGAAAATTCCATTGCCAGATGATATCCTTGATGCTCTTGTTCATGACCTAGTTAATTTTCCATTTTTCCCACATTTTGCACTAAATATCCTAGGTGAAGGAGTAGTGGAAAAATAGGTGATCAACTAATTCCCCCTCCTTCTAGCAAAGCTCACATCTATTAGGGAATTTGAAACCCCTTCGGATTAAATTGTCAAGAGTAAGGGTGCTATTATGAGAAGCAAGCCAAAAAAAAATGTTAACTTTAGGGATCAGAATGTTGTTCCAAACTTTACTCCAAATGGGATTGTTGGTTTGAGAGAAGGTGTTTTTATAGGCAGAAGCAATCGTAAATTCACCTTTAGGATCACTTTTACAGAGGAAAACATCATCATAGCCTTTGTTAGGGGAAAAGGATAACAACTCCTTCTGGAGAGAGGAAAGTCGAGAGTGGAGGTCATCAAGCCTAACTCACTTATCCTCCTTCCAATAGTCACATACCATAATCCCAAACCTCCTTTTACACTCTTCAATAATTTGACTATTGTTTTGATCATAAAGGGCTTCATTCTTCATCCAAGGGTCTTCCCAAAACCTTATTCTATCACCTTTTCCAGGGACCCATCCAACCCCAGCTTTTGCCACTTTTATGGATTTGGTAATACTATTCCAAATAAAGGATCTAGAAGGGATATCTTCAGAGTTAAGGATCCCTTGGATAGTCTGATTCTGAATGTATTTGTCAAACCAAATTTGATTCCAATCTTTCTTAGTGTCATAGGCTCTCCATAACTGTTTAGCCAGAAGAGCTTTGTTGAAGGTTTTTATAGCTTTAATCCCCAACCCTCCTTTGTTCTTTGGTCTACACACTTTGTCCCAGGCAACCAAAGGTATTCTATTTTTTTCTTCCACTCTTGATATAAAAATCTGTTATGGATTCTTTCCATAGCTTCAGAAAATTTAGCCAAAATACCAAACAGGCTGAGGGCATAAATAAGGAGATTTTGAAGAGTAGCTTGAAGCAGCTGCATTTTCCCAGCCTGAAATAACATTGAGCCTTTCCATCTAGCAAGTTTTTTATTAATTTTATCAATAAGCATATTATAGAAGGAATTTGGGGGAGCTAACCCTAAAGGAAGGCCCAGATAGGTGGAAGGGAGCATTTCCACTTTGCACCCAATAATGTTAGCAATTTTCTGTTGTCTTGTGACCAGAGTATTGAGGAAGTACATAGCTGATTTGTCCCAATTGACTTGCTGACCAGTAGCCAAAGCATAGGAGTTAAGATCTATTTTGAAGGCATCAACCTCCTTGACCAAAGAATATCCCATGAGGATAGTGTCATCAACAAACTGTTGATGAGTACAAAAAACATTAGCAGATGAAGTTTGAAGACCTTTGATAGTTTTGCTTTGTTTCAACTTATGAATCAATTTGCTCATACTTTCAACCAATATGGTAAAAATGATAGGAGATATGGGAATAGTGGGAATATAATGAAGAACCTTGCGAGGCACCTTTTTTGTTATTTGATCTGTTCAATATCTACTGATATGATATATAGGGCATTTAGTTTGAAATTCATGTTGTTTTTGATATATAATATGATCATTGGGACAAGCAGATCTATTGCTTGATACTCCATTCCAATATCTTTCATAATGGCAGATAATTCTTGGTATGAGCAAGGCAGAATATTTGATGGTGGTAACAAAAACTCACCTATCAATCTACAACAGAAAAAGATAATTTGTTAATATAAAGAATATTAATGGTACATGATTCACCATTTATTAACTATAATGACATATATGACATACCTTAATATAAGTGAGATTGTTATGTTGGATAAACCATTCATAACCTTCAAGTTCACCAACAACAATACATTGGAGAGAAGAGTTGTTTGGGAGCCTTCATAAAGGGCCTCATATGCCTTATAAAGTAGAGGTAAATCATGAACAACATCAAGGTCATATTGATCATCATGATCAGCTGGGCCAGTACTAAATGTGTCATGGATCAATGTATTTGTACTGTGATCTTCCATGGGATCATTATCTTCAGCTTCGATATTCACACCTCCACTTTGAAAACCATATTCTTTGGATTGTGTTGATCCATATCATGTGCTCTGGGGTGCTCGACCTATATAAAAATGATCAACATAAATAAGCCATGATCATGATCTCATCATCAAGTGATTTCTTATGTATATAAATTGTTAAAACGATATAATAAAAAACTTACCAATTGATGATAATCATGCCCCCCTTCAATGTGACCATGCAACATACAATGTCCCTTATAAATTTTGTAGGAACAATAACATTTTCCATCACCTGTTGTTTTCAATTTAGACCACAATCTAGCAATTGTCTCCTTATTTTATTGTTCGTTGGTATTATCTAACATGGTCTTTCTTCACAACCAAAAAAATTGGGCTATAGAACTAGTAATAAAATGTTGTTTTATTATAATATGCCAAATTAAATTACTTGAACATATAAATAATGCAAATTAAACCAAAACCATTTAACTCTTATTTTTCATCTCAAAACATATCTAATGGCTTTGTGGTATGCAATCCTTGTATCATATCTTAAGTTGAATAATATCTAATTGGGGTAATCCATGAATGTCTAATGTGAATTAATTATCAATGTTGTGAAGTCATCGAGAGTATGGTGATAGTCATACTTATAGGATCCTCTCAATACTGTCCAAATTAGTGACAAGTAAGAAGAAATTCTCAGTCACACCTTGGGTGCAAGTGAATAATATTACATATCCGTTTAATATGAACACCATTGAAAGTCATAGACCGAAGTTAGTATAAAAGGAAAGTAACTATCCATTCCCATGCTCATGCATACTTACATGAATAATGTTTCCCTTATGTATTCTAAACATTGGAGAGACCTTATTTGACTTGCCTAATCAATTTGGTTGGTGTCCTAATATGAAATATTGAGTTCTACCCTTGCCTCTGCATCAAACTTCTCACATCATGTTTCTTCACCACAACACACTATTCCCAATCTTCCTCAATACCCTCAATGGAGGGGCATGGATAATGATTTCAATGTACAAAGTCAATGATCATACACTCCATTCTTCTAGACACCCTTGGATACATTACTTGGATTCTAGGATTGGGAAAACTAATATGAATTGAGCCAACACCATGAGGATAGGGTCAAGTATTATGGCAACTTACCATAATTTATGAAGATGGGGTTCACACCTAAGTGTTGGCTCTCAACAATGATACGCTTCCACAATTGGCAGTCTCAAGACTTCTCCTATTGGGTCAACACTCATTGATGGTGACAACGCCAAATCAATGTATCTAGGCTTCAAACTCCTTACTCTAGGCTTGGAGGAACCTACACAAGGTCTATGAATTCTACCATTATAATTATGTTTTAATGGATGAGGATCTATATTATCATTTCCAAAATAGTGTTTTGCATATTCACAAAAAAGAAAGGTAAGTGGAACAAGTCACATCCCAAATTCCAAACAAGACAATTTCTCAAAACAAAAAATAATTATAACAAGACAACTAAGAGGAGGAGGTTAGCCCTAGTCATTCTTTTTTATCTTTATCTACAATTGCTTGTTTTGCATATGTCACTTGAAACTACACTTCTATGACCATATTGCAAACAATAGGAATGCTTTTGTAAAATTAGCAGTATCACTATATTTTCACCCAACAATAGTGAAACTCCCAAATCATCTTTGGTGGTTCCTTAGTGGGAATACAAATGTGTCTCATGTAGCATAGGAGACCATTTTCTATGTGAAAATCAAGAACCTACCACCTAACTGTGAATTTTTGGTATATGTCAAAGAATTCAAGATCTCTAATGTTAAGCTAAGGTCATTCTAATGTTTCATGCTTGCAAGAACCAAGTGTTGTTATCAAAGCTTTAGATGAAAGATAAGTCAAGTAGTCAACAACCTTATCAATACTCCAGTTCTTGTGTCAAATATTTAATTGAAAATTTTTTTTGTAGGTATGCGGAGTACCTTTGATAATGGTAATTTTAAAACTCACCTCAAGTATACATGAACTACAGAGGCTTGTAATAAGTATGCATGACTATTTCCTTACCCAAAATGTAATCCTTCAATTGCATGCAAACCTAAATGATAACATATATCTCTTTGTTATATTTTAGGTACTTACCCACTGTGTTATAAAACATCTTGTTATGGTAAATAGAAAAAGTCTCAAGTGACACTATGTTAGAAATGGCTCATCATTGTAGGTACATTTAGCACCTTTGATGGTCATTTTGCAACTCACCTTGAGTCTACATGAGTTGCAAAATCTTGTGATAAGTATGGATGATTGTCTCCTTCCAATATGTAGTCCTTTCATTCTATGCAGACCTAAACAATAGCATAAATCTCTATCCTATTTTAGGTTCCTACACACTATGTTAGAAATCATCATTGTCCAAAAATGGTCATTTATATGGTGGCCAATTTAGTAGTGGTGTGCCAAGGACATTATCAATTGAAATCTTTACCTAACAATGCAAAGGTGCACCCATCAACAAAATCAACATGCCTTTGTACCTTGAGAGAATATGCTCCATTTGCTTCTATTGTGTAGTTATTGTTGGTGTTTGAGCACATCTATCTATTTCAACTTTCCATTCTTCTTCAAGTCTAATAATGAATAGGAAAAATCTCCCAATTTGAGCAATTACTCATTAAAACTACTTCACATAATTAGGAACCCTAACTTTGTGGGAGACACTTTTGGTTTTCAATACTCTTTGCATAGTTTGACAATGACACTCAAAGTTACAGCCTTAGAAACATCATGGTTCTTGTACATGTAGAGTTGCCCTATCACAAATATTCAAGATTGCCACATCATAGATCAACTCACCTTTGAAGAATTTGATAAAATAGGATAGATAACACTATCAACTTCCATTAATGTCTCTTCCTTGACTCACCCATCTAATAATATATGGATGCAAATAAGGTATTGTTTGCAACTTTGACCTCTTGATTGTCTTAGCAAAGATCATAATCTTCTAATTTCCACTATCAATGATGAAACATGGGGCCTTCCCATTCACCCATGTTTGCAGGTGGAATAAGTGTTCCTTTTCCTCTAGTGGCAGGACCTTTGCAATGGCATGCGAACCTATATCAATTATTTTCTTTTCTTCTCTCTAATCAAATGGATCTACAAGTAATGATGTAAAAATATGTGTCCAACTCTTATGACTATCCTAAGCCATCCTTCTTCCTAGAGAAAGTCAGAATTATGCATGGGCTCTTTTTACTCCTACACTACTTGCATGTGTCCTTTTGGGTCTTCTTATCAATCTTCTTTTATTATTGTTTCTATGAAAATAAATCCTTACTCTATGGCTTGACTGCAAACCCATTATTGTTATCTGCCTTTGCCTTGGTACCGACAAAAGGGCCTTTCTTACCTTTGGGGTTGAGTTTATCTTCAACCAATATTTTGACATTTAAAGATGTCATTTTCATCTAGATGTACTGATGACCGATGCTAGAAATTACAATTTGTAAAGAACCAATGCTTCTTAGAGTTCTTGATGCCAAGTTTTGAACACAATGTGTGTTAAGTATTGATGTAGTCAAATACAAATTTTCTCTCACATTGCCACAAAATTTACTTTTCTTCATTTGTATCTTTTGGAAAAATCTTTCTTGATGACCTCCTTGAAACCACCCAAACTGAAATTCATCTCCATCACTAAATCAAGTGGAGTTCCTTCAACTCCTCCTTGGCTAGCAAGAAAGCAATCCAACATTATTGAACTGGAATTCTAATTTAAGTAGGGCAAACATAATTTTCTCTAATCTAAGAAATTACAAAGAAATACATCTCCAATTTAGAAATATAATAATCAGCAACATCTACATCAATTTTCCCATGAAAATTAGGGATCTCACAACTTACCTAGGCTCTAAAGGGAGTCCAATTGCCAAATGACCTTTCCAATGGGGCCCACTACTTATTTTGGTTACTTCGAAGCATCAACACAAATTAGTTCATCATTCTTCATCTTTGTTTTCTTCAAGCCACCTACATCAACAACTTGAAGGAATTCGAGGAGTTAGTAGCTATTTCTTCAATATCATTGAAACTCATCTTTAATTCAAATATCCAATATCTAACTACATTTGATGGTACATGCAAGAGAAACTAGGTTGTGATAGCACTTATCTAAATTAGGCTAGTAATTTGGGTTACAATACACTAGTTGAGAAATTTATTGTACCAAAAGTAAAAATTGTTGGCATATGTGCAGAGTATGTTGACATGATGATATTGTATGTTGTCATTGATGTCAATATGATGAAGAGTGAACCAGTATATTGAAGTAAGCACTTGCAAGAGAACCGGTATATGTGAACAAGTGAAGTGGTATGTTTGTCCAAGAGAACCGGTATGTTGGAATATGAACCGGTATATCGAATGTCTTGTATCAAGCTTTCATATGGTATGACTATCGGTTGGTAGTCGCAGCTTCAGGGTTTCTGGTTGAAGTGTTTTGAGCCTATGTGATTCAACCGATGGCATTGTGTGATGAGTTAGAATTATAATGGAGATCAGATCGTGTTGCCACATCAGCCTCGTGCACGTGAAGGATCTTGCATGAAGGAGATTGATCCTATCTACCTCGGGAATGTGCGAAGTCTCTGCAAATGGTGGAGAATGCATGATGGGTTATTACCTCCAAGAAGAGGTGAAGAATGAATGATGGAGAATGTCTTGAGATTTGTTCAAGACCATTGTATTCAAATGCAAAGTGTTCAATGGTCAGGATTGAACCGAATGAATTGCTCAACCTAAATGTTTAGGGTTTAGGGTTTATTCTACCAACCTATCTGTTTCCTATAAGGTCGATGTTGTGTTTCATGTTGAGGTTGTTGGCAAATGTTGTGTGTGTATCTAAGTGTAGAGATACATAATTCTTGCCAAACTAGATAAGAGAATTGATACCTGTAGAGTGTGTGTGCATAAGGAAGGAACTAAAGTGGATCTGCATTGGCATTGAGTGCTACACCAGATCATTGTAATACCTATTGATCTCTAACCACTTCCATGGTTGGAAAATCCCTTAATAGGGTAGCCTTAACTAGCTTGTTGTAAATCCTTTAATAGGGTGACTCAAAGCCATTGAGTTCTTAAAATCCTCTAACAAGGTAACCTTTACTAGGGTTCAACTTTTAAATGGGTATTCTAGCCATCCCTTAATTGGGTAATCCCTAACAGGATCGGTTCCTAACAGAACCTATTGTAATAGTCTTTAACCAGACTAGGCTCCTAACAGAGAAGACTTCTAAAGAGTTCAAGAACAGCTTGTGGGTATTCATCCCCACCGTGGTTTTTCCCAGTTGGATTTCCATGTGAATAATATGTGTGTCATATGTGATGTCTTTTTCATGTGATGCTTTGTTGTTTTCTGTCAAGTGGTGAATCATGTTGATCTAGCAAGTTATTATATTTCTGATGGTAGATTACCTATTTATGCATAAGGATAAAGTGGAAATGAGGATGTAGGTTGTGTGGAAAGATAAGTGTTTCCAGTTTATATTTTTCACAATCTCATTGTGCTTAACCAGTAGTAATCTAGTTTAAGACCGATGTTAGTGATTGTCAATAAAGTTCATTGTTTGCAGTCAAACCGGTTCAGGAAATTTTTTTGTGTCTGTACTGATTCACCCCCCCCTCTCAGTACCGGTTTGGTACTCACTCTTCAACATTGAATTATCAATTGGTATCAGAGTGCACTCCAGGTCCTTTGTGTTGTAAGCTTAACCACTTGAGGGAAAGATCCTATTGTAATGATGAGGAGGGAAGGTCCAAAGTTTAACAAAGATAATTTCAAAATATGGAAGGACAGAATAAAGATGTACATCAGAAGCATGGGTGCTCAACACTAGAGTTATATTGAGAATGCTTATGTTATTCCTACCGGTACTTTCACCGATGATCAAAAGAGAGAGATCCAGGAGAATGGGCAAGTCATGGAAGCCCTAATCAACAACTTATTTGACATTGAGTTTATTGATGTCCAGGATAAAGAAAATCCTAAAGAAGTATGGGATACTCTTGAGAATATCTTTGGTGGTGATGAGCATGTGAAACAAGCTAAGGAAGAAAGCCTTAGGAGAAAGTTTGAAGACATGTAGATGGTTGAAGGAGAGACCATTAAACAATATGGAATAAGAATCAAAACTATTGTTGGAGACATCAAGAGTGTAGGAGGCAAAATTGATGATTCCACTATTGTTAGCAAAGTCCTGAGGTCCTTATTACCGGTCTATGTAATAAGGATTGGTGCTATTCAGGAGTTGAGGTCAATAGATAAGACTAAGGTATCCCTAGACTCCATCATTGCAAAATTGACAGCATATGAGCTAAATAGTTTTGATGGCAATATTTAGAAGATTGAATCAGCTTTTAGAGCATCTGCTGCACCATCCAAAAAAGGAAAAGAAGCAAGCACCAATGGTGAACCAAGATAGAGTAGAGAAATGGATGATGAGGAGATCCTGATGGAATTTGAAGCTCTTCTTGCCAAAAGACTTCCTAAGGGAACCGATAAATAGAGAGGTAAGCTCCCTTTGAAATGATTTTCTTGTAACTGAATAGGACACATTGTTGTAAAGTGTCCTAATGGTGATAACAAGGACAAATCAGAAAGGTTCAATAAATTCAAAGGATGAAACCGGAGAAACTATTTTGTAGCAATTGATGAAGGTGTCACAGATAAGGAATTAGAAGATGAAGAAAATGAAGATATTCTGTTTGTTGCAGTCAAGGAAGATGTGTCAGACAAGAAGGCTCTTGTCTCCCACTTTGATAATTCCAATGAGTGGATTATTGATAGTGATTTTTCTCACCATATGACTGGTGACCGGGGCATGTTTCTATCTCTGGAAGAGTATGATGGTGGTGTGGTTCATTTTGGTAATGATGCACCATGTATGGTCAAAGGCAGAGAGTCCATCTCTCTGAATGGAAAGAGCAGTGTTGACAATGTGTATTGGGTGGAAGGTCTTATACTCAATATATTGAGTGTTGCCTAGCTTAATGATAGTGGACTCACTCTGGAATTCAAAAATGGAGTGTGAAAAATCAATGGAAAGAGTGGTGAACTAATGGCTACTGGTATGCAGACCAAAGGTAACCTATTTCAGCTAAATGCTAATGTCAGTACATGTCTTATGGCTAAGTTTGAGGACAACTGGATATGGCATAGGAGACTCTACCATGTAAAATTTGACAATATTGTGAAGGCCAGTAAGATCAAGGCAGTTAGAGGATTTCCTATGCTGAGCAAACTGGAAAATCCTTTGTGCAGAGAGTGTCAACTAGGGAAAATGTCTTCCTCAACTTTCAAAGGTAAATCTTTCACTGCAAACAATTTACTTAATCTTGTGCATACTGATTTGTGTGGTCCTATGAAAACTAGGAGTGTGCAAGGAGCTAGGTATTGTATGATTCTTACATATGATTGCTCAAGAATGATGTGGGTCACATTCTTGAAGGAAAAGTTTGAAGCCTTTCAAAAGTTCAAAACTTTCAAAGCACTGGTAGAAAAGGAAAGCATTAGAAGAATCAAGTGCCTCAGAACTGATCAAGGAGGGGAATTCACTTCCAGTAAATTCAACAAATATTGTGAAGAGAAATACCCTCAGACTCCACAACAAAATAGCTTAGTAGAGAGGAACAACCCGACTGTGGTTGAAGCAGCTAGAACTATGTTGATCCAAGGAAAGGTTGGTCACATGTTTTGGAGACAAGCGGTGAGCACTGCAGTCTACACAATGAACCGGGTACTCATCAAGAAAGGAAAGGATAAGACTCCTTATGAGTATTGGACCTGTAAGAAACCAGTGGTAAGCTACTTTAGAGTATTTGGTAGAAAATTTTATATCAAGAAGAGTGAACATCAGAGCAAGTTCAATGCAAAATGTGATGAGGGAATATTCATAGGGTATTCCACAAAGAGAAAAGCTCTCAAATGTTTCAACAATAGGACTCAAATAATTTTTGAAAGCATCAATGTTAGAGTTGATGAAGCCTCTAAGAAATTAGGGGAAACCGACAGTGAGCAAGTAGGAGATGAACTGGTGGTAACCTTCTGGGAACTGGTTGCAAAACAACCAAGCACTAGTAACAGGGCTCCTACACTGGTGGATGCTCATGCTGATGAAGATAAGGATGAAGAAGAAAAGCAAGAGGAAACAACTAAGATCATTCCTAGGTATGTAAAGTTGAATTATGATCCAAAGCATATCATAGGAGACAAGGATGCAAGAATTCTTACAAGAAGAAAGATCAGAGAAAACTCTTGCATGATCTCTGAATTTGAGCCTAAAACATTCAAAGAGGCACATAAATATGAAGACTGGATCAAGGCAATGGAAGAGGAACTTCACCAGATAGAAAAGAATGGTACATGGTTATTGGTACCTATACTGGAGCATAAAAATGTCATTGGCACCAAATGGGTTTTTAGAAATAAGTTGAATGAAGATGGCTCAATGGTTAGAAACAAAACCAGATTGGTGTGTAAAGGATATGCTGAAGAAGAAGGAGAAGACTATGGAGGAATGTTTGCTCCAGTAGCCACATTGGAAAGAGTTCGTATTCTTCTTGCATATGCAGCATTCAAGGGATTCAAGGTATATCAAATGGATGTAAAGTGTACATTTCTAAATGGAATACTAGAAGAGGAGGTGTATATAGAGCAACCAGATGGGTTTACCCTATCAGAAGATAGTGACATTGTGTGTAGGCTACATAAGGTCTTGTATGGACTAAAATAGGCACCTAGAGAATGGTATGAACGCTTTCACTCCCATCTTGTGAAGATTGGATTTGAGAGAACAAGTGAGGATAGTAATATCTACCTAAAGTCAGAAGGAGATCAGATTCTGATATGTGAGGTATTTGTTGGTGACATAATCTTTGGAGGAGATGACAAGATGAGTCATGATTTTGCAGATGAGATGAAAAAGGAGTTTGAGATGTCACTTATAGGGGACATTAAGTTCTTCATTGGACTGTAGATTCAACAAATGAAAGATGGAATCTTTATTACTAAGTCCAAGTATGTCAAAGAGGTGTTGAAGACCTTTGGCATGGAAGACAGCAAACCGATGGTACACCAATGGTGACTAGTTGTAAACTGCAAAAAGAGGATGACTCAGCATTGGTAAATGAGAAGGATTACCGATCAATGATTGGTAAGTTGCATTATGTAGTGCATAGTAGACCAGATATTGCATATGCAGTGGGGATTACCACTTGATTCCAAAAAAGCCCAAGACAATCCCATTTGGTAGCAGTCAAGTGGATTCTTAGATATCTGAAGGGAACAATTGACTATGGATTATGGTATCCATACAATGATGATTTCAACCTAAGAGTGTTCACAGATGCTGATTGGGTTGGTAATGTGGAGGATCAAAAGAGCACAACCAGTGGTGCATTCTTTCTTGGTGGTAGATTGGTTGCATGGATGAGTAAGAAGCAGAGTTGTATCTCTCAGTCTATAGTAGAAGCGAAGTATGTTGCAGTTTTTATGAAATGCACCCAGACTATTTGGATGAAGCATATATTGAATGGCTTCAAAGTTCTTGTATCTAAAACAGTAAGTATATTTTGTGACAATACAAGTGCAATCAACATTTCCAAGAATTTGGTTTTACATGCTAAAACTAAGCACTTTGAAATCAAGTATCATTTATTGAGGGAAAAGGTTTAGAACAAAGAGGTGGTATTGGAACATGTTTCTAGTAAGCAGCAGTTAGCAGGCATATTAACTAAGCCTCTACTAAAGGCTACATTTACCTATTTGAGAGGTGAATTAGGGGTGCTTCCCCTTTAAGAGATAAACTAAAGTTTTGTGGTCCACATCAGTTAGATCTTACTTTGCTATATCTTTTTAGAATTCATGTGTTGAAGGATGCTACTCCTTAGGGGGAGCAGCATAGTGGAATAGAGAAACTAGTGCCTCCACTTTGGCATTGTTGTCAAAGGGGGAGAAGATGTGAAGCGAAGAAGATATCTGCAGTATTGGGGGAGATGATGTAAAGCATAGAGATATCTTTGTATATTTCCATCAATGCCAAAGGGCGAGATTGTTGGCATATGTGCAAAGTATGTTGACATGATGATATTGTATGTTGTCATTGATGTCAATATGATGAAAAGTGAACTGGTATATTGAAGTAAGCACTTGCAAGAGAACTGGTATATGTGAACAAGTGAAGTGGTATGTTTGTCCAAGAGAACCGATATGTTGGAATATGAACTGGTATATGGAATGTCTTGTATCAAGGTTTCATATGGTATGACTAGCGGTTGGTAGTCTTAGCTTCAGGGTTTCTGATTGAAGTGTTTCGAGCCTATGTGATTCAACCAATGACATTGTATGATGAGTTAGCATTGTAATGGAGATCAGATCATGTTGCCATGTCAGCCTCATGCGCATGAAGGATCTTGCATGAAGGAGATTGATCCTATCTACCTTGGGAATGTGTGAAGTCTCTGCAAACAGTGGAGAATGCTTGATGGGTTATCACCTCCAAGAAGTGGTGAAGAATGAATGATGGAGAATGTCTTGAGATCTGTTCAAGACCATTGTATTGAAATGCAAAGTGTGCAATGGTCAGGATTGAACCAACTGAATTGCTCAACCTAAATGTTTAGGGTTTAGGGTTTATGCTACCGACCTATCTGTTTCCTATAAGGTTGATGTTGTGTTTCATGTTGAGGTTTTTGGCAAATGTGTGCGTGTATCTAAATGCAGAGATATGTAATTCTTGCCAGACCAGATAAGAGAATTGATACCTACAAAGTGTGTCTACAGAAGGAAGGAACTAAAGTGGATCTGCATTGGCATTGAGTGCTATTACCAGATCATTGTAATACCTGTTGATCTCTAACCACTTCAATAGCTGGAAAATCCCTTAATAGGGTAGCTTTAACTAGTTTGCTGTAAATCCTTTAACAAGGTGACTCAAAGCCATTGAGTTCTTAAAATCCTCTAACAAAGGTAACCTTTAACAGGGTTTAACCCTTAAATGGGTATTCTAGCCATCCCTTAACCGAGTAATCCCTAACAGGATCGGTTCCTAACAGAACCTGTTGTAACAGTCTTTAACCGGACTAGACTCCTAACAGAGTGGACTTCTAAAGAGTTTAAGAATATCTTGTGGGTATTCATCCCCATCGTGGTTTTTCCCAATTGGGTTTCCATGTGAAAAATATGTGTGTCATATTTGATTTCTTTTTCATGTGATGCTTTGATGTTTTTTGTCAAGCGGTGAATCATGTTGATCTAGCAAGTTATTATATTTTTTATGGTAGATTACCTGTTTATGCATAAGGATAAACTAGAAATGAGGATGTAGGTTGTGTGGAAAGATAAGTATTTCTAGTTTATATCTTTCACAGTCTTATTGTTCTTAACCAGTAGTAATCTAGTTTAAGACTGGTGTCAGTGATTGTCAGCCAAGTTCACTGTTTGCAGTAAAACCGGTTCAGGAAAAGTTTTTGTGTCTATACTAATTCACCCCCCCCTCTCTTAGTACCAGTTTGGTACTCACTGTTCATCATTGAGTTATCAAAAATTGAACAAAATAAAAACACAAAATTGATAATTACAATATAGCTGAACAAAATGATCTTTATTTTAATCGAGTGTGTTTACAAAATGGGTAAAATTTTTAGTAGAGATGAATGCCTTCTATTCTGGTTACATGATTCAAACTCAACCACTATATAGCTTTCAAAAAAAGGAAAACTTACTAAAAGTAGTATATTAGGGATCTTGGTGGAACCAAAGAATCGTCACACCTAGTACTAACTAGCATCCTTGGAAGTTGAAATGATCATTCAAATAAGGACAAACCTAATGGAAAACTGAAATATTTGTTCGAAAATTATTTATTTGGCACCCCCATTTGTCAAGGCCATAGCTCTTGTCTATAGCTGCCATTAAGATGACTTGAGATGTTTTCTACATTGCAATACCACTTCCACTTTAAGCTATCTCTAGAATAGTTCTACTAATGATTGTGGATTGTTTTGGCTAGAAAGAATTAAAAGAAAATCCAAATTAGCATGAAACCAATAGATAATGTCTATAGAATGATCAATAGATCTTTGGCTAAGACAAATGCCTTGGTGAATCCTATGATAAGTAGGGATCCTCTCCATAGAAATATGGATATTCTCAATAATTGATTGAATCTCTTGAGCTTGGTGAATAAGACACTAGTGGTCTAAAAGTGAGAATAGGGTCAAGTGAGTTCCTTCTCTAATGGATAATTTAATTTTAACATTTGATGGCACCTCTAAGAGGGTTTTTAATTGCATTTTAAGCTCAATGTCTCAAGGGAAGGAGCACATATGTAACCTATAATTGCTCCTTTGTCCAATTCTTTTACGCATTTGTAACCTTGAATGATGCTTTTGCACTATTTTTCTACACTTTTGTACAATCTAGTTGTGCTTGTGTTCAATAACATTATTTTTTAGAAAACTTCCAAATCAAACACACAATCATGACTTCACACCTATAAAATAGGAAACTTTTGGACAAACTAGACTTGAAATGACATTTGGAAACAAACTTCAAACTTGAAAACTTGAAATTTATACTTGACGACCACATAATTAAAACATAATAAAAACTTGGAGGTAAGTCAAGAGGAATTTAAGTGTGGAATGCCTTCACATTTATTATCTCTAGAGGAATCTCAAAATATTTTGTTTTCATCTTCAAAGGTGTTGATAAAAGATCTCATCAAGTTTCTATATTGGAAGACATATATGAGTTTTTACAATATACTAAAGGGATGAAAGTAATTAAAATGGTCCTTGATTCAAATCCTAATTATTATCTTCAGTCTCTACTTACCAAGGGTGGCAAGTTACCTCTAGTTTTACTCTCTCTATCCACAAAGAACTAGATCTCATATATTTTAGTACATCTAGCCAAACAAATTTAGTTAGTGTGTCCATCCCAAGCATACCATTGTTTGACATATTAACTCTGCAATAAAACACTACATTTCAATAACAATCATAAAGAGAAACACATTATCAATTTTATGAGCCTATTTTAATGACTCTTTTATTTGGCTTGATAGAATTTTATACTCTAGTTACTGCAAATTTTTACTCCAAAACCATGATACTTTCTAACCAATAAGACTATTTTATAAGTATTAAAGTATGCCATCTTATGAATTATAGATATTATACATTTGCATAGTTATGTGTGAAAATGTGTTGCAATTTTATGGTTATCATTATGAAGAGTGGTTTTGTGTACTAATATGTTATTGTAGAAAAAATAGTTGAAACTCCCTTTGTGGGTTGCTTGTTCTTGTTTGAGTAGAGCCAACAACAATTCTTGCAGTCAACCCAATGATCTCTTGACTATATTTCTTTGTGATCTTTTACGTTTTGTCTAGGTATAGGAATTTATCATGTAGGCAGCTTAGAAACCGGCGGACTCACTCATGTTCTTGGGTGAAGTCCAAGAAATAATTAAAGACATCAATCTTCTTCTCTGCAACCCTTGCATATTCTAGTTTATACTAATTATTTCTCTTCAAGAGCTCTCCTTAGAGTGGCTCAAAGATATTGTGGTTGATTTCCTCCAATGGTCCATGTATATATCTCTCAATATTTTTGTGTGGATCAGATCTCTTGAGACCTTTGACAAAGATTCACCTAGGTCTATTTGTAGGGATTTGTTAGGAAATTTAGAAAATATAAGTTGCGACATTCGATGTTATCTACACACCCAATATCTCAATCTCTTATACTATTTGATACAAGCACATAAATATTCCTCTACCTAACTTAGAAACTAAATAATAGTTAGCACAAATGTATAGATTATTTGCACACAAATTGAGTTGACATAAAGATTACTGCAAAATATTTATTCAAAAATGCAATTAATAATCTCCATGCACATCAATTGTCTCTACAATACCTCTATCTCTCTTGGCCAATCTTGGTCGATGCCCACACACCTCCACATCCTTGGTCGATACTTCTTATATTGTTTCTTCTCCAATTTGATACCCTTTCATGTTTTGAATTACAATAATTCCTCTAGTGGTTAATTTGACCTTTGATGCCTTTTTAGTTGCTTTTTGTCTTCACATTTAATGTCTCTACCTAGTGTTTCAAACACATGGATATTATATTTATGGTAGAGTTTCAAAATCCTTTATGCTTTGATGGATATCATACCCTACTCTATGGCTCAACCTTGCATCTTTTCTATTCTTGTTTCTTGCATTGCATGTCTCGATATTCTGCCACGTACCATCTTTGTATCCTTCCAAAGTAGTGTTATGTTTGTTCATTTCCCCTTTTACTAAACTCTATAAACTGCAATCTTCTATTTATTTTTAATCGATGCTTTCCTACATTGTTTGATCTACCATCTCGTTAGAAATCTTCTCTCTATTATGCTTTGATGGATGTCACATACTGTTACAAACCTCACATTTTGGCACAGGTAGAAAGGATATTAGCAAAGGTTGTGGAATATGGCTTTTACATCTACCAATTGTCATTCCATCTTGTGCATATCCTGCAATCTTGAAATATATTTCTTTGAAGGCATTACATGAGCAACCTTCATGCCATATCTTTTCTTTCATATTTTATAGACATGTCAATAGTGTAGGTGCAATTACAATATCAGCTAAATACTTTCTCTTTGATATTTCAAAGAATGATCATACCCTATATGAAATCTCCCAATCTTGTGAGAAAGAGATAAACAAAGTCTATAAACAATGGCAATTCCAACAGATAAGAGGTGTGGATTTAATCATTGTAGTTTGAATTTATTGTATTAGTCACGCTTTTGAGAAACTCTGAAAGTTAAATAAAGATGATTAAACCACAAAACCAAAACAATTCAAAATAAATGGAAGTCATTTTTGGGTGGTATCAAGTGCTTTTTTTTCTGGTGCTCCTGCACCAGACACAATGGGTAGGCAAATTTGTGAGCATAGGCTGACAAAATAGGGTTAAATAGTTGAACTACTCTTCTAGATTTTAAACAATCTACAATAACCCCATTACTAGTTCAGGTACATCAAAAGTCTTCTTCCTTTGCCTCTTCCAACACTTAGTTGGGACACTTGCCGACCTCCTCCATCAAGTGTGTCCTCTTCTCCTCTTCCCTCTTATGGACTCATGATCACCATAGCCCGATCTCCCTCAAAAATATCTCTATCCACTCTTCCCCTCTTTCATTGATTTCAATCCACTATATTGGTGGAGGCATCTATTAAGGTGGGTGTATTGGAGGAAGCCATGATAGGTGGATCTAGCTAGATTGAGCAAATTGGGCACCATGGTTTGTATATTCAAGATAGAAAGCTTAAGGCATAAGAAGATTTAATTTAAAATGAAAATTCATATGCAAAATTCATACAAAGTAGAGCCTAACATTTTAGGATATCGTAGGCAGGGTTGCCCAAGGTCGATGCCAATCTTGCGTGGGATTGATTGAGCAAATGAATTTGTTGGCATTCTACACTCTTATGAGGATGATGGTGTTGTCATTGATGGCAACCTACTAACAACCATCTGGCAACCTTCTGGCACTCATCTAGTAAAGCCACTAGCAGGCACTAGCACCGGCATAGACATCTACATACATCAGCAGATACTTCACCGGTAGCGGCTACAACACATACCAACACCCCAGCCGATAGGGAATAAAATTTTGTTTATTGTATTTAATTATAATTATCTTTTATAAATCCGACAAGGCATATTGTAAAAGAATCATATATATGTATGAGATCTTATAGGTCATTTTGGTAAGAGAAGAAAATTATGTATAAGTTGATATAAGTGACAACGAAGGTTTTAGTTATAGAATGAGCTTAAACCGGTATTGAACCTGACATAGTTGATGCATATTTAGAGAAATACATTATATTGGATTAAATAATCCACTTTTGTAGTTAGTGTGACTCTTATTGAGCAGTGAGCTCTAGGCATTTGGCCTTCCTACATGCGCAGGCCCCTCATTGTAAGTAATATTTATTCATTGGCCAGTGAGTGAATATTGTGGGTCACAAATCCCACCAAGGTTTTTCCCACATCGGGTTTCCTTGTTAAACATCTTGTGTTATGGTGTGTTTTATATGTTGTCTTTACTGTTCCTATTTACTGCATTAATTCTTATTTACCGGTACACTATTTTGGAATGCAAAGTTCTTAATAAGATTAAATATTTTGCTAACCGGTTAGATACTGATTCACACCCCCCCCCCTCTCAATATCTTTAGGACTATCATTAATCCTAACAATTGGTATCAGAGCTCAGTCCTTTATTTTCAAAAGCCTAACAACTTGAGGAAGATTCTGACACCGGTACAGATGGAGAACCTAAGAAAACAATTGGAAGGAGCTCTTGTAGACTATGATGCAAAAAAGTTAAAAAATATCAAACTTGAAGATTATCTAAGGACTGCACAAGAATTCATTCAAGGACTTTAGGAGAATCTTACTATAAATATAAATAAAAGAAAAGAACTTCATGAGAAGATACAGAATGATAATGATGAAAAGGAAACTCTTAATGATATCATGAACAAGTTGAGACAAGAAAACAATACTATGAGGAATGCAATGCAAGATATGACTATGAGATTTTGTAAAGGCATTGAAGATAGAAAGAAGAATGAAGATGACTTGACTAGAAGACTCAATGATGCTGGAAATGAAAATCTAAGACTCAGTCATGAAAATGATATGTTGAAGACAGACCTGATTCACATGCAACATGATAAAATTGAACTTGTGAGACAAAAAGGAATTCTAGAAAATGAGTTGGCTACTGCAAATCAACACAAAGAGAAATTCAATAAAAGCTCAAAGGAATTTGATAAAATGCTGAAAAATCATAAACCTAACAGAGATACTAATGGACTTTGATTTGAAGTTAGAGAAATTTTTGATGCTACAAACAATCATGATCATAGTAAACCGGTAAGACAACCTAATGCTTATAAATTTAATGGGAAATTATTTAACTGTAACAAATATGGTCATAGAGAAAATAAGTGTAGATTTAGAAACAATCAGAACAGCAATGCACCCACCTGTCAATGTTCCAAATGCAACAAAATTGGTCATAATTCAGAAAACTGCTGAATGAATGTGAAACGTTATGTTTGTGGAAGATTTGGGCACTTATCTAATCAATGCAGAACACAAATCAGCATAGGATATGGAAAGGATATTTAGAAGAATAATGTGACTTGTTATGCTTGCAACAAAATTGGACATATTGCAAAATTCTGTAGAAGCAAGACTTCACCGGCAAATAATAAAGGACCCAGATTGAAAGACAAAGAAAAGGTAGATGAGGTAAAGCAAGAATTTTGAAAACAATGGATTAGGAAGACAGATCAGAATGTTGATGAGACTATTTCTTCACTGGTAGAACAACGTATTACTCCACTAGTAGGAGATTCTTCATCCAACTAAGAGGTAACCCTGTGGGGGTATTGTAGCAAGTTCAATATCATGTAGATTACCTTTTGTTGATGGTGAGAAGATAGATTTCTTCTCTACTGGTAGATGTGTTAAGTTTTCACTTAACTGATGAGCATTTAATGCAGTTGTTCAAGGAAAAGTTATTATAAATCATCGGTTTTCCCTCATATTTGATTCACCAAGCATTCAAATTAACAAAGAGTGCAAAATCCAAGCAAAGGCATTCAAGGCAAAGGTGTGAAGCGATCTCTTTCAAGCATTCAGACATTATTAGGCAGATAAAGGTATTTTTCAGATGGCTTTTTCTTCTTCTCCCAAATTTATTGCAAACCCTACTATCATGGAAAACATAAAATGCTCCAGGCATGTATTCAAAATTATTCCTAAAACAACTAAGCAAGATGATTCCATAGGTGGATTTTCAAAGATTCCTAAAGGTGTAGCTTATGCTAAAGACCCTATGATTTATATTCACTACAATATTGAAGAATTAGGTTTTGAGGAGTTGTTAAAAATGTTTAGAACCATAATTTGTGATGAAAATGGCATTGTCAAACCTGAGAACAAGATTATTGAGACTTTAGGTTTTGTGGAAATCTTGAACATCCCTGAATTTATGGAAGAAGTAGTAAGAATTGTCCTAAGTAGGGCACATGGAGAATTTCTTTGGTTAGATTCAGTCTACAAATTCATTAGGCAAGCAATTAGGGTAGTAATAGGTTTACCCTCTACCGACAGCAGACCAGACAAAACTAAGAAGGTTCCTAACAACAAATTCATGACCTTAACCAGAGCAACATCTGATAGTAGATCTCTAAGAGTAAATGACAACAAGGAAATCAATATGAGATTCATAAGTATGATTTTAGGTTACAAGACTACACATGCAAAAAGACTTAACTTAGTTTCTAGTCTTTGCATTAATAGTGCTTATGAAATGGTAAATAATAATGCATAAATAGATGTGTGTTAATGGATGAAGGATGAACTAATAGATAACTTGGAAAAGATAAAAGGAGACAAGAAATGAACATTTCATTCTGGTAATCTCTTAGTATGCCTTATGTTGTATTTCACAAAAGAAATCCCCGGTATTGGACATAAAGACTTTGGATATGACATATCGGTAGGCAAACAATTGCAAGAAGCTTTCACCGGCATGGATACTGCTAGGGAAAACAATATAGTTGAATATTTCAAAGCTTTCCAAACCAAGATGAAAACTAGAGAAAGACTACCACAGAGTGTAGTAGATAAATATGATAAACAAATCTGTTTTATAATCAAGAATGATGAAACATGGATGGAAGCTGTATTACCTAGGACTGCATGGGTAAGAGAAATGGGTTATGAGGTAGACCTGAACATTATTGAGACATATGCAAAAGCTTTGTTAGATGCACCTAGAGAACCATTAGAAGAAGTTTTTGGTAGTGCAGAAACAATTGAAAGCGGTGTACAAACAATGAAACAAAGGAAGAAAATAGAAAAGTATATAAGATATGCATCAAAATAGGAAAAAGAATTAAAAGAAAATATTATGAACATTACTGGTATAAAGGCTAGTGAGCTGGAAGGACTGCAACTAGAGGCACAAATTTCATTGGTTGGCAAATAATCTGATAGTGAGATACACACAGAATTCAAAAGAGTTGATAGGAAGAGAAAACCCTCACCGGTACCCTCTCCTTCACCCAAGAAAACAAGAACCTTGGGAAAGAAACAACAAGCAGTAAGGCAACCGACAAAGAAACTAACACCCAAGAAGAAACAAAAATAGGTTATTCCTACATTGGATAATTTGCTGAATGAAATAAATGATGATTGTAATTTGGCTAATGTGAGCAAATTATATAACATATTCACTGACTTAGAAAAGGAAAGTATTGAAAATTATATAATTCTACATCTGGACATATATAAGAAAGTGTTAATTAAAGTTGTGGATGACTTGTCAAATGAACTATATAGGAGATTAGATGCAAAGAGGATTGCAGTAATGGAATTAGACAAGAAACTTAAAGTTGAAAAACTTCTAGCTGTACATCCAGTTAACTCTAAAGAAGAAATTGATGATCTAATTTGTGAAGCTAATAGATCAGTTTTTGCTAGTGGTCACCGACAAGTAAGTTTGATGGCTAGTAGAGTTAATGAGATTGCAAAGGAAATGGCTGATAAATAGGATATCTTTTTTGTGGAAAAAGAAAAACAAAAAGAATTGTACAGGCCAAAGAAAACATTCAAAGTTTATCAGAAGGATAAGGACAAAGGGAAAGGTAAATTTGGTGGAATATCAAATATCAAAATAACTGACAACTTAGCACCACCATTGGATACTGCACTAGTACATTCTGATGATCCACCAGTTACTGAAAGTGAAGGTATCACACATGATGACACCAATCCTGATTCTAAAATTTTATTCACCATGAATGTGGATACTCAGGAAGTGAACATTGTTGTGGATAAGGGCAATACAGAGGTCAAGAATAACATTGCTAATAGTGGTAACATTGCTGAGCAATCAATAGAGACTACTAAGGTTGAGATCCAAATAGAGAAAATAGATCAAACACTACAAATTGAGCAACCATTGGATACTGGAATGAATATTGGTAGTATAGATGCTAGCACTGAGAAACCTATTGAGATAGAGATACTAACAACTGAGCACACAGAGAAACTGACAGAGGCTGAGGTACATATTGAGATAATGAAACCGATAATCACTGAGAAACCCAAACCATTGCTAGCTTAAATGAAAACTCAGACTGATATACCAGAGGATGATACAAGAAAATTGGTTACTAATGTTGGAAGCACTGAGGTAATTAGGACAATTTTTCAGACATCTGGTACTTCATTAAGTGAATTCAGGCCTACCAATGTTACAGAGGTACTCCTGGACTCTATCAAGAAGATAACTGACTGTAATGCATTGGCCTACAGGGCAATTGATGATACAATACTAATTCTTAAGATGATTCCACCAAAATATAATATAGATCATGTTAAGGATTCTTTAGGTCAGTTGGACACATTGTCCAAATTCATTACCGACAATGTAATAAGAGTTGATAAGGTGAATGAGGACACCTTCAAAGAGAAAATTGAAAAGGAAAAGGGAAAATTCTTTGTGGATACAATAAATAAGTGCACAAAACACATAAATACACTTTTACTGACACTTACTACTACAATTTTGGAATATAAGGAGTTGTACAGAGAAACATGCAAGCAACATATGTTAACAAAGGACATTGAAAAGGAAATAAGAAGAGTACAAAATGAGATAGATGATATAGCTGATAACATAATTGGTTCATCCAAACCTATATCAATTATTGAGCAAGAAATAGCAGGATTTGAGGAGAAATTGGAGAAATTTAAAAAAGAAAAAGAAGGATTAAGGCAAATGCCAGAGAGCTTAAGTACAAACTTGGTCCCAAGTTGGACAATCTTATCTCTCTGAGAAATGAGATCTCTAAGGCATTACTTCAAGGATAAAGATCACCAGAAGAGCATATGCATCATCTCACCAGCACAATCCAATAGACTCAAGCAATCTTCGACAATGATAACAGATTCATGCAGAGATTAAATTTGGTTTTGGCAGACATAATTCAGATTGTAACCAACCAGTTATAAACTTTGAGGTGAAATTTTTGCACTCGTTTGACAATTTTGACAACCTTTGTCATTGATGTCAAAGGGGGAGTAGTGGACAGAGAAAAATATTTAATTAGAGTAGATCATCTTCTTAGGGGGAGCACATATTTTTGGTAACTTTTTGGACTTCACTTTTTGGAAATAGTTTTTGGATTTCTCTCATGAGTGTTGCCATCAATGCCAAAGGGGGAGATTGTTAGCATTATACACTCTTATGAGAATGATGGTGTTGTCATTGATGGCAACCTAGTGGAAACCACCTGATAACCTTCTGGAACTCATCTAGTAAAGCCACCGGTAGGCACCAGCACCGGCATAGACATCTATATACATCGATAGATACTTCACCGACATCGGCTACAATGCATACTGACACCCCAACCGACAGGGAATAAACTTTTGTTTATTGTATTTAATTGTAATTATATTTTGTAAAGCTGACAAGGCATATTGTAAAAGACTCATATATATGTATGAGATCTTATAGGTCATTTTGGTAAGAGAAGAAAATTATGTATAAGGTGATATAAGTGACAACGAAGGTTTTGGTTAAAGAATGAGCTTAAACCGGTACTAAACTTGGCATAGTTGATTCTGATTTGAAGTAGTACATTGTATTGGATTTCATAATCCACTTTTGTAGTCAGTGTGACTCTTAGTAAGTAGTGAGCTCTAAGTAGTTGGCCTTCCTGCATGTGCAGGCCCCTCATTGTAAGTAATATTTATTCATTGGCGAGTGAGTAAATATTGTGGGTCACAAATCCCACTGAGGTTTTTCCCACACTGGGTTTCCTCATTAAACATCTTGTGTTATGGTGTGTTTTCTATGTTGTCTTTATTGTTCTTGTTTACAACATTAATTCTTATTTATGAGTACACTATTTTGGAATGCAAAGCTCTTAATAAGATTAAATATTCTGCTAACTGGTTAGATACTAGTTCACACCCCCCCCCCCCTCTCATTATCTTTAGGATGATCATTAATCCTAATAGAATTGCGGTGTTTTTATTTTTAAGTAATGCCCATGGTCATCAAAATTTCAATGAATGTGGGCACTTGTTTTCAAAAAAATCAAATTTCATTAGTAATTCCTTCTCCGTTGAAACCAAATGTGAAACTATCGTCAGAATTCCGACGAATTTAGGAATTTAAAAAAAAATAAAAAATTTGGTCACAATACACCTTCTCTGCTAGAATTTTAGGACAAATGTATTAGTGATTGCAATCAAGATAGCCTATTTTAAAATATTGGCCCATTAATGGGCTTGGTAGGATAAATCATAAAATAGATCCAAAGGAAAGGGTTGTTTAGAAAAATATAGAGAAGGGGTGGATAAAGATATATTTTGTTGGGGCTTGAAGAGGGAATCCAAGAGTCTTGGGTATAAGATGCATTGTGAGAAATGATGAAGGGAACATCTTTGCAAGAGGAGCACAATGACTTTTAAATTGAACAATGAGGCTAAGGCGAGGGCTACCTTGTTGCTATTCCTTTTTGTAGACAAACCATCTATCAGAAAATTAAACCTAGAATGGGATTAAAATATTGTCACTAAATAAATTTCTAAAGGGGTCTCACAATGTTAGGAAATTAACAAAATCATTTTTATCATCTAGCCAAAAATTTTAAAAATTCCAAGATTTCAAAATTTTGCATGTTCAAAGAGGGAAATTCTAAAGTAGACAAGTTGTCAAATTTAGGATGTGAGTTGGATGATTAGGTCATGAGGTGGTGGGAGGGAGTTGGCGAACACATCTCAGTAGTTGATTGGAGAATTAGGGTTGAATTGAAGGTTTGACACATGGTAGATCATGATTTTAAATTTTCATTGGGAGGTAAATGGTTTGGAGAAAGTTAAGTGATAAATGCTCCTGGACTTAGTATGCTACCACTTCTTTGTACACTCAACTACGTGGCAAATTTTCTAGGTGTGAATTGAAGGTGACACATGAGAATGAGCTGGCAAGGGAGGATTCCATTGGAAATAGGATATATTTATTAGCATTTAGGTGATGGGACAAGGCAAGGTGTGGTTGTTTAAAACCATAGATGGGTAGTGTGATGAATAATGATGCACAACAGAGACCCCAACTAGTACTAAGAGGGGGTGTGAATCAATACAGGTAAAAACTCTCTTAACAACTTATCTAGCTAAAGAAAAACCAATTGGTTATCACCATTATTGAACTTAACCATGGCAATACCGGTTAAACATAGTAAGACACCAGACACCATAAACTGATAGGTCTGAATACTTCAAATACAATCAATTATGCAACATCAAATTACCCTTAAACATAGACATGTTGTATACTAAAAATACCATAACCTATTAACCTTGCATGCATAATCCTTCAACCAAATACTTCATAAACATCACATGAAAAAAAAATAACTCATAACACATAGATTTTTCACGTGGAAACCCAAATTGGAAAAACCACTATGGGGATGAATACCCACAAGCTTGTTTTGAACTCTTTTGAAGCTCGCCCTGTTAGGAGCGTAGTCTGATTAAAGACTTTACAATAAGGTTCTGCTAGGAACCGATCCTATTAGAGATAACCCGGTTAAGGGATGGCTATATACCCTGTTAAAGGTTACCTTGCTAGAGGATTTAAAGAACTCAATAATCTTGAGTCACCTGGTTACAGTTTTTACAACAAGCCTGTTAAAGCTACCTGGTAAAGGGATTCTCCATCTGTTGAAATCATTAGAAGACAAGAGGAAAAACTATGATCTGATAACAACACTACATGCCAAAGTAGATCCTTTTCATATCCTCTACTCTACAATCACACTCTGTAGTTTACCTCTTACTGGTCTAGCAAGTATCAAGTACCTCTTCACTCAGATACATACACACAACATTTTCCAATAACTTTTCAATAACAAACATCATCAACCTTATAGAAAATAGATAGGTCCGTAACATAAACCCTAAACCCTAAGATGCTTAGGTTTACAACACAAGAGGTCCAATCCTAACCGTCCAAACATATTGCATAGAGAATTACAATTTCAAATAGATCACAAGACAATCTACATCATTCATTCATCACCACACATGGGAATCAGTAACCCATCACGCTCTCTTCTCATACCACTAAGAAGAATGATCTTTCTTGAGGTAGACTTCAAAAGCGGTCGATCTTCTTATGCCTCAATCCTTCATGCACACAAAGCTGACATTGCACCTCGATCACATCTCTTAACTACCTCATCATAGAGTACCATTGGTTCATCACACAAGCCGGATCACCAAACTGATAACCATAGAGCTGAGACTGCCAACCGGTAATCACACTTAGTGAAACCCCGACATTGGTTCATTGAATCTCCTCATGCCTCTTCATATCGGTTCACCAACTTCTTCAATCTACATACAGGATCACTTAAACTTATTGACATCAATGACAACATACATTATAATCATATCAACATACCGGTTCATCATATGCTAATGATATCCAACAATCTCCCCCTTTGGCATTGATGGTAGTACTCAGTGTAGCATTGCAACTAAAAACCTCATAGACTAGTGTATCTGCATTATCAGATATCTTCTCCCCATACATCTATCATATATCTTCTCCCCCTTTGACAACAATGGCAAAGTGAAGGCATAAGCTTCCAAAATCTACTATGTTGCTCCCCCTAAGGAGTAGCATCTATCAACACATCAATCCTGAAATATTTGATGCTATAGTACTTAACTGATGTAGAGCAAACAACCTTAGTTGACTTCATGAAGGGGCAGAACCCCTAATTTACCTCTCAAATAGGTAAATGTAGTCTTCGGTAAGGACTTAGTGTATATATCTACTAGCTGATCCTTACTGGAAACATGTTGTAATACAACCTCTTTATTCTGAGCTTTCTCTCTTAAGAAATGATATTTAAGCTCAATGTGCTTAGTTCTAGCATGCAATACTGGATTCTTAGAAATTTTTATTGCACTTGTGTTATCATAGAATATCTTCACTAGTTCAGATATAGGTACCTTGAAACCTTCCAATACATGCTTCATCTAGATTGCTTGAGTGTAGTTCATAAATGCTGCCACATATTTTACTTCAGCTATAGATTGAGAAGTACAACTCTGCTTCTTGCTTGTCCATGATACTAATCTTCCATGGAGAAATAAAGCTCCACCGATTGTGCTCTTCCAGTCGTCCACATTACCTACCCAATCGACATCGCTATATACTTTGAGACTATAGTCACCATTATATGGATACTACAATCCATAATCAATTGTTCCTTTCAGATATCTAAGAATCCTCTTCATAGCTACCAAGTGCGATTCTCTCGAACATTTCTGAAAATAAGCTACTATGCCCACTACATGAGCAATATCTGGTCTACTGTACACCATATAGTGCAATTTACTGATCATTAACTGATACTCTTTTTCATTCTCCAGTGTTGAATCATCTTCCTTGGTTAGTTTATAGCTATTCACCATTGGTGTACCAACTGGTTTGCGTTCCTCCATGCCAAAAGTCTTCAATACCTCTTTGACATACTTGGACTAGGTAATAAAGACACCCTCTTTCATTTGTTGAATCTGTAAACCAATGAAGAATTTTATTTCTCCTATCAAAGACATCTCAAACTCTTTCTTCATTTCATCTACAAATGCATGACTCATTCTATCATCTCCTCCAAATATTATGTCATTGACAAACACTTCACAAATTAGAATATGATCACCATCTAATTTCAAGTAGATGTTACTATCTTAACTTATTCTCTAAAAATCCAATCTTCACAAGATGAGGGTGTAGTCTTTTATACCATGCCCTAGGTGCCTTTTTCAGTCCATAGAGGGCTTTGTCTAATCTACACAACATGTCACTATCTTCTGATAAGGCAAACCCTTCTGGTTGCTCTATATACACTTCTTCTTCTAGGATTCTATTCAGAAAAGAAACCTTCACATCCATCTGATAGACCCTAAATCCCTTAAATGTTTCAAATGAAAGTAGCATTCGAACACCTTCTAGTCTAGCTAGAGGAGAAAAGGTTTCTCCACAATCTTCTCCCTCCTCCTGAGTGTATCTCTTACATACAAGCCCAGCCTTGTTCCTGACAATTGTACCTTCTTTATTCAACTTATTCCTGAAGACCCATTTGGTACCTATGACATTTTTATGTTCTGGTCTAGCAACCAAAGACCATGTTTCATTCTTTTCTATCTGATCTAGCTCCTCTTCCATTTCTTTAATCTAGTCTTCATCTATAAGAGCTTCTTTGGAAGTCTTGGGTTCAAATTCAAAAATCATGCAAGAGTTCTCCTTCACTTTTCTTCTTCTGAGTATCCCTGCATCTTTATCTCCTATGATTTACTTTGGATCATGGTGTAGCTTCACATATCTAGGAATGATTCTAGCCTAGT
This sequence comes from Cryptomeria japonica, assembly GCF_030272615.1. Taxonomy (NCBI): domain Eukaryota; kingdom Viridiplantae; phylum Streptophyta; class Pinopsida; order Cupressales; family Cupressaceae; genus Cryptomeria; species Cryptomeria japonica. The sequence continues at coordinate 129,447,206 of NC_081415.1, read as the reverse complement.
CTACTAGCTTTTCTTCTTCTTCATCACTAACTTCTTCTTCTTCTCTCACTTCAGCTTCTACTGGTACAGGAACACTGAGATCTTTACAAATTTCTTTCTTAACCGGTTCCCAGAAGGCTATACCTAGTTCATCTTCTCCTTCTTCACTGCATGTTACCTAAGGTTCCTCAGGGGATACATCAACCCTAACATTGATACTTTCAATAATTTTCTAAGTTCTATTGTTGTAACACTTGAGAGATTTTCTCTTAGTGGAATATCCCAGAAATATTCCTTCATCATATTTTGCATCAATTTTTTTCAAATGCTCACCTCTCTTGATATAGCACTTACTACCAAACACTTTAAAATAAATTATAGTGGGAGTTTGCTCGGTCCAATACTCATAAGAGGTTTTATATTTTCCTTTCTTTATGAGTACCCAATTCATAGTATAGACTGCAGTGCTCACTACTTTCCTCCAAAAAGTGTGAGCTACCTTTCCTTGGATCAGCATTGTTCTAGCCGCTTCAACTACAGTCTTGTTATTTATTTATTCTATGCCATTCTATTGTGGTGTCCTTGGGGCAGACAACTATCTCTTGATATCATTATCTTCATAGTACTTGTTGAATTCATCAGAAGTGAATTCTCCTCCTTGATCAGTTCTCAGGCATTTTATCTTTTTACCACTTTCTTTTTCTACTAATGCTCTAAAGGCTTTGAATTTTCCAAATGCTTCAGACTTGTCTTTCAAGAATGTGACCCACATCATTCTTGAGCAGTCATTGGTAAGAATCATAAAATACATGTCTCCCTTAATACTTCTAGTTTTCATAGGACCACAAAAATTAGTATGCACAAGATCAATTAAATTTTCTGCTAAGAAAGACTTACCTTTAAAATTTGAGGAAGACATCTTCCCAAGTTGACATTCTCTGCACAAAGAATTCTCAGGTTTGTCTAGCAATGATAATCCTCTTACCGCCTTGATCTTACCGACTTTAACAATTTTGTCAAAGTTCATATGACAGAGTCTCCTATGCCATATCCAACTATCATAAAACTTAGCCATTAGACACTGACTTATCTTAGCCTTCGATTGAAATAAGTTACCTCTGGTCTGTTTACCAGTCGCAATAACTTCACTACTCTTCCCAATTATACTACGAATTCCACCTTTGAATTCTAGAATTAATCCTTTGTCATTCAGTTGAGTAACACTCAACAAGTTATGCTTAAGACCTACTACCTAGTAGACATCATCTGCACTGCTTTTTCCATTTAATGAGATGGATCCTTTACCTTTTACCAAGCATGTTGCATCATTGCCAAATCTGACAACACCTCCATCATATTCCTCCAAAGACAAAAACTTTCTCTGGTCACCAGTCATATGGTGAAAACAACCACTATCAATTATTCACTCATTGGAGTTGTCAATGTGAGATACAAGAGCTTTCTTGTAGGACACTTCTTCCTTTACTACTACAAACACTATGTCTTCATTTTCTTCATCTTCTGATTCTTCATCAGTGACACCTTCATCCACAACAACTAGATAATTTCTTCTGTTTCCTCCTTTATATTTTCTAAACCTCTCTGGTTTATCCTTATTGTCATTGTTAGGGCAATTTACAGCTATCTGTCCTATCTTATTATGGGAAAAACATTTCAAAGGAAGTTTACCTTTATATTTTTTGGTTCCCTTAAAAAGTCTTTTAGCAAGAAGAGCTTTGAACTCCATCAGAATCTCTTCATCATCCATATCTTTGCATTGTCTGGAATCATAACTATTACTAGTTTCTTTTCCTTTTCTAGATGGTATAGTAGATGTTTTAAAGGTTGACTCAGTCTTTTGAACACTACCATCATCGCTATTCAACTCATATGCAGTTAATTTTGTAATAATAGAATCTAAGGATACCTTGGTCTTATCAATAGACCTCAGTTCCTAGATAGCAACAACTCTAATTGCATAGATTGGTAATAATGATCTAAGGACTTTACTAAAAATAGTGGTATCATCAATAGTTCCACCAGTGCTTTTGATATCACCAACCACAGTCTTAATCCTAATGCCATACTGCTGAATGGTTTCACCTTCAACCATCCTCATATCCTCAAATTTACCTCCAAGGCTTTCTTCCTTAGCTTGCTTTACATGCTCATCACCACCATAAATAGTTTCCAGTGCATCCCATACCTCCTTAGGAGTGTCCTTGTCTTGTACATCAATAAACTCAATGTCGGACAAGCTACTGATAAGGGCTTCCATGACTTTCCCATTTTCCTAGATTTCTCTCTTTTGATCATCAGTCAAAGTGCCAGTGGGAGTTATAAATGCATTCTCAACATAGCTCTAGTGTTGAGCACCCATACTTTTGATGTAAATCTTCACTCTGTCCTTCCATATCTTAAAGTTATCTCTATTGAACTTAGGACCTTCCCTCTTCATCATTACAGTGGGATCTTTCACCTCAAGCAGTTAAGCTCATATCACTAATGGACTGGATGTGCTCTAATACCAATTGATGAATAATGATGAACAATAGATACCCCAACTGGTACTAAGGGGGGGGGGTGAATTAGTATAGCTAAAAACTCCCTTAACAACTTATGTAGTGAAAGAAAAGCCAACTAGTTATAACCATTACTGAACTTAATCATGGAAATACCAGTTAAACATAGTAAGACAACAAACACCATAAACTGATAGGTCTAAATACTTCAAATATGATCAATTATGCAACAAAAACTTCACCCATAAAAACATGCATGTGGTATACTAAAAATACCATAACCTATTAACCCTGCATGCATAATCCTTCAACCAAATACTTCATAAACATCACATGAAAAATTCATAACACATAACACATAGATTTTTCACTTGGAAACCCAAATGGGAAAAACCACGGTGGGGATGAATACCCACAAGCTTGTTTTGAACTCTTTTGAAGCTCGCCTTGTTACGAGCCTAGTCTGGTTAAAGACTTTACAATAAGGTTCTGCTAGGAACTGATCCTGTCAGAGATCATCTGGTTAAGGGATGGCTGTATACCCTGTTAAAGGTTGAAACCCTGTTAAAGGTTACCTCACTAGAGGATTTAAAGAACTCAATGATCTTGAGTCACCTGGTTACAGGTTTTACAATAAGCCTGTTAAAGCTACCCAGTAAAGGGATTTTCCATTTGTTGAAATAATTAGAAGACAACAGGAAAAAATACGATCTGATAATGGCACTAAATGCCAAGGCAGATCCTTTTTAGTCTACAATCACACTTTGCAGTTTACCTCTTACTAGTCTAGCAAGTATCAAGTAACTCTTCACTTGGATACATACACACAACATTTGCCAACAACTTTTCAATAACAAACATCATCGACCTTATAGACAATAGATAGGTCGGTAACATAAACCCTAAACCCTAAGCTTCTTAGGTTTATAACACAGGTAGTCCAATCCTGACTATCCAAATATATTGCATAGAGCATTACAATTTCAAACAGATCACAATAAAATCTGCATCATTCATTGATCACCGCACATGGGAATCAGTAACCCATCATGCTCTCTTCTCATACCACTAACAAGAATGATCATTCCTGAGGTAGACTTCAAATGCTGTCGATCTTCTTATGCCTCAATCCTTCACGCACACAAAGCTAACATGGCACCTTGATCACATCTCTTAGGTAACTCATCATAGAGTATCATCGGTTCATCGAACAAGATGGATCAATAAACTAATAACCATAAAGTTGAGACTACCAACCGGTAATCACACTTAGTGAAACCCTGACATCGGTTCACTGAATCTCCTCATGCCTCTTCATACTAGTTCACTTACACTTATTGACATCAGTGACAACATACATTATCATCATATTAACATACCGGTTCATCATATGACCAATGATATCCAACAATCTCCCCTTTGGAATTGATAGCAATACTTAGTGTAGCATTGCAACTGAAAACCTCATAGACCAGTGTATCTTCATTATCATATATCTTCTCCCCCTTTGACAACAATGCCAAAGTGGAGGCACAAGCTTCCAAAATCTACTATGCTGCTCCCCCTATGGATTACCATCCATCAAGACATCAATCCTTAAAGATTTGACACTATAGTACTTGACTGATATAGAGCACACAACCTTAGTTGACTTCATGAAGGGGAAGAACCCCTAATTTACCTCTCAAATAGGTAAATGTAGTCTTCGGTAAGGGCTTAGTGAATATATATGTTAGCTACTCCTTACTGGAAACATGTTGTAATACAACCTCTTTATTGTGAACTTTCTCTCTCAAGAAATGATATTTCAGCTCAATGTACTTAGTTCTAGCATGCAATACCGGATTCTTGGAAATGTTTATTGCACTTGTGTTATTAGAAAATATGTTCACTGGTTTAGATACAGGTACCTTGAAATCTTCCAATAGATGCTTCATCCAGATTGCTTGATTGTAGTTAATAAATGCCGCCACATATTCTGTGTCAACTGTAGATTGAGAAGTACAACTCTGCATCTTTCTTTTCCATGATACTAATCTTCCATCGAGAAAGAATGCTCCACCATTTGTGCTCTTTCAATAATCCACATTACCTACCTAATCAACATTGGTATATACTTTGAGATTATAGTCACCATTATATGGATACCACAATCCATAATCAACTGTTCCTTTCAGATATCTAAGAATCCTCTTCACAGCTACTAGGTGGGATTCTCTAGGACATTTCTAAAAATAAGCACCATTCCCACTTCATGAGCAATATCTAGTATGATGTGCACCACATAGTGTAGTTTATTGATCATTGACCGGTACTCTTTTTCATTCACCAGTGCTGAATCATCTTCCTTGGTCAGTTTATAGCTAGTCACGATTGGTGTACCAACCGGTTTGCTTTCCTCGATGCCAAAAGTCTTCAATACCTCTTTGACATACTTGGACTAGGTAATAAAGATACCCTCTTTCATTTGCTGAATATGTAAACCAATGAAGAATTTTATTTCTCCTATCAAAGACATCTCAAACTCTTTCTTCATTTCATTTGTAAACACATGACTCATTTTATCATCTCCTCCAAAGATTATGTCATCCACAAACACTTCACAGATCAGAATTTGATCACCTTCTAATTTCAAGTAGATGTTGCTATCTTCACTAATTCTCTAAAATCCAATCTTCACAAGATGAGAGTGTAGCCTTTCATACCATGCTCTAGTTGCTTTTTTAAGTCCATACAGGGCTTTGTGTAACCTACACACCATGTCACTATCTTCTGATAAGGCAAACCATTCATGTTGCTCTATCTACATTTCTTCTTCTAGAATTCCATTCAGAAAAGTAGACTTCACATCCATCAGATAGACCTTAAATCTATTAAATGCTACAAATGTAGGTAGCATTTGAACACCTTCTAGTCTAGCAATATGAGAAAAGGTTTCTCCATAATCTTCTCCCTCCTCCTTAGCGTATCCCTTACATACAAGCCTAGCCTTGTTTCTGATAATCATGCCTTCTTCATTCAACTTATTCCTAAAGAACCATTTGGTACCTATGACATTTTTATGTTTCGGTCTAGGGACCAAAGACCATGTTGCATTCTTTTCTATCTGATCTAGCTCTTCTTCCATTTCTTTAATCTAGTCTTCATCTGTAAGAGCTTCTCTGGAAGTCTTGGGTTCAAATTCAAAAATCATGCAAGAGTTCTCCTTCACTTTTCTTCTTGTCAGTATCCTTGCATCTTTATCTCCTATGATTTGCTTTGGATCATAGTGTAGCTTCACATATCTAGGAATGATTCTAGCCTGGTCTACTAGCTTTTCTTCTTCTTCTCTCACTCCAGCTCCTACCGGTACAGAAACACTGAGATCTTAAAAAATTTCTTTCTTAACCGGTTCCCAGAAGGCTATATCGGGTTCATCTTCTACTTCTTCATTGCATGTCACCTCAGGTTCCTCAGGGGATTCATCAACCCTGACATTGATACTTTCAACAATTTTTTGAGTTCTATTGTTGTAACACTTGAGAGATTTTCCCTTAGTGGAATATCCCAGAAATATTCCTTCATCACATTTTGCATCAAATTTGCTCAAATGATCACCTCTCTTGATATAGCACTTACTACCAAACACTTTGAAATAACTCATAGTGGGAGTTTTCCCGATCCAATACTCATAAGTTGTTTTATATTTGCCTTTCTTTATGAGTACCAGGTTCATAGTATAGACTGCAGTGCTCACCACTTCCCTCTTAAAAGTGTGAGGTACCTTTCCTTGCATCAGCATTGTTCTAGCCGCTTCAACTACAGTCCTGCTATTTCTTTCTGGTATGCCATTTTGTTGTGGTGTCCTTGGGGTAGAAAACCATCTCTTGATACCGCTATCTTCACAGTACTTATTGAATTCATCAGAAGTGAATTCTCCTCCTTGATCAGTTCTTAGGCATTTTATCTTTTTACAACTTTCTTTTTCTACTAATGCTCTAATTGCTTTGAATTTTCCAAATGCTTCAGACTTGTCTTTCAAGAATGTGACCCAAATCATTCTTGAGAAGTCATTATGTAGCGTCCTAAAATTGCGACACTTGCAATTTCGACCGCATTTGGGTCTTCACGATGGCGACGCAACACTGAACCTGAATGGAGACCCCGAAACTTGTTCATGACATCAAAAACTGCATTTTTCAGCACCCTGGCCTGATCCTCCTTGCACCCCATTGTCCCTAGAGGTGGGACCATGGCGCCCAGCACCCTAGTCCTTTAGGACTAGGGCGCCCAGTTCCCTGGTCCCCCAGGACCATGGCGCCCAGCGCCCTAGTCCTTGGCCCTATTTTTGGGCCCGGTCTCTTTTGGGGCTTCGGGTCTTTAAGTTTGCAAATTGGAAAATAATCCTTCCTGGTCGGCCTAAGGTTGGAAAAATCAGTCTTTTAACCCTAATTGACAAGTATATAAACTACATTTCCTCTCCCATTTTGGAGGGTGGAAAAAGGCGGAAGCGATACTCAAACATTCAAGAATTCAAGCATTCAAGCATTCCTTCAAGCAATTGATCATTCTAAGTCTCCATTCAAGGCTAAGTGTTGCATTCAAGACAAGGATTCAACCATTGAAGAGGAGATCACATACCACATACAACATACAACATACAACAACATCTACACCTTCGCATGTAAGAATACAAACATTCTTACAACAAGGTACTAGTACTTGTTTGACATTACAATCATTTACATTTACAGCATTTCTCATTTCTTGGTTAATTCCAAAACTGGGGTTTGACCTAAGGGCAAACCCCTAATCCCTAACCCCCCAATCGTCTTCTCTTTTCTATGTGTAGGTTGCAGGTACGCAGCTATAATTGAAGATCTAGAATCCTTGTGCAGAGACAAATAGATCCCCCTTCATTTCGCGGATTTTTCAGAGGACCGTGTGCACGCCAGGTGCCATCGTCCCGTCAACTTTTGCTCAAATTTGCAAGATAGCACCATCTCGACATTTTACTGCTAATTCCAGGTCCACAGCTTCATCCTATATTCCTATCTCTGTTTATAAGTGAATCTTTCTCACTTTTCATGCATTCCTAGCTTAATCCTTCTATCTACATTCTTTACAAAAGAGGGTAGCCTTGCTGTCTTAACCTTGAAACTCATTTAGAATCCAATCTTGCATTGTGTGGGATTGGATCTTGTGGGTTTCAACCCCTCTTTTGAATGTAAAGTCTCCCCTAAGTGAAAACCGTCAACCCTAGTGACCTCCTTCCTCTCTCCTCGGAGTGGTGGGGGGAACACTTAGGGTTCGCTCGTGATTTTCCACTTTACATTTTGGTGAACCTGATGTGAAAATCCTTTCTGATTATTCATGATTAGATCTGAAAATTTGCTGCCTTGATTACATTTCCATGTTTGATCTTTTGCAAATTTTAGAGGTTAATTGCATGAAAACCCCTAAATTTTCTTTTTAGTTATTGAGCTTGTGAAATGTTTAATTGTTAATGCTTGTTTCAGATCTACCCTTCTATTACAAATTGTCAATTCATATTTGTGCTTCAATTCTGAAAATTAAGTGGTTGAATGTCAAAACCCTAATTTTTAAAACCTTCTTGATTCAACCTTTGACTAATAATTTGACTGATCAAAACATCTCCAAATCAGCTGTAACTTTGGATTCCGCAACAAAATCATAATATCTTTCATCCCTGAAAATTTGGAAAAAAGTTGCGAGGACCGTGTGCACCCCGAGCGCCATTGTCCCCGACATTTTTTCCAAAATTTCGGGAGTTAGATCTTACTGTATTTTTCTGCTAAAATCTAGAATTTTGGCTATTTTATCAATTATAACACTTTCAAAATTAAAGTCAAAGTTGGTCTAGTGATTGCTTGGATTAAGGCTTCTAATCATTCAAAAATTGTTGAAATTGAAATTTTGTGTCAAAATTGTGTTCTTACTGTCCTAAATCTGAAAAGTGTGTCGGCATTCATTCAAAATTTCAGTGCTTTATTCAAATTCTTGCAATTTGTGACTTTCAAAATTAAATGTTTAATTACAACAACTTTGATTTCTGCTTTCAAAATTGAATTTTGCATGAAATTGAGTCAACTTTTAAATTTCAAAGCTTGCATTTCTCTTAGTATTCATTCTAAAATCATAAAATTCAAAATTTCAGTTTCCCTCTCTTTTTCAAAATTCAAATTTTGCATTTTCCAACAATCTTGGTAGGGTTCAATTTTGAGATTGCAACTTTAATTTGGCCTATCTACAGATCGTAAAATCACTCAATTTTTTCAGATTAGCTTTAAAATCATCATAACTTTCATTCCTACAAATTTCAAAAAAAGTTGCGAGGACCGTGTGCACTCCGAGCGCCACGGTCCCTGACATTTTTTCTGAAATTTCGGGAGATTGTCTTGATTGCATTTAACAGCTTAAATCTAGGAGATTGGCTGATTTTATTGAAATTTGCTACCTCTATCTTCTCTCTCTCTCTAGTGCATGAGTTTTACAACAATAAGACCTACTTACACTATTCCTATTAGACGAAGCCTTAAAATTAAGTCTTTCCAAGGTTTAATTACTGAGGAGATGGAACCTAATTTGAATAGCCTTTTTAATGAGGACACGGGTAATTCCTCTAATCCTCCTAATGATGAAGAAGCTCTCCATGAGATTTCTGTAGAACAACTTTCGAAATTGGATAACCAATTTGATGATTTTCAGAAATGGATGTCTCAAGAGTATCCCGATAGTCAAGCTCTTTCATTAATTGAGGGTCTAAAACATATGGTTCAAAGTGATAAGAATGGAATTGATATTTTGTGTGGTATTGCACACATTGTGGATTCGAATGTGATGCCTATAAAGAGTTGTACTAAAACTTTGTGTTATACACAACCTCCCACTCAAGTCAATCATTCTATTCCATTGACAACTTCTATTACTAGCATACCTACCTTTACATCAAACATAATGACTACTTCTATACAAGAAATTCCACCTATGATCACCAGTCATGGGGGCAATCCTCCCTCTTCAATTAACCCTCTTTCTTCATTCAATCCGACTTCTTCATTCATTCCTTCAATGAGTGTTCCTATTACATCTCCACAAATGAACATGACGCAAGGGGGCAATTCATTTAACCATTCCATTCCTCCTTGTAGTGCTCCTCTTTTCCAATCATCTCCTATGACTAACTATCATAGTGTCCCGCCACCTTACTCTCAATCAATACCTTCCTTCAATAGCATAATACCTCCATCACAATCTAACACATCTAATATGAACTCTTCGACTGAAGCGACCATTAACAATCTTGCACAAACTGTCTCTTCTTTACAGCAACAAATTGCCTCTATGAATCAATCTAAGTTTAGTGTGCCCACATTTGATGTTGCGAGCCAACTTTCTCTTGACATTGTTCGAGCTATCCCTCCTAAGAATGTTGAAACCCCGCATTTGGAACTTTATAATGGTAAAGGTGATCCTCTAACACATGTTAAGACTTTTCAAACAATATGTACCGATTTTGCTTATGACCAAAGGTTGCTTGCAAAACTGTTTACTAGAACATTAAGAGATAAAGCCCTACAATGGTATTTCTCATTGCCCTCTTATTCTATTACTTCTTTTGAACAACTTGCAAATGCTTTTATTCAACAATTTCAAAACAATATAAGTCCTAAAGTTACTTTGACTGATTTAATGCATTGTAAACAAGGTGTTAAAGAAAAAGTGACTGATTTCATTGGTAGATATAAGCATTTGTATGCTCAAATCTCTTTTCCAGTGCCTGACAATGATATTCAAAGAATCTTTATTTCTAATTTACAAAAAGATATTCGAGACAAACTTCTATTTTCTGAGTTTACTTCTTTCCAACAGTTGTGTGCAACTCTTCACAATTATCAACTGATTGTGAGTCAAATGGAACAAGCAAATCCTATGGCTCTGAGTGATAAGGGTGATAGTAGACAACAACCATTTGGGAAGTTTAAACCAAACAGAGAGTCCATTAAATTCAATGAAAACATCATCAACAACAATGTGAATGCAGCATCAGGTGTGCCTCCTATTTCTAAGTTTTCCAAGAAAGAAAGAAAGTTTACTCCTTTGAATGAATCATTGCATAGTATTATGAATAAGTTATTGGAACAAAATGTGCTTACTCTTCCTCCTATAAAGCAAATAGATCCTGCAAAGATTAATTCACCCTATTTTGATAACAAATCCTTTTGTCAATTTCATCATCAACCTGGGCATGATACTGAAAAATGTTTTGCTTTAAAGGGTAAAATTCAAGATTTGATTGATAATAATACTATCTCTGTTTCAGGAGTGAATGATAAAGGCAACACATCTGTAGCTCCTCCTAACCAAAATCTTAAGATTTTTACTAATCCATTACCTTCTCATACCTCTAATGCGATTGAGACTAATGATTCCTCTTTCTCATCTGATGGTCTTGTGTCTATGACTCCGAATGTGATTAACTTTGTAGAGCAACAAGAAAAACCTAAAGAACCTTCCATCACATTTGATTCTAGTGAAACTATTAGGGCACTAGATGGTCCTTTATACATAGTTGCAAAAGTCAAGAATACACCTTTCCGTGGAGTGTTTATTGATCCTTCGTGCATGGTTAATGTTATTACTGAAGAATTTCTCATTACTTTGCAATTGAATCAAGTGATTTATGACAAAACAGATGTGATTGTGAAATTATTTGATGCATTTTCTTCTCCTGCAATTGGTTCTATTACATTACCTATTGAAGTCCATAACAAATCCCTTGATGTGAACTTTTCTATTATTCCTTCATCCGAACAATTTCGTGTGAAGCTTGGCTATCCTTGGCTATCTTCCATGAAAGCTATTGCTTCTCCTATTCACAAATGTTTGAAATTTCCCCATAATGGTAAAGTTGTTACTATCAATCATAGTCTCTTTAAACCAGTTGAAAGAACTTCTAGCGTTCCTATTGATTATTTTTGGCCTAAACAATTCCAATCTCTTCCTCCATGAAGTGATCATCTTTTCAAATCTTATCAAAAGTGGAAAACAGATATGATCCTATCTTTAAGTGAACCTAGAACACCCAAACTTGATATTCGTATCGTTCTTGAGAAGGAAGTTCTTCCTTTGAAAGATAAAACTAATGTCTTTCCTCAAGAAGATTCCCAACCCATTCCTATGGATAAGACTATGTCTACGTCCAATAAACTTTCTAAAAGTAGACCTATACCTCCTCGTCATGATGGACTTGGTCTCCTTCCTAAACCAAATATTCTTCCTTTATATGGAGCAGTTCCTCCTCCTTCCTTTTATAGAGAGAAGAGACCTTCCTCTTCTCCTATTATCCAGCGTAAGAGACCACAACCTAAACTCCCAAGTGATAAGGATGAGAACATTCCTCCTCCTCAATCTTCTCCACTTCCTACTAAGACTAGATGAAATCATTCTACATGTGAACGTCGACGAAAGCGTCGTCTTAGAGCTCAGGCAGCTGCTTCTCAAACTTTGCAATCCCCAAAAACACCTTCAACAAGCATTATTCCATTTTCTCCAAAATCTCCTAAACATAAGATGCATGATGGTTTTGATCCTGTGCGAGTTAAAGATCCTATTTTTATAAATCTTGATGATGATACAGATGAAAATGTTATTCATGATGAAAATGTTACTTCTCTTGCTTCTGATAGTGAATATGAATATGTTGATGTTGATAACCATTTATCTAACGAATTTTCTAAAGCACTTATCCTAGCTCCTAGACAAGAACAACGTGGCTTGGAACATAAACATAGCCCTTGTTTGGATCTTGTGATAGCTCCATCTGCTGTGTTGAATGTTCCTCCTCTACCGTGTTCCCTACCGTCCCAAAACAATGATCAGCAAGATCGGGGGGTAGATGACGTGCTAGACTAGTTTCATTAGCATAGTAGACTCTCTCTTCCTCTCTTTTGTTACTTCTTCTATGTGTTATTCTCATTCTTCTATTTCTTGTCCTTAGTGTTGTCTACTTGAGGACGATGCAAAGCATTGAGATCTCTTTTGGTCTCTCTCATGTTGACTCAAAAGACACATGTGTTCCCTTCTTCTAGGTGACCTTCCTTGATTGGGGAATGAAGAACAATTATGCATACATACATATGATATACATGAATTATCATACAGCATACTGACCCCGAGGAAAGTGAAGTCACCTCGTGCTTTGTGTTTTGTGTCTATTATCCTTGGGTTTATCTCACACTTGGGGGCTAAATCTTTGTGATAACATGCTCCTTTCCATTCTCATTTCTTATGTGTATCACTACCTTAAAGCAACCACCCCCACTAAGGCGTGTGCGATCGCTTTAACGTAGGGGGGCATACACCCCATCTATCCCTTCAGGATACTTGAAAATTTCTTGGTGAACTTAGCTTTGCCTTGAAAATTTTTGGTATTTCTCTTGCATGACTCATAGTGAGGGAACCTTACTACTGACAGTCATGGTTCTCCCTCGTGATCTTCCCTTTTACTTTGTCAATCGAAGTTGTAAGATCCTTAGTCCACTAGGGGCTTGGTGTATCTTGCCTCCTTGACGTGGTGAAAGTCTTTCAATGTTGTTTCCTTGTACTTTACCGAAAGTATGAGCGTACGCTTATACTCCCGTTAAAGTGGGGGCTAAATGTAGCATCCTAAAATTGTGACACTTGCAATTTCGACCGCATTTGGGTCTTCACGATGGCGACGCAACACTGAACCTGAATGGAGACCCCGAAACTTGTTCATGACATCAAAAACTACATTTTTCAGCACCCTGGCCTGATCCTCCTTGCACCCCATTGTCCCTGGAGGTGGGACCATGGCGCCCAGCACCCTAGTCCTTCAGGACTAGGGCACCCAGTGCCCTGGTCCCCCAGGACCATGGTGCCTAGCGCCATGGTCCCTGGCCCTATTTTTGGGCCCGGTCTCTTTTGGGGCTTCGGGTCTTTAAGTTTGCAAATTGGAAAATAATCCTTCCTGGTCGGCCTAAGGTCAGAAAAATTAGTCTTTTAACCCTAATTGACAAGTATATAAACTACATTTCCTCTCCCATTTTGGAGGGTGGAAAAAAGGCGGAAGCGATACTCAAACATTCAAGCATTCAAGCATTCAAGCATTCCTTCAAGCAATTGATCATTCTAAGTCTCCATTCAAGGCTAAGTGTTGCATAAAAGACAAGGATTCAACCATTGAAGAGGAGATCACATACCACATACAACATACAACATACAACAACATCTACACCTTCGCATGTAAGAATACAAACATTCTTACAACAAGGTACTAGTACTTGTTTGACATTACAATCATTTACATTTATAGCATTTCTCATTTCTTGGTTAATTCCAAAACTGGGGTTTGACCTAAGGGAAAACCTCTAATCCCTGACCCCCCAATCACCTTCACTTTTCTGTGTGTAGGTTGCAGGTACGCGGCTGTAATTGAAGATCTGGAATCCTTGTGCAGAGACGAACAGATCCCCCTTCGTTTCGTGGATTTTTCGGAGGACCGTGTGCATGCTGGGCACCATTGTCCCGTCAAATTTTGCTCAAATTTGCAGGACAGTGTCGTCTCGACATTTTACTGCTAATTCCAGGTCCACAGCTTCATCCTATATTCCTATCTCTGTTTATAAGTGAATCTTTCTCACTTTTCATGCATTCCTAGCTTAATCCTTCTATCTACATTCTTTACAAAAGAGGGTAGCCTTGCTGTCTTAACCCTTGAAACTCATTTAGAATCCAATCTTGCATTGTGTGGGATTGGATCTTGTGGGTTTCAACCCCTCTTTTGAATGTAAAGTCTCCCCTAAGTGAAAACCGTCAACCCTAGTGACCTCCTTCCCCTCTCCTCGGAGTGGTGGGGGGAACACTTAGGGTTCGCTCGCGATTTTATGCTTTACACATTAGTAAGAAGCATAGAATACCTATCTCCCTAAATACTTCTAGTTTTCATAGGACCACACAAATCAGTATGGACAAGATCACATAAGTTTTCTGCTGAGAAAGACTTACCTTTAAAAGTTGACGAAGACATCTTCCCAAGATGACATTCTCTGCACAAAGAATTCTTAGGTTTGTCCAGCAATTGTAATCCTCTTACCGCCTTCATCTTACCGACTTTAACAATATCATCAAAGTTCATATGAAAGAGTCTTCTATGCCATATTCAACTACCATCAAACTTAACCATTAGACACTGACTTATCTTAGCATTCAATTGAAATAAGTTACTTCTGGTTTTCTTACCAGTCGCAATAAATTCACCACTCTTCCCAATTATACTACAAATTCCACCTTTGAATTCCAAAATTAATCCTTTATCATTCAGTTGAGAAACACTCAATAGGTTATGCTTAAAACCTTCTACCCAGTAGACATCATCTGTTTTGCTTTTTCCATTCAGTGAGATGGATCCTTTACCTTTTACCAAGCATGGTGCATCATTGCCAAATATGACAACACCTCTATCATATTCCTCCAAAGATAGAAACTTTCATCGGTCGCTAGTCATATGGCGAGAACAACCACTATCAATTATCCACTCATTGGAGTTGTCAATGTGACAGACAAGAGCTTTCTTGTCGGACACTTCTTCCTTTACTGCTACAAACACTATGTCTTTATTTTCTTCATCTTCTGATTCATCATCAGTGACATCTTCATCCTCAACAACTATACAATTTCTTTTGTTTCCTCCTTTATAGTTTCTAAACCTCTGTAGTTTATCCTTATTGTCATTGTTAGGGCAATTTACAGCTATATGTCCTATCTTATTGTAGGAAAAACATTTCAAAGGAAGTTTACCTCTATATTTTCCAATTCCCTTCAGAAGTATTTCAACAAAAAGAGCTTTGAATGCCATCAGAATCTCTTCATCATCCATATCTCTGCATTGTTTGGATTCATAATTGGTACTAATTTCTTTTCCTTTTCTGGATGGTACAGTAGATGCTTTAAAGGCTGAGTCAGTCTTCTGAACACCACCATCATAGCTATTCAACTAATATGTAGTTAATTTTGCAATAATAGAATCTAAGGATACCTTGGTCTTATCACTAGACCTCAGTTCTTTGATAGCAACAACTTTGATTGCATAGATTGATAATAATGATCTAAGGACTTTACTAACAATAGTGGTATCATCAATAGTTCCACTAGTGCTTTTGATATCACCAACCACAGTCTTAATCCTAATGACATACTGCTGAATGGATTCACCTTCAACCATCCTCATATCCTCAAATTTACCTCTAAGGCTTTCTTCCTTATCTTGCTTTACATGCTCATCACCACCATAAATGGTTTCCAATGCATCCCATACCTCCTTAGGAGTGTCCTTGTCCTGTACATCAATAAACTCAATCTCTGACAAGATGCTGATAAGGGCTTCCATGAGTCCCCTATTTTCTTGGATTTCTCTCTTCTGATCATCACTCAAAGTGCTAGTGGGAGTTATAAATTCATTTTGAACATAGCTCCAATGTTGAGCACCCATACTCTTGATGTAATTATTCATTTTGTCCTTCCATATCTTAAAGTTATCTCTATTGAACTTAGGACCTTCCCTCTTCATCATTACAGTAGGATATTTTACATCATGTAGTTAAGCTTATATCATCGAGGATCTGGAGGTGCTCTGATACAAATTAATGAATAATGATGAACAATAGATACCCCAACAGGTACTGAGAGGTGGGGTGAATCAGTATAGGTAAAAACTCTCTTAACAACTAATCTAGCAAAAGCAAAAGCAACTAGTTATCACCATTACTAAACTTAACCATGGCAATACTAGTTAAACACAGTAAGACACCAGACACCATAAAATGATAGGTCTGAATACTTTAAATATGATCAATTATGCAACATCAACTTTACCCATAAAGATATGCATGTGGTATACTAAAAATACCGTAACCTATTAACCCTGCATGTATAATCCTTCAACCAAATACTTCATAAACATCACATGAAAAATTCATAACACATAACATAGATTATTCACGTGGAAACCCAAATGGGAAAAGCCATGGTGGGGATGAATACCCACAAGCTTGTTTTGAACTCTCTTGAAGCTTGCCCTATTAGGAGCCTAGTCTGGTTAAAGACTTTAAAACAAGGTTCTACTAGGAAACGATCCTGTTAGAGATCACCTGGTTAAGGGATTGCTATATATCCTGTTAAAGGTTGAACCCTGTTAAAGGTTACCTTCCTAGAGGATTTAAAGAACTCAATGATCTTGAGTCACCTGGTTATAGGTTTTACAATAAGCCTATTAAAGCTACCTGGTAAAGGGATTTTCTACTTGTTGAAATGATTAGAAGACAATAGGAAAAACTACAATCTGATAATAGCACTACATGTCAAGGCAAATCCTTTCTACTCTCCAATCACACTCTGCAGTTTACCTCTTAATGGTTTGGCAAGTATCAAGTATCTCTTCACTCGAATACACACAGACAACATTTGCCAACAACTTTTCAATAACAAACATCATCGACCTTATAGAGAATAGATAGGTCGGTAACATAAACCCTAAACACTAAGATGCTTAGGTTTCCAATATAGGCAATCCAATCTTGACCATCCAAACATATTGCATAGAGCATTACAATTTCAAATAGATCACAAGACAATCTGCATCATTCATTCATCACCACACATGGGAATCAGTAACCCATCATGCTCTCTTCTCATACCACTAAGAAGAATGATCATTCCTAAGGTAGAATTCAAATGCAGTCAATCTTCTTATGCCTTAATCCTTCACGCACACAAAGCTAACATGGCACCTCAATCACATCTCTTAGCTAACTCATAATAGGTATCATTGGTTCATCGCACAAGCTAGATCACCAAACCGATAACCATAGAACTGGGACTACCAACCGGTAATCACTCTTAGTTAAACCCCGACACCAGTTCACTGAATCTCCTCATGCCTCTTCAAACTGGTTCACTTACACTTATTGACATCAATAACAACATACATTATCATCATATCAACATACCAGTTCATCATATGCCAATGATATCCAACAATCTCCCCCTTTGCTATTGATGGCAATACTGACTGTAGCATTGCAACTGAAAACTATTGGCAAATGCACACTCCAAAGAGAAATTGTAGGTGATTGAAGGTATTGTCATTGATGGCAACCCTACAATCATGTGATATCAACAAGAAGACACAAACATTGACACCAACAAACTCTACACTGACATATAGATCACCGATACCGAAAAGGAAGATTATCGACACCGTGGCTGACAAGAATTTTGTGTATTTATATTTTGTAATTAATTGTAATATCTTTTGTAAGCTGACTTGGTGGATTGTAATATGACTCATATAAGTATGAGATCATTGTAGTTCATTTAGAATGTAAAGTATGGAAAGATGATAGCAGACCTAATGTGCAAATTATTGGGATAAAGGTTTATGTATTTTGTAGAGCTTAAACTGATAGTGAATCTGGCATAGTAGATGCTCATCTGAAACAATACAAGACATTGGATTTGTATAATCTATTTTCATAAGTCAGTGTGACTTGTTTTGTAACTGAGCAGTCAGCTCTAGGCACTTGACCTTCCTATATGTGCAAGCCCCTATTGTAAATAGTAATATTCCCTTATTGGCCACTAAGCGAATAGTGTGGGTCACAAATCCCACCGAGGTTTTTCCCACACTGGGTTTCCTCGTTAAAAATACTATGTTATGGTGTGTCTCTTATGCTCTGGTTGTTATTCTTATTTGCTGCATTATTTTTGGTTTACGAGTACACAGTTTTGATATGCTTTACATGTTATAATTCAAGTAAATTATTTTATCGGTCAGATACTGATTCACCCCCCCTCTTAGTATCTTTGGGAATCCTAACAATTGGTATCAAAGCTTGGTCCTCTATTTTCAAAATCCTAACAACTTGAGGAAGATCTTGACACCAGCAGAGATGGAAAACTTAAGAAAGCAATTGGAAACATCTCTTTCAGACTATGATGTAGAAAAGGTGAAGAATATCAAACTTGAAGATGATCTGAAGGCTGCACAGGATATTATTCAAGGACTTCAGGAAAATTTCACTATTGCAAGAAATAAGAGAAGAGAACTTTGTGAAAAGATGCAAAATAATGATGATAAAAAGGAAACTCTTAATGATCTGGTGAACAAACTGAGATAAGAAAATAGTATAATGAAGAATGAGATGCAAGATATCACTATGAGATTTTGTAAAGAAGCTAAAAATCAGAAGAAGAATGAAGAAGACATGGTTAGAAGACTAAATGATGCTAGAAATGAAAACACAAGACTTAGTCATGAAAATGATATGTTGAAGACAAATTTGATGCATACACAAAATGACACAAATGAACTCATGAGACAGAAAGGAATCTTGGAGAGTGAATTGGCTGCTGCAAATCAACACAAGGACAAATTCAAGAAAAGTTCAGAAGAACTTGTTGACATGCTGAAGAATCAGAAACCAAATGGTGATACAAATGACCTTGGCTTTGAAGTTGGTGAAAGCTCTGGTACTACAAACAATCATGATCACAGTAAACTAGTAAGATAACCTAATGCTTTCAAATTTAATGGGAAATGCTTTAACTGTAACAAGTATGGTCATAGAGAAAATTAGTGTAGCTCTAGAAACTATTAGAACACTAATACACCCATTGGTCAATGTTCTAAGTGCAACAAAGTTGGTCATAATTCAGAAAATTACAGAATGAATGTAAGATATTATGTTTGTGGAAGATTTGGACACTTATCTAATCAATATAGAACACAAACCGGCATAGGATATGGGAAATTTATTCAGAAAATACAATGTGACTTGTTATGCTTGTAACAAGATTGGACATATTGCAAAATTTTGTAGAAGTAAGGCACTGCCAACAAATAACAAAGGTCCTAGCTTGAAAGGTA
This sequence comes from Cryptomeria japonica, assembly GCF_030272615.1. Lineage (NCBI taxonomy): Eukaryota > Viridiplantae > Streptophyta > Pinopsida > Cupressales > Cupressaceae > Cryptomeria > Cryptomeria japonica. The sequence goes on along the minus strand of NC_081415.1, from coordinate 129,427,757 downwards.
AAGAAAAATTTGAAGAGGTAAAGAAAGAATTCTCAAAGCAATGGATCAAAAAGTCAGATCAAAATGTTGATGGGAATACTCCTCCACTGGGAGAACATAATATCACTCCACTGACAAGAGACTATTCATCTAACTAGAGGGAAATCCTTTGAGGGTTTGGCAACAAATTGAAAAACATGCTATTATAGCCTCGGTTGATGGTGAGAAGTTGAATTACTTCTATCCTGGCAGATGAGTTAAGTTGTGACTTAACTGACAAGCATTAAATGTGGTAGTTGGAGAAAATAACATTACAAAGCAAGTGTTTTATCTCCTTGTTCATTCACTGAGCATTCAAATCTTCGAGACTACAAAAATTCCCGAGTGAAGGTATCCTTAGCGAAAAAGTGAAGCAGATGATCCAAGCACTCGTCCTTAAGGCAGATTGAGGTATTTATAACTATTGCTTCCTCATCCACACCTAAATTTATTGCAAACCCTACTGTGATTGAAGTTATAAAGTGCCCTAGACCCATATTCAAACTTGTTCCCGAAATAACGAAGGAGGATGATACCATAGGTGCATTCTCAAAAATACCTAAGGGAGTAGTTTATGCAAATAATCCTAGGATATAAATACATTGTCATATAGAGGAATTAGGAGATGATGAAATCAAGAACATGTATTTAGGACTGTGATTTGTGATGTAAATGGTAATGTCAAACTGGAACACAAGGTAGTAGAAACCCTAGGTTTTGTGGATATTCTTAGCATTCCTGATTTTCCTGAAAAATGTGACAAGAATAGTCCTAAGTAGAGTCCATGGTGAATTCTTTTGGTTGGACTCCATCCATAAGATCACCAAAGAAGTGGTCAAGGTAGTAACAGGGTTACCTTCCATTGGTAGCAAACCTGACAGAACTAAAAGGGTCTCAAATGACACAATGATGGACCTAACTGATGCAACATTTGACAAAAGGTCTCTAAGGGTAAATGATGTGAAGGACATCAATGTCAAATTTGTCAGTATGATTTTAGGCTACAAAGCTACACATGCAAATAGGTTAAACTCAGTATCTAGCCTATGTATTAAAAGTGCATATGACATGGTTAATGATAATGCTAGAATAGATGTATGTGAATGGCTCAAAGATGAATTAATAGACAATCTGAAGAAGATCAAAGGGGATAAGAAAGGAAGCTTTAGATTTGGAAATTTGCTTGCATGTTTGATGTTGTATATTACTAAGCAAGTACCCAGTATTGGTAGGAGAGATTTTGGCTTTGATATACTAGTAGGAAAGCAACTATTGGATTTATTAAACAACATGGGAGTAGACAAAGAGAAAAACATAAATGAATATTTTCAATCATTGAAGGCTCGAATGAAAAGTAGAATAAGGCTGTCACAGGAAATTGTAGATAAATATCAAAAGGAAATATGTTTTTTTATCAAGAAAGATGAAATTTGGATGGAGGTAGTTGTCCCTAGAACTATCTGGGTAACTGAAATGGGATATGAAATAGATGACAACATCATTGAAACTTATGCAAAAGCTCTTCTTGAAGAACCAGAGAAACCATCTGAGAAGATCTTTGGCAATGCAGAAACAACTAAAAGTGGAATTCGATCTAGGAAAAGAGTTAAGAAAGTTGAAAAAATAGTGAGAAAGGGAACTAGACAAGCTAAAGCAATTAAGGCAGATGTATTGAAGCAAACTGGTATCAAGGAAAGTGAGTTGGAAGGACTTCAACCAGAAGCTCATCTTTCACCAGTTGGAACTTCTTCTGAAAGTGATATACCGAAGGTATTCAAAAGGGTAGAAAGGAAAAGAAAACCCTCACTGACACCCTCACCTACACCCAAGAAAACAAGATAGAAGAAACAGGTAGTTAGGCCTCCAGTTAAGAAGATGACTCTGAAGAAGAAGAAGGTAAAACAAGATATTCCTCCATTCGACAAACTCCTTAGTGAAATAATAGAGGATGGAAAGTTGAAAAACATTAGCAAACTATATAACACACTTTCTGCTGATGACAAAGAAAGCATAGAAAATAGTGTAATTTTACTTGGATATTTATAATAAATTTTTGATGGAAATTATTGATGAAATACCAAATGATTTGTATAGAAGACTAGAAGCTAGAAGAGTAGTTATTGTTGAGCTAGACAAGAAGATAAAAATTGAAAAATTACTTGCAGTGCATCTAGTAAACTCACTTGATGAAATAGACCAATTAATCAGTGAGGCTAATTGGATAGTATTCTCAACCACTCACTGGTGTGTAGCACTAATGGCAGGCAGAGTAAATGAAGTTTCTAAAGAAACAATAGATTCATGGGACATATTCTTTGTTGAAAAAGAAAAATAGGAAGAACTCAAAAGACCTAAGACCAACAGGGTATATCAAAAGGATAAGGGGAAAGGAAAGGTAGGTGGACCTCCAAGCCTAAAACTAATTGATAATGTACCCCCACCTCCTTCTGATACTCCATCAGCACATACTACTGACAATCAACCAACTAATGAGAGTATAGAGACTCCTCTAAAGGACACAAATCCTGAGTGAGAGATACTGTACACTATGAATATAGACACTCAAGAGGTAAATATTATGGTAGATAAAGAAACCATTAAGGACAAGAAGAAAGATATGGCTACTGAGCCACCGACTACAGATGTTGAGATTAATGTTACCACAGAGATAGAGAAACCAATAGAGGACACCACTAGGAAACCATCAGAAGCTTCGATAGATAAAACTGAGAAAAAATCAGAGAAACTGGCAATGGATAGTACAAAGGTGAATATAGAGAAACCAAAAGTACATACTGAGACTACATCAAAGAAATTAGTAGTTGAGAGCACAGAGAAACCTTCTGAGGCACAGGTTGATAAACAAGAATAGAAACAGGCTGAGACACAAGTTCAAGCCGAGACAGTGCCATCGGCAATAGTTGAAAAGTCTAAACCTTTGCTAGTAGAAATGCAAATGCAAACTGACCTACCAGAGGTCGAAACAAGAAAAGAGGTCAAAACAAGCAAAGATGTCACTACAACTGGAAACATGGAAATTGTGAGAATAGTTTGCAGACATTTGGTACTTCAATGATAGAATTACGACCTACAAATGTGACAGAGGCCTTACTAGACTCAATAAAGAAAATCACAATGTAATGCACAAGCCTATAAGGCTATTGATGACACAATTCCTATTCTCAAATTGATAGCACCAAAGTGCATTGTGGATAATAAAGATTCTTTAGGTCAACTAGACACATTGTCTAAATACATCATCGACAACATTTTGACAGTTGATCAAATAAATGAAGATACATTTAAAGAGAATGACTAAGGAAAAAGAAAAAATCTTTGAGGAAATAGTAAAGAAGAATAAGGAGAAAATGGAAACCTTATTACCGACACTAGGAGAAACAATTTTGGATTTTAAAAAACTGTACAAAGATACACCTATAAAACTAATATTTTGATAGAGAACATAGATCCGGAGATTAGCACAGCACAAGATGAAATCAATAATATTGCTGACAATTTAATAGGATCATCAAATTCATTTTTGGAAGTTGAAAAGAACATTGCAGACTGAAGAGAAAATTGAGAAGTTAGAAAACAATAAAGAAAAGTTAAAGGTTAAGGCAAAGAACTTAAAATGCAAACTAGGTCCTAAGCTAGATTACCTCATTTCTTTGAGAAAAGAAATTTTTGAGGCTTTGGTTCTCAGACTTAAGGCACCGGAAGAGAAAATGCACATACTCATCGGTACAGTTTAGAGAATTGAAGAGGCATTAAAGGACAACAATAGGTTCAGTGATAGTCTAAATTTGGTATTGGCAGATCTTTTCCAGATTGTAACCTACTGGTAACAAGGATCCAGGGAGGAACCACACTCCACTGATAGTGAATGACAACCTTTGTCATTGATGTCAAAGGGGGAGTAGTGGAGATGAGAAAAATGTCCAGAAGAAATAAATCATCTACTTAGGAGAAGTACATAGTTTTGGTAAGATAATTTTGGCAAATCATTTATGGATATACAATTTTGATTTTTCTCATGAGTGTTGCCATCAATGCCAAAGGGGGAGATTGTTAGCAAATGTACACTCCAAAGAGAAATTGTAGGTGGTTGAAGGTATTGTCATTGATGGAAACCCTACAATCATGTGATACCAATAGGTAGAAACAAGCACCGACACCGATAGAGTCTACACCGGCATACAGATCACCGGCAATGAAAAGGAAGATTACAGGCACACTGGTCGACAAGAATTTTGTGTATTTATATTTTATAATTAATTGTAATATCTTTTGTAAGATGACTTGGTGGAATGTAATATGACTCATATAAGTATGAGATTATTGTAGATCATTTAGAATGTAAAGTATGGAAAGATGATAGCAAACCTAATGTGCAAATTATTGGGATAAAGGTTTATGTATTTTGCAGAGCTTAAACCAGTATTGAACTTGGCATAGTAGATGCTGATCTGAAGCAGTACAAGACATTGGATATGTATAATCCATTTTTGTAAGTCAGTGTGACTTCTTTTGTAACTGAGTAGTGAGCTCTAGGCACTTGGAATTCCTGCATGTGCAGGCCCCTATTGTAAACAATAATATTCCCTTATTGGCCAGTAAGTGAATATTGTGGGTCACAAATCCCACTGAGGTTTTTCCCACACCAGATTTCCTCATTAAAAATACTATGTTATGGTGTGTCTCCTATGTTGTGGTTGTTATTCTTATCTGCTGCATTATTTTTTGTTTACCGGTACATAGTTTTGATATGCTTTACATATAATAATTCAAGTAAATAATTTTACTGGTGAGATACTGATTCACCCCCCCTCTCAGTATCTTTGGGATTCCTAACAAAAACCACATAAACTAGTGTATCGACAATAACAGATATCTTCTCCCCATACATCTATCATATATCTTCTCCCCCTTTGACAGCAATGCCAAAGTGGAGGCATAAGTTTCCAAAATCTACTATGCTGCTCCCCCTAAGGAGTAACATCCATCAACACATCAGTCTTGAAAGATTTGATGCTATAGTACTTAACTGATGTAGAGAACACAACCTTAGTTGACTTCATGAAGGGGCAAAACCCCTAATTTACCTCTCAAATAGGTAAATTTAGTCTTCGGTAAGGGCTTAGTGAATATATCTGCTAGCTGCTACTTACTGGAAAGATGTAAGATAACCTCTTTATTCTTAACTTTCTCTCTCAAGAAATGATATTTAAGCTCAATGTACTTAGTTCTATCATGCAATACTGGATTCTTGGAAATGTTTTTTGCACTTGTGTTATCACAAAATATGTTCACTGGTTCAGATACAGGTACCTTGAAACCTTCCAATACATGCTTCATCTAGATTGCTTGAGTGCAACTCATAAATACTGCCACATATTCTACTTCAGCTGTAGATTGAGAAGTACAACTCTGCTTCTTGCTTGTCCATGATACTAATCTTCCACTAAGAAAGAACGCTCCACTGGTTGTGCTCTTTTGGTCATCCATATTACCTACCCAATTGGCATCGATATATACTTTAAGATTATAGTCACAATTATATGGATACCACAATCCATAATCAACTATTCCTTACAGATATCTAAAAATGCTCTTCACAGCTACCAAGTGGGATTCTCTTGGATATTTCTGAAAATGAGCTACTATGCCCACTGCATGAGCAATATCTAGTCTATTGTGCACCACATAGTGCAGTTTACCGATCATTGAACGATACTCTTTTTCATTCACCAGTGTTGAATCATCTTCCTTGGTCAGTTTACAGCTAGTCACCATCGGTGTACCAACTGGTTTTCTTTCCTCCATGCCAAAAGTCTTCAATACCTCTTTAACATACTTGGACTAGGTAATAAAGATACCCTCTTTCATTTGCTAAATCTGTAAACCAATGAAGAATTTTATTTCTCCTATCAAAGACATCTCAAACTCTTTCTTGATTTCATCTACAAATGCATGACTCATTCTATCATCTCTTCCAAAGATTATGTCATCCACAAACACTTCACAAAACAGAATCTGATCACTTTCTAATTTCAAGTAGATGTTGCTATCTTCACTTATTCTCTAAAATCCAATCTTCACAAGATGAGAGTTTAGTCTTTCATACCATGCCCTAGGTGCTTGTTTCAGTCCATACAAGGCTTTATGTAATCTACACACCATGTCACTATCTTCTGATAAGGCAAACCCCTGTGGTTGCTCTATATACACTTCTTCTTCAAGGATTCCATTCAGAAAAGTAGACTTCACATCCATCTCATAGACCTTAAATCCCTTAAATGCTGCAAATACAAGTAGCATTCAAATACCTTCTAGTCTAGTCACACGAGCAAAGGTTTCTCCATAATCTTCTCCCTCCTCTTGAGTATACCCCTTACATACAAGCCTAGCCTTGTTCCCGACAACTGTGCCTTCTTCATTCAACTTATTCCTGAAGACCCATTTGGTGCCTATGACATTTTTATGTTCCAATCTAGGAACGAAAGACCATGTTGCATTATTTTCTATCTGATCTAGCTACTCTTCCATTGCTTTAATCTAGTCTTCATCTGTAAGAGCTTCTCTAGAAGTCTTGGGTTTAATTTCAGAAACCATGCAAGAGTTCTCCTTCACTTTTCTTCTTGTGAGTATCCCTGCATCTTTATCTCCTATGATTTGCTTTGGATCATGGTGTAGCTTCACATATCTAGGAATGATTCTAGCCTAGTCTACTAGCTTTTCTTCTTCTGCTTCACTAACTTCTTCATCTCTCACTACAACTTCTATTGGTATAGGAACACTGAGATCTTTACAAATTTATTTCTTAATCGGTTCCCAGAAGGCTATACCTGGCTCATCTTCTACTTCTTTGCTGCATGTTACCATAGGTTCCTCAAGGGATTCATCAACCTTGACATTGATACTTTCAACAATTTTTTGAGTTTTATTCTTTTAACACTTGAAAGATTTTCTCTTAGTCGAATATCCTAGAAATATTCCTTCATCACATTTTGCATCAAATTTGCTCAAATGATCACCTCTCTTGAGATAACACTTACTACCAAACACTTTAAAATAAATCACAGTGGGAGTCTTCCCAGTCCAATACTCATAAGGGGTTTTATCTTTGCCTTTCTTGATGAGTACCCGGTTCATAGTATAGACTGCAGTGCTCACCGCTTCCCTCCAAAAAGTCTGAGCTACCTTTCCTTGGATCAACATTGTTCTAGCTACTTCAACTACAGTCCTGTTATTTCTTTTTAATATGCCATTCGGTTGTGGTGTCCTTGGGGCATACAAATGTCTCTTCATACCATTATCTTCATAGTACTTATTGAATTCATTAGAACTGAATTCTCCTCCTTGATGAGTTCTCAAGCATTTTATCTTTCTACCACTTTCTTTTTCTACTAATTCTCTGAAGGCTTTGAATTTTCCAAATGCTTCAGACTTGTCTTTCAAAAATTTGGCCCACATCATTCTTGAGCAGTCATTAGTAAGAATCATAAAATACCTATCTCCCTGAAGACTTCTAGTTTTCATAGGACCACACAAATTAGTATGTAGAAGATCAAGTAAGTTTTTTGCTGAGAAAGACTTACCTTTAAAATTTGACGAAGACATCTTCCCAAGTTGACATTCTCTACACAAAGAATTCTTAGGTTTGTCCAGCAATGGTAATCCTCTTACCACCTTGATCTTACCAACTTTAACAATATTGTCAAAGTTCATATGACAGAGTCTCCTATGCCATATCCAACTATCATCAAACTTAGCTATTAGACATTGACTTATCTTAGCATTCAACTAAAATAAGTTACCTCTGTTCTGCTTACTAGTCACAATAACTTCACCACCCTTCACAATTATACTGCAAATTCCACCTTTGAATTTCATAATTAATCCTTTGTCATTCAATTGAGCAACACTCAATAGGTAATGCTTAAGACCTTGTACCTAGTAGACATCATTGGCACTCCTTTTTCCATTCAGTGAGCTGGATCCTTTGTTAGCATTCCTCACAAAGGGAGATTGTTGGCATTTTTTTAAGGATATTGAGAAGGTTGTTGGAAATTGATGATATAATTGTGAAAAGATGATTACTGTCCTAATAATATTATTTTGTCATTGATGTCAAGAAATTGATTTTCTGATTTAGTATGATGTTGCCATATCTTGAGAAGTATGTTTTGATGAGTATTAAGAGGTCGGTAAGTGACACAAAAAAAAAGTGGTAATGAAGGGGAATAATAAGTTATTCAATGGGCAACTATTACCGAGTTAGACAATGATGAGATCATGTTGTTTTGATTGTTTTGATATCCTACATATGTTGTTTATTATAAGTTTAATACTGTACTATGTTACCAAGCAGAGGACCTAGTCAGTAAACCCTAAGGTTATCGCTTAAAGAAGACAAAATATATACCAAGGAAAGTTCAGTATTTACCGAGTAACAACTGAGTTATAATAGATCGCATTGGATGAATAAAAGCATTATTTAATGAAGGATGCCGATGAGCTAGAAATGTATGGTTGATTAATATGTCATGCACAAATTTTGTTGAGGATCAACCACATGGAAAATCTAGAGGAAGATCTACAACATAGATTGAACCGCAATAACCTAGCACAAGTTCCAAGGAAGGAATGCAAGTTCTAAGGTGAGGTAAAACATTTTCAGATCTAAGGATACAATGAACCTAGTCAAGTTTAAAGATCTGATGGCTAAGATTGAACATGGGAAATGTGATCAAGGAGATTAAGCAGTTAGGAATTGTTTATAAATAAGGAATTGCTGATGAACAATGTATGCAGGCAAATGTATGCACAATGATGCTATAGTAATAGTTACCGAGCATAGAAGCTTGAAGATCTAATTGAAGAACATATTGAGAAGCCTAGCAAGCCCAACAAGGGACAAGATAAGTCGTATGACAAGATTGATTTTAGCAAATAGAATCTACTTTAGCATTTCAGATGTGAAGTTGTAGATATATTTTATTACTGTTGTTTATTTTGTAAGTGATAGGAAATCTCTTAACCGAGTGGACTTAACAATCTTATTTGTAAACCCTCTAGCAAGGTAACAATCTAAATGAGTGTTTGAAATCCTTTGACAAGGTCACTTCTAACAAAGTGTAAGACTCTAACAAGTCTAAGGGAAATCCCTTAACTGGGTCACATCTAGCAATGTGTTTGTAATCTGTAACTAGATTACCTTTTAACCAAGCATACTCTAGAAGGGTATATTTCTTAGTGGGTCCGAAATCCCATAGTGGTTTTTCCCTATTTGGGTTTCCATGTTAAATCTGGTGTTGAATGTGTTATGATGTCTTAAGCATTTCTGTTTATGAGTTTGAATGATTTACAATCATAGTTGCATATCAGTAAATGTTACTGAGGTTGAATTTGATAAATAAATTGTATTGTGAGTTTTTATGATTCACCCCCCCCCCCCTCTCATCTTAACTAACAATTGGTATCAGAGCTTTGGACTCCAAAAGAAAAGTTTAAAAGGGATGCACCAAAGCTGAACAAGTCAAGTTTCTCCACATGGCAGAAAAGGATGAAGTTGCACTTATGAGGAATTGGAGAATATGCAGCATATTATCTAGAGAATGATTTCATTACACCTAGCACCTACCCATTGATAATGGAAGAGATAAAGGAAAAGAAAGAACATATTCAAGTAATGATTGAAATAACATCAGCATTAACCAACTCAGAGTTTAATGACCTAGAAGGCTATAGTGATGCCAAAGCAATGTGGGACAAGCTCATATCTGTGTATGGTGGTGATGAACATGTTCAGAGAGAAAAAGTAGATAGTCTAAGAGGTCAACTTGAATCCATGAGAATGAATGAAGGTGAAAACATAACCCAATACAATACAAGGTTAAAGGAGACTGTCAATCAAATCAAAGGACCAGGAAGAACTATTGAAGAAAAGGATGTAACAAGTAAGTTGCTTAGAACACTTCTACCTGCCTATGCCATTCGAGTCTCTGCAATCAATGAATTAAGGTATGTACCAAACATGCCAGTTTGTTTGGATGCTACTATCGGTAAGCTACATGCATTTGAGTTAAGTAATTTTGATATCAGTGGGTCTTCTGTAAATAAGGTTGAATCTGCATTCAGTTATTTTCATATTGGTGAATCTGATGATTACAATGATAGAATTTATAAGTATACTAAAGGAAATCACAATGGAGCAAGTGAAAGATTTCACAAAAACATGGAAGAGGTACACAAACTATATGAGGAAATTAGAAAGCAAGAAGAGTTTGAAGCATTATTAGCCAGAAGGTTACCAGGAGGCAAAGGTAAGTATAAGGGAAAGTTACCTTTAAAATGTTTTAACTGTGATAGAATAGGACATATGGCTTCTAATTGTCCTGACAAGGAATCTAGTGAAAAGAAAGACTACCGAGATGACAGACAAAAAGACAACTAATACAGAGGACATCGAGACTTTAGAAGGAGAGATAGAAAGACATGCCTAGTAGCTAATGAGGAATCCAACGATGATAAATCTGATGGGACTGATATAGAGAAAGTTGTTTATGTGGCTATCAAAGATGGATCAGATGAAGAAATGTATGAAGAAAAAGCCCTAATATCTCATATAACTAAAAATGATTCTTGGATCATAGATAGTGGATGTTCACCTCACATGACAGGTGATAAACACAAGTTTGTTAAATTAGAAGATTATGATGGATGTTATGTAAGATTCGGTAATGATGCACCATGTCCAGTGAGAGGTAAAGGATCCATAACACTACTTGACAATGCTAAATGTGATGATGTATGCTAGGTTGAAGGCTTGAAATACAATTTGTTGAGTGTAGCACAACTAAACAATACAAGATACTAAATAGAATTTCAGAAAGGAAGTGTCAAAGTTCATGACAAACATGGAAAGTTGGCTACTACTGAGACACAAGCAAAAGGTAATACATTTCATCTTGACTCAACTCAGAGCAATTGTCTGTATGCTAAAATAGAAGACACCTGGTTATGGCATAAAAGGTTTTGTCATGTAAATTTTGATAACCTGATCAAAATAAGCAAGAAGCACCGAGTAAGAGGTCTACTGAGCTTGGAAAAACCTGAGAATGCAATATGCCGAGGATGCCAGATGGGCAAGATGACAAGGTCAAGCTTTACAAGTAAGTCCTACACTTCTAAAGGAATTTTAGATCTTGTACACACTGATCTTTGTGGTCCTATGAAAGTTCAAAGTTATTATGGAGATAGATACTTCATATTATTTGTGGATGATTACTCAAGAATGATGTCAGTTATGTTTTTAAAAGAAAAATCAGAAGCATTTCAAATGTTCAAATGGTATAAGGCTAGAGTTGAAAAAGAAATAGGAAGATAGTTGAAATGTCTAAGATCTGATGGAGGAGGAGAATTCATTTCTGATGAATTTAACCTATTCTGCAATGATCATGGTATAAAGAGACAAGTGTCTACACCGAGAACACCTCAGCAAAATGGGATAGCTGAAAGAAGAAACAGATCAATTGTAGATTGTGCCAGAACCTTGATGATAAAAAAGAGGGTACCTCAAACATTTTGGAGAAAAGCAATCAGCACAGTAGTTTACACCCTGAACCGAGTACAACTAAACAAAGGAACTTTGAAGACACCATATGAAATCTGGTATGTCAAGAAACCAAATGTAAGTTATTTTAAGATATTTGGAAGAAGATGTTATGTTCACAAAGATGACAGAAATGGAAAGTTTGATCAGAAAAGCAAAGAAGGAACATTTCTTGGTTATTCTTCTAGAAGCAAAGCATTTAAATGTTTGATCAAATCATCTAACAAAATGGTGGAAAGTGCAAATGTAAAAAATGATGAATTTGTAGAAAGAAATGATGAAGGAAATTCCAAAGAACCATGAGATTATGAAGAATTTGTTTATGTTCAACCGAGAAGTACTACCGAGAAAGTTGATGAAGAAAATGAAGAAAATATTGAGTTACCGAGTGATGAAGAAGATCATACAGAGCCTACTGAGCCTATATTAGCCAAGTATATTAGAAGAAATCATGCTTCAAGTCAGATAATAGGAGATAAGAATGATCTAGTAATGACAAGGAACAAACTGAGACAAAACACATGTCTGATATCTGAATTTGAACCGAGGATAGTAAAAGAGGCATTTAGTAATGAAGATTGGATAAATGCTATGATAGAAGAAATTAAACAAATCAAGAAGAATGAAACATGGACACTAGTCCCAAGACTAAAAGAGAAAAATGTAATCAGTACTAAGTGGATTTTCAGAAACAAGCTAAATGAAAAAGGAGAGGTCATTCGGAATAAAGAAAGACTAGTTTGCAAAGGCTATGCTCAAGAAGAAGGAATTGATTATGGTGAGACTTTTGCACCTATGACAAGACTTGAAGGAGTGAGAACATTGTTAGCATATGCTACTTACAAAAATTTCAAGGTATATCGAATGGATGTTAAATCTGCATTTTTAAATGGTATATTAGAAGAAGAAGTTTATATTGAACAACCTGAAGGATTTATTGAAGACAAGAATAAAGATCAGGTATGTAAGTTGAACAAAGCATTATATGGTTTAAAGCAAGCACCTAGAGCATGGTATGAAAGACTGCACTCTTATTTAATCAAGATTGGACTTATAAGAACAAGTGAAAACAACAACGTGTATATGAAAAATGATGAGAACAATGGTATACTACTTTCAGCTATATTTGTTGATGATATTATTTTTTGTGGAAATGACTCCTTATGCAAGAACTTTGGAAATGAAATGAGAAAAGAATTTGAGATGTCATTAATCGACGAAATAAAGTATTTTATAGGTTTACAGATATTGCAAATGAAAAATGAGATTTTCATTACTCAATCCAATTATATAAAGGAAATCTTGAAGAAATTTGGAATGGAGGATTATAAACTTGTAAGTACTCCTATGACCACCAACTATAAACTATCAAAGAGTGATGAATTTGCATCTATTGATGAGACACTTTACCAATCTATGATTGGAAAGTTGCAATATGTAGTTCACAGCAGGCCGGATATAGCACATGCAGTAGGTATAGTTGCAAGATTTTCTGCAGATCCGAAAGAAACCCGTATGACAACAATCAAGAGAATTTTTAGATACCTGAGAGGCACTAAAGATTATGGCTTAGTGTATCAAAAAGGGAATGTTTTTGACCTAAAAGTCTATACTGATGTTGACTGGGCAGGAAACATTGATGATAGGAAAAGCACAAGCGGTGGAGCTTTCTTTTTGGGAGACAGGCTAGTAAGCTTGGTTAGCAAGAAATAGGGATGCATTTCACAGTCAACAACTGAAGCTGAATATGTCACAGCAGCATTGAATTGTACCAATATTGCATGGATCAAACAACTGTTGGAAGGTATAAATGAGGAAGTTACCGAGCCAATAACTATATTTTGGGATAGTACTAGTGCCATTAACATTTCAAGGAATCTAGTAATGCACTCTAAGACAAAGCATATCTCTATAAAGTATCATTATCTCAGAGAAGAAGTCCAAGAGAAGAAAGTTGTGCTGGAATATATCAGTTCAAAGGAACAAATAGCAGATATTTTCACAAAGCCACTGCCAAGGGACACTTTTGATTAACTAAGAATTAAGTTAGGGGTCCTACCCCTATCTAGTATTCACAGACAGAGTTCGGTGAAAGCATCAATTCTATGACTCAACAGGATAACTATTTATGAGTTGATGTTGCCTTACACTTTAGGAGGCCGCCTAAAGTTGTAAAAGAAAAGTGATTGAAGACAAGTTGCTCTGACCGAGAATGAAACTGCAAGGAAATTACTTCACAAAGGAAGAAATCATGAATTAGTTTTTCTCTTTTTGGCATTGTTGTCAAAAGGGGAGAAGACTAAATGAAGAAGCTGGGAGAAGACTAATGACTAGGGGAGAATTCCAGAAAATTTCCAGAGAAGTTTTTACAGCAATCTGAATCCAAATCAATTGAAATAAATCATGTTGGTATTGCCATCAAAGTTGGTTTTACCATCAATGCCAAAGGAGGAGATTGTTAGCATTCCTCACAAAGGGAAATTGTTGGCATTTCTCTAAGGATATTGAGAAGGTTGTTGGAAATTGATGATATAATTGTGAAAGGATGATTACTGTCCTAATAATATTATTTTGTCATTGATGTCAAGAAATTGATTTTCTGATTCAGTATGATGTTGCCATATCTTGAGAAGTATGTTTTGATGACTATTAAGAGGTCGGTAAGTGACACAAAAAGAATATGATAATGAAGGGGAATAATAAGTTATTCAATGGGAAACTATTACCAAGTTAGACAATGATGAGATCATGTTGTTTTGAAAGTTTTGATATCCTACATATGTTGTTTATTATAAGTTTAATATTGTACTATGTTACCAAGCAGAGGACCTAGTCAGTAAACCCTAAGGTTATCGCTATCGATTAAAGAAGACAGAATGTATACTGAGTAAAGTTCAGTATTTACTGAGTAACAACTGAGTTATAATAGATCACATTGGATGAATAAAAGCATTATTTAATGAAGGATGCCGATGAGCTGGAAATGTATGGTTGATTGGAATGTCATGCAAGAATTTTGTTGAGGATCAACCACATGGAAAATCTAGAGGAAGATCTACAGCATAGATTGAACCACAATAACCTAGCACAAGTTCCAAGGAAGGAATGCAAGTTCCAAGGCAAGGTAAAACATTTTCAGATTGAAGGATACAATGAACCTAGTCAAGTTTGAAGATCTAATGGCTAAGATTGATCATGGGAAATGTGATCAAGGAGATTAAGCGGTTAGGAATTGTTTATAAATAAGGAATTGCTGATGAACAATGTATGTGGGCAAATGTATGCACAATGATGCTACAATAATTGTTATCGAGCACAGAAGCTTGAAGATCTGATTGAAGAACATATTGAGAAGCCCAGCAAGCCCAACAAGGAACAAGATAAGTCATATGACAAGATTGTTTTGAGCAAATAGAATCTGCTTTAGCATTTCAGATGTGAAGTTGCAGATATATTTTATTACTATTGTTTATTTTGTAAGTGACTAGAAATATTTTAACCGAGTGGACTTAACAGTCTTATTTGTAAACCCTCTAGCAAGGTAACATTCTAAATAAGTGTTTGAAATCCTTTGACAAGGTCACTTCTAACAAAGTGCAAGACTCTAACAAGTCTGAGGGAAATCCCTTAGCCGGGTCACATCTAGCAATGTGTTTGTAATCTGTAACTGGATTATCTTTTAATCGAGCATACTCTAGAAGGGTATATTTCTTAGTGGGTCCAAAATCCCATAGTGGTTTTTCCCTATTTGGGTTTCCACGTTAAATCTGGTGTTGAATGTATTATGAGTTCTAAAGCATTTATGTTTATGAGTTTGAATGACTTACAGTCATAGTTGCATATCAATAAAGGTTACCCAGGTTGAATCTGATAAATAAATTGTATTGTGAGTTTTTATGATTCACCCCCCCCCCCCCTCTCATCTTAACTAACATCCTTTACCTTTTACCAAGCATGGTGCATCATTTCCAAATCTGACAACATCTCCATCATATTCCTCCAAAGATAGAAACTTTCTTCGATCGCCAGTCATATGGTGAGAACAACCACTATCAATTATCCACTCATTAGAGTTGTCAATGCAAGAGACAAGATCTTTCTTGTTAGACACTTCTTCCTTTACTACTACAAACACTATGTCTTCATTTTCTTCATCTTCTAATTCTTCATCAATGACACCTTCATCCACAGCAACTAGACAATTTCTTCTGTTTCTTCCTTTATATTTTCTAAACCTCTCCGGTTTATCCTTATTGTCATTGTTAGGACAATTTACAGCTATATGTCCTATCTTATTGCAGGAAAAACATTTCAAAGGAAGTTTACCACTTTATTTTTCAGTTCCCTTCGGAAGTCTTTTAGCAAGAAGAGCTTCGAGCTCTATCAAAATATCTTCATCATCCATATCTCTGCATTGTCTAGATTCATAACTGGTACTAGTTTCTTTTCCTTTTCTAGATGGTATTGTAGATGCTTTAAAGGCTGACTCGGTCTTTTGAACACTACCATCATATCAATTCAACTCATATGCAGTTAATTTTGCAATAATAGAATCTAAGGATACCTTGGTCTTATCAATAGACCTCAGTTCCTAGATAGCAACAACTCTGATTGCATAGATTGGTAATAGTGATCGAAGGACTTTACTAACAACAATGGTATCATCAATAGTTCCACCAGTAATTTTGATATCACCAACCACAGTCTTAATCCTAATGCCATACTACTAAATGGTTTCACCCTCAACCATCCTCATATCCTCAAATTTACCTCTAAGGCTTTCTTCCTTAGCTTTCTTTACATGCTCATCACCACCATAAATAGTTTCCAATGCATCCCATAACTCCTCAGGAGTGTCCTTGTCTTGTACATCAATAAACTCAATGTTTGACAAGTGTTGATAAGGGCTTCCATGACTTGCGCATTTTCTTGGATTTCTCTCTTCTGATCATCAATCAAAGTACTAGTGGGAGTTACAAATGCATTCTCAACATATCTCCAGTGTTGAGCACCCATACTCTTGTAGTAAATCTTCATTCTATCCTTCCATATCTTAAAGTTATCTCTATTTAACTTAGGACCTTTCCTCTTCATCATTATAGTGGGATCTTTTACCTCAAGTGGTTAAGCTTATATCACCGAGGACCTAGAGGTGCTCTAATACCAATTGATGAATAATGATGAACAACAGATACCCCAAGTGATACTGAGAGTGGGGGGTGAATCAGTATAGGTAAAAACTCTCTTAACAACTTATCTAGCGAAAGAAAAACTAAATAGTTATCACCATTACTGAACTTAAACATGGCAATATTGGTTAAACATAGTAAGACACCAGACACCATAAACTGATAGGTTTGAATACTTCAAATACAATAAATTATGCAACATCAACTTCACCCATAAACATATGCATGTGGTATAGTAAAAATACCATAACCTGTTAACCCTGCATGCATAATCCTTCAACCAAATACTTTATAAACATCACATAAAAAATTCATAACACATAACACACATAATTTTCATGTGGAAACCCAAATGGGAAAAACCACGGTGGGAATGAATACCCACAATCTTGTTTTGAACTTTTTTTAAGCTCACCCTGTTAGGAGCCTAGTCCGGTTAAAAAATTTACAATAAGGTTCTACTAGGAAGCAATCCTGTTAGAGATCACCTGGTTAAGGGATGGCTATATACCCTATTAAAGGTTGAAACCTTGTTAAAGGTTACCTCGCTAGAGGATTTAAAGAACTCAATGATCTTGAGTCACCTGGTTATAGGTTTTACGAAAAGCCTATTAAAGCTACCGGATAAAGGGATTTTGCATCTACTGAAATGATTAGAAGACAACAACAAAAACTATGATTTGATAACAACACTACATGCCAAGGTAGATCCTTTTTACTCTGCAATCACACTCTGCAATTTACCTCTTACTAGTCTAGCAAGTATCAAGTATCTCTTCACTCAGATATATACACACAACATTTGCCAACAAATTTTCAATAACAAACATCATCGACCTTATAGACAATACATAGGTCAGTAACATAAACCCCAAACCCTAGGATGCTTAGGTTTTCAACACAGGCAGTCCAATCCTGACCATCCAAACATATTGCATAGAGCATTACATTTTCAAATAGATCACAAGACAATCTGCATCATTCATTCATCATCGCACATGGGAATCAGTAACCCATCATGCTCTCTTCTAATACCACTAAGAAGAATGATCATTCCTGAGGTAGACTTCAAACACCATCGATCTTCTTATGCCTCAATCCTTATGCACACAAAGCTGACATGGCACCTCGATCACATCTCTTAGCTAACTCATCATAGAGTATCATTGGTTCATCGCACAAGCTAGATCACCAAACCGATAACCATAAAGCTGAGACTACCAACCAGTAATCACACTTAGTGAAATCCCGACACTAGTTCACTGAATCTCCTTATGCCTCTTCATATCGGTTCACCAACTTCTTCAATCTGCATACCGGTTTACATATGCCAATGATATCCAACATGGTGAGCTAGCATTCACAAGGTGAGTTGGGCATGGAGTTTTATAGATAGTGACAGAAGGCAAAGGGATTAAAGAATAGGTTGTGTCCATGGAAGTGAATTTTATACTCCACTCCGTAAAGCACCAATTGGTTTTTTTGGGGAAGATTTGAAAAAAGAGACTTGTGGACATTTTTAAAGTTGACAACCCCTTGCTTCTATAGGTCATGGAAATTTTGTTGGGGGAGTAATACTTGATGTCAAAAGTTTGATATCACACTAATGTAGATATCATCTCAATGATGGTGTTGTGAAATTTGACATTTGGGTCAAAGGAAGATGTGGCTTGGGTGACTAAAGCATGTTTCGTAGACAAGTCTTTATGTGGTTTAACCTCCTTCTTTGCCTAAGTGGTAGTAGGTCATAGGTTGCAGTGTCCATTTGGAGAGTGTTTGATGCTGGAAGCAAGTGAGGTGGAATTCAAACTGTTTGTGCTTTGGCAAGATGGTGTAGACATAGAGGTCAGGACTAGGGAGGCATGTCTAGGATGGGAAAAATTGAAAGATTACCTCCAATAGAAGGAGGTGGAGATAAGAAAGGTGTGGGAGGAAAAGAAAAAGGATGTGGCCAAGAAGTCTAATTTTACACTAAAAAATTAATGGATTAATGGACTTGAAAAATGAAAATGAACGTGTAATCATCTGTTGCTTTTTTTTGTTGGATAAAATGTCGTTGTTAATATTGTTTCAAATGATATTTTGTAGCGATGGAGACATGCCATATTTTTGGGTGTGGGCATAGTGATTGATTCACATACTTGATCCTGCTCATAGGTATTTTAGGATGTAAGGGTAGATTATGTCTTTTTCTAAATTTTTTAGATTGATTCTCGAGGTTAATCTCGAATTTTGATACTATGAGAAAAGAAATGTATACTTTATCTTTAATATTAATATAAATATAAATTATTACTAATAAAAAAATATTTTTTAAAATATATTGTTTATTTTTAAAAAATAAAACATTGTTCTATAATAATATAAATAAACTAAACTTAAATTCATAATTACTATCTTTGATATATATTTATATGAATTACTTCTTTTTAATTTTTATTTTTAAGTTTTGAAAATATAGCTTTTAATCATAAATAATGAAATATATTTAATTATTAATATGAATTTTATTATTATTATATTTAGATTTTAAAGAAGAATAATTATATAAATAAGTAATAATTATTTTATAAAAATTCTTATGAAATAGGATCATGACATGCTTTCCCCTTAAAAACATGCATTGTCCTGATGCATCAAGAAAAAACTTATCATCATATCCAAAACAAGTCAACATAACTCATACTAGAAGGAATAACCTCTGGAGAAATTTTTGAATGACAGAGTGCGTGCGAGGAGCAGATGCAGGGGAGGAAAAATGATGGCAATTCAAATGGAGAGTGGGATATCATGGGTTGGTTTGTGTCTTTGCCTCCCTCCTTATTTCCCTCTTTCGGGTCTGATTTCCAACTGATTGGTGGGAGCGGGAGTATTTTTTCATTGGATCATATAGAGATGGTCTAGGGACAAAGACACATGGTCTCCAACCAAGACTTTTTGATGATTCCTAGAGGTCGTGTCCACAATCGCTTACATTATAATTTTATTACTGTCGTGCCTAGTTTTGGGGAAAAGAGGTTGAAACTCTTCGGAGATCGTATGTCTTATTGAATTTGGTGTATGTCTCTATGTAGGTTGTTGTATGGAGGTCGATCTAGGTCTTGGAACTTGGAGTGGTTTGGTTGGAAAGCCCCCTAGCTCTAGGTCTTGGCTTTTTTCCCTAACCACTCTCTTCTACTTCTTGCTTGGGCCCTTGAATGTCTAGTGTACAGATGAGCCTGGAGGGTTTTGGCTCCCCAATTTTCCTTCTATTGAAGGACCTTCCTCTATATGCTCTCCTTGGTATTCTCCCTGTTTTCCTTCTCATAGTTTTTCTACAACTTTGTCTATAGAGATGACTCCGTCTCCTATAGAGGTGGAGATTTTTTTTGCTTGGGAATCTTTGAAAGGATGCAAGGACTTGTGCTAGGTGGCTAGTTCTTTGGTCCTTCTTTGGAATCTCCTTTGGAGGCAAAGGTCTGTGTTTTTCTAAGGATGATATCTAGTTTTTTCTGGTTAAATATTTTGACTCCTATTTTTCACCATGGCGTGGGAATTTTTGTCCCCCTTTGAATTGGTTTTGTGGCTCATTTTTTTATACGTCATGTTCTGCATCCTTGGGTTACTCTGGTTTCTCCTATAGAGGTGGTCCTATCTTGTATTGAGAGAAAGATGGATGTGGTTGGAGTTGACCCTTCTCCTTTTGAGGTGGAGATGGATGCTTTCAAATATGCTTGGAAGTGTAGCTGGGAGACTAATAAAGTCCTGATTTGTGGCTATAAGGGTTTTGTTGATGGATTTTGTGTTGAATTCTTCCCTTTATTTCCTATTGAGGTGGAGATCTTGAATGGTAAGTTATTTAATTTCAAGATCAAGGTTATGGTTTCCTATCAAAATCCTATTATTTTAGGTTGTGGGAGCCTTGTAAAACCCACTTTCAAGGTTGTAGGTTGTGGGAGATTCGTAAAACCCACTCTCATAGTTGAGGGAGCCTAGGAAAACCTACATTTTTTGTTCCTAAGGCACTGAGAGGAGGGTGGTGAATCAGTGCAATTAAAAACAATACAAATTTGGTTATCAATTTTACCAACTTAAAAGTTAATAGGCATATAAGAAATAACACCAAGAATGCAATCACCACATAAATAATAAACCACATGACACAAGGGTCTATATGTGGAAAAACCAAATCGAAAAAATAATGGTGGGACTAGGTATCACAAAGATCCACTATCTGCAGTATAGAGATATGACCAGTTAAGGTCTACAACACCCGGTTAGAAGTGTCTAAGCCTGGTTAAGAGCTTTAAAAAAAGGCTTGTGAGGACCAGCCCTGTTAGGAGCTACCCAATTTGCTAGAATTTGTAAACACATTATTGTGTCACCTGGTTAGAGGATTTAATGATCAGAACTATTAGGATTTGATTGCACCATGTTAGGAGTGACCTTGTAAGATTATTTTCTTGTTGCAACTATTAGGAAGACAACAAATACAAATGATTTCAGTATAACACCTTTAGTGTCTGATAAGATCCACTTCAGAACACTACAACATCGCATAGACTTCATCTTTCAACTCGTCTAATCACAGCACTATAAAAAATACAAAATTTGCTAATGATCTTTTTCACTTTCAAGCTCATACACATATATCCTTTCATACCTCATCACACATTTAAAATCATCATAAGGTCAGCTAGAACCTTGTTATAATTCCCTAGGTTCAATACATCTAGAAATTATTGCATTCTACGTCTTAGTTATGTCGACCACTGATATAACAAATCCAATTCTGTCATTTTACCGATCTGAGTGGTTTTCATCACTAACAGTAAAGTCTCGGTCAGAATACCTGCTCTATCAATCAAATCTCATTCACCTGATTGAATCAACACATGTGGTCATGAAGATAACTTTGTACACCATCTTTCATTGCTGCTACCAAACCACATCATCTCATTCTTCATATATTTCATGTATTGGTTGTTGGAATATAGATTTGTCTATCTTTTACCATTTAAAGTCCTAATTACTGGTTCTGATAAAATTATCTCTTCTTACGAGTTAAGCCTTGTTAATTGACCTATAGGACATAGATGATTGTAAAAACATAGTTGTCACCAATGACAACATATAACATAGTCATCATACAACAATCTAATCAAACATGTATCAGTTTAGATCAAATGATCAAATGCCAACAATCTCCCCCTTTGGCATTGATGGAAACACTTGAAAAACAAATTTGTTGACTAAGTGTGCAATACAAAAATTGACTATATGACATGTACTCCCCCTTATAAATTACTCCTATTACTCCCTCTTTACATTGCATACAAAATTTTGATTGCGACTCTTGACTATTACTCCCCCTTTGAAAATAATGCCAAATAAAGAAGTAAAATACATGAAAGATATATACATTTTACATCAAAATTTGCATCAAAACATATATAAATATAAGAGTCATAAAGTTTTTACAAAGAAATTTTTAAAAAAGTGTCACTGAAATGAAACTTCAACTATTTTAGATCATTATCCCATGTCTCTAATAGAGTGCTAATTATCTCAACATGTGTCTTTATTTGCCCAACTAATTCCTCCATTGCATCAACTATTCTCATCTCAGGTGTAGCCAAAATATCCTTTGAATCCTTGTAAGTTCATTGTAAAATTTCAACTTTAGGAATCAGTTGAGTCTGGAGCTCCTTCAATGGTTTAACCTATTTGACCTGATCATGTTTGTGATGTAAGTCTATAATTGATCTACCAAAAAGAATAGCTGAGTCACTTAGTCGCCTAAATGTTCCACTCAATATTTCAAGTTCTTTCTTAGCATCTTCCCTTTTCTCCTTCAAGTCAACAAAAAATAGTGAAAACATAGAAATAGTAGCCAAAATCTTTCCTCCAGTTTCTAGTGCTTTCTTCAACAAGTCTTCATTAACTATGAGTGCTACCTTACCTTTGTCTATCTCAGACATCATGATTTCCATCCTTTTCTTCTTGTAATGCTTTTCAACTGATATATATGTTGCATCTTCAAAAGACTTGAGTTGATCTCCGGTATCGGTAACCAACTATCCAAGTTTGTCAATGTGAGTGACAAAACTTTTAATATTAGTCTCCGGTAGGAAACTAAACAAAATATCAACTGCTACCTTAATTGTCTCTGCCTCTCTCCATTGTTCCTTCATTATTTTCTCTTGAGATCTAGATTGCATAGTAGTTGCAATCTCCATCAATTGAGAAGAACTTAGATTGTCCATATCAATCGGACCTTTAATGCTCACCGAGTCATCATCATCAATTTTTTTCTTCTTCCTTGACTCCTTTTTCTCTACCTTTTCTTTCTTTGTGGTGTCTTTGACCAATGGTGGTTGTATCTCCACATTTTGTTCATTCACCGATACTTCCTCATCAGTCTTTTCACCAGTCTTTTCCTTTTGACTATCATCAACTTTTATAGTTATCAATGGAATTTGACTGTCATTAGACTGTTCATTCATCAGGGGCTCATCGGATCTCTTTTCTTCAATTTTCTTTTCCACTTGTTCCTCTTATTGCTCATGTTGTTCAAACATTTGAACATCAACATCCGGTACATGTATATGATCAACATTATCTCTGGTGTTATCATTAGGATTAAATATTGGTTTAGTATCAATCGGATCATCATACATATACTTGTTATTGGGTTCAAAATCTGTGATCTTAACACCTTTAGGAAGTTCTTCTAACTTTGGATTCTAAGAACTATCCTCCTCAACTTTTTCATCTTTTTCTTCATCTTCATCTGGGATGAGACCTAAAGCCTTCCTAATCAAAATCTCAGTCTCCTTATGGACTAATTCGGTCTCTCTTATTAACATTCTTGTTAATCTCTTCTTGGATCTGAAAGATGCCTTTTCTTTAACTTTTATTTGTTCAATTTCTTCTTCACTTGCTTCCGGTTGCAAGTGCTTAAAGATATAATCAATGAATTCTTTGTCTTGGCTAATAGTTGTCTATCACCTTGCATCAATAAGATTATACAAAGAATTGGGAATATGCCCTTGTAATTCAATAAGGGCTCTACTATATTTATTCATATTGAAGATGACTGCATCCTCAATCTCCCTTTGTTGACTTTTAGATAAATGAATAAACAATGTATTCAAACCTTTGAATATCCCATAATCCTTGATTTTTTGAACCATTATATTGAAATAATCTTCTAATGAAAATGGTTTCTTAGGTGAATTGTGTTGGCATTATGTGAACTGGTATGAGAACCAGTATTGATATTGTATGTTGTCATTGATGTCAATATGTTGAAGAGGTGTGAATTGACATATGTGAGAACTGGTACAACACTGTGAACCGACATTTGTGCCAAAGTGAATTGGTGTGTTTGTTTAAGATGAACTTGCATATGGTTATGGGAACCAGCTCATGGAAGCAGTGTATGACTACCAGTTGGTGGTCTCAACTTTAGGGTTCTCGGTTGCAGTACTTCAAGCCTGTGTGGCTCAATCGGTGATTTTGTATGATGAGTTAGCATGGTAAAAAAGAATAGATTGTATTGCCACGTAAGCCTTGTGCGCATTTTGTATGAAGGAGATTGTTCCTATCTACCTCGGGAATGTGCAAAGTTTGAAAACAATGATAATGTGTGATGGGTTATCAGCCGCCATGAAATCAGTGGAAAATGAACGATGGAGAATGTCTTAAGATTGGATCAAGATTGTTGCATTTAATGCAGTGTGCTCAATGGCCAGGATTGAACTATTTGAATTCCTTGACCTAACAGGTTTAGGGTTTATGCTACCAACCTGTCTATTGTCTGATAAGGTCGATGTTGTGATTCTTTCAAAGGTTGTTGGCAAAAGTTGTGTGTGTATCCTAGAAAAGAGATACGCGATTCTTGCCAAACCAAAGGAGAGGAGTGAAGCGTACAGAGTGTAAGTATAGAAGGTGAAGAGGAGCTTAAGTGGATCTGCATTGGCATTAAGTGATATTATCAGGTCATTGTTATACCTGTTGATCCTTAACCACTTCAACAATTGTTAAATCCCTTAACAGGGTAGCCTTAATAAGCTTATTGTAAATCCTTTAACATGGTAACTCAAAGCTATTAAGTTATTGAAATCCTCTAGCTATTGAGTTCTTGAAATCCTCTAACAAGGTAACCTTTAACAGGGTTCAACCCTTAACTGGGTGATCCCTAACATGATCGGTTCGTAACAGAACCTATTGTATTTGTCTTTAACCAGACAAGGCTTCTAACAGAGAAGACTTCTAAAGAGTTCAAAAATAAGCTTTTAGGTATTCATCCCCATCGTGGTTTTTCCTAGTTGGGTTTCCATGTGAAAAATATGTGTCAAGTGTGATGTCTTCTTCATGTGATGCTATGATTGTTTTCTGACTAAGTGGTGATTCTTATTGATCTAGCAGTAATATGTACATCTTTGATGGTAGATTACCTGTTCATGCATTAGGGTGAAATGGAAATGAAGTGTTAAATTATATGAGAAAATAAGTGTCAATCGGTCTATGCTTGTCTCAGTTATTCTGGGTTTTGCTAGTTGAACTCTGTTGAAAGATAGGTGTTACTGTTTGTCTGTCAATGCACAATGTCTGCTGACAAACCGGTTTAAGGATTTTGTTTTTGCCTGTATTGATTCAGCCCCCCCTCTCAGTATTGGTTTGGTACTATTCATTCATCATTGAGTTATCAATTGGTATTAGAGCATCCTTCCAGGTCCTCTGTGTTGAAAGCTTAACCGCTTGAGGGAAAGATCCTACTATAATGATGAAGAGGGAAGGTCCAAAGTTTAACAGAGAAAATTTCAGTATATGGAAAGACAGAATGAAGATATACATCAGAAGCATGGGTGCTCAACACTAGAGCTATGTTGAGAATGCCTATGTTGCCCCTACTGGTACTCTCACCGATGACCAAAAGAGAGAGGTACAGGAGAATGGGCAAGTCATGGAATCCCTAATTAGTAGTTTATCTGACATTGAGTTTATTGATGTCCAAGATAAGGTAAATCCCAAAGAGGTATGGGATACTCTTGAAAATATCTATGGCAGTGATGAGCATGTAAAACAAGCTAAGGAAGAAATCCTTAGAGGGAAGTTTGAAGACATGCAGATGGTTGAAGGTGAGACCATTCAATTGTATGGAAAAAGAATCAAAACCATTGTTGGAGATATCAAGAGTGCAAGTGGTAAAATGGAAGACTCCACTATGGTAAGCAAAGTCCTGAGACCCCTATTGTTGGTCTATGCAATAAGGGTTGCTGCTATTCAGGAGCTGAGATCAATAGACAAGACTAAGCTATCCCTAGACTCCATCATTGCAAAGTTGATAGCCTATGAGCTAAATAGTTTTGATGGCAGTGTTCAAAAGACTGAATTAGAATTTAAAGTTGTTGTTGTACCCTCCAGAAAAGGAAAAGAAGCTAGCACCAGTGGTGAAACAAGATAGAGTAGAGAAATGGATGATGAGGAGATTCTGATGGCATTTGAAGCTCTTCTTGCCAGGAAACTTCCTAAAGGAACCAGCAAATACAGAGGTAAGCTCCCTTTGAAATGCTTTTCTTGTAACCAGATAGGACATATTGTTGTTAACTACCCTAATGGAGACAACAAGGACGAACTAGAAAGGTTCAATAAATTAAAAGGAGGAAACCAGAGAAACTATTTTGTGGCAGTTGATGAAGGTGTCACAGATGAGGAATCAAAGGATGAAGAAAATGAAGATATTATGTTTGTTGTTGTCAAAGAAGATGTGTCAGACAAGAAAGCTCTTGTCTCCTAGTTTGATAATTCCAATGAGTGGATCATTGATAGTGGTTGTTCTTACCATATGACTAGTGACCGAAGCAAGTTTCTATCCTTGGAAGAGTATGATGGTGGTGTGGTTCGCTTTGGAAATGATGCACCATGCATGGTCAAAGGTAGAGGGTCCATCTCTCTGAATGAAAATAGTAGTGCTGACAATGTGTATTGGGTTGATGGTCTCAGACACAACCTTCTGAGTGTTGCCCAGTTGAATGATAGTGGTCTCACTCTGGAATTCAAGAATGGAGTGTGCAGAATCAAAGGAAAGAATGGTGAACTCGTGGTCATCGACATGCAGACCAAAGGTAAACTATTTCAGCTAAATGCAAATATAAGTACATGTCTTATGGCCAAATTTGATGATAGTTGGATATGGCATAAGAGACTCTACCATGTAAACTTTGATAACATTGTGAAGGATAGTAAGATCATGGCAGTTAGAAGGTTGTTGGTGCTAAGCAAACTGAATAATACCTTGTGCAGAGAGTGTCAATTGGGAAAAATATCTTCGTCAACCTTTAAAGGTAAACCTTTCACTACTGACAATTTGCTTGATCCTATGCACACTGACTTGTGTGGTCCTATGAAAACTAGAAGTGTGCAGGGTGATAGATACTTCATGATTCTTACTGATGACTGCTCAAGAATGATGTGGGTCACATTCTTGAAAGATAAGTCCGAAGCTTTTGTAAAGTTCAAAGCTTTTAGAGCATTAGTGGAGAAGGAAAGAGACAAAAGGATCAAGTGCCTGGGAACTGATCAAGGAGGGGAATTCACTTTCAGTGAATTCAACAAGTACCATGAAGAACATGGCATCAAGAGACAACTATTTGCCCCCCAAACTCCACAGCAAAATGGCCTTGCAGAGAGGAATAACTGGATTGTGGTTGAAGCAACTAGAACCATGTTGATTCAAGTAAAGGTAGTTCAGACCTTTTGGAGAGAAGCAGTGAGCACTGCAGTCTACACAATGAACCAAGTACTCATTAAGAAAGGAAAAGATAAAACTCCTTATCAGTATTGGACCAGTAAGACACCTATGGTTAGCTACTTTAGAGTGTTTGGTAGCAAATGTTACATCAAGAGGAGTGAACATCAAGGCAAGTTTGAAGCTAAATGTGATGAGGGAATATTCCTGAGATATTCCACCAAAAGTAAAGCTCTGAAGTGTTACAACAATAGGACTCAGAGAATTATGGAAAGTATCAATGTAAGAGTTGATGAAACCTTTGACAAAACTGAGGAAACTGACAATGAGCAAGCGGTAAATGAACCAGTTGTAACCTTCTGGGAACCGGTTGTCAGTCAACCAAGTACTAGTAATGATGTTCCTACACCGGTAGATGTAGATGTTGATACTAAAGGAGATGAGGATGAAGAAGAAAAGCAAGAGGAATCTATTAAGACCATTCCTCTGTATGTCAAGCTGAATCATGATCCTAAGCAGATCATAGGAGATAAGGATGCTGGAATCCTTACAAGAAGAAAGGTCAGAGAAAGCTCATGTTTGATCTTTGAATTTGAGCCTAAGTCATTCAAAGAGGCACATAAAGATGAAGACTAGATCAAGGCAATGGAAGAGGAACTTGACCAGATAGAGAAAAATGGTACATGGTCATTGGTACCTAGACCAGAGCATAAAAATGTCATTGGCACCAAATGGGTTTTCAAAAATAAGTTGAATGAGGATGGCACAATGATTAGGAACAAAGCTAGATTGGTGTGCAAAGGATATGCCCAAGAAGAAGGAGAAGACTATGGAGAAACCTTTGCTCCTATCGCAAGATTGGAAGGGGTTTGTATGCTTCTTGCATATGCAGCCTTTAAAGGATTCAAAGTATATCAAATGTATGTAAAATTTGCATTCCTAAATGGTGTACTTGAAGAGGAAGTGTATATTGAGAAACCAAATGGGTTTGCCCTATATGAAGACAGTAACATGGTATGTAGGCTACATAAAGCCTTATATGGACTAAAGCAGGAACCTAGAGCATGGTATGAATGTTTGCATTCCCATCTTGTGAAGATTGGATTTGAGAGAACAAGTGAAGATAGCAATATCTACTTGAAGTCTTAAGGAGATTAGATCCTAATCTGTGAGGTATTTATTGATGACATTATCTTTGGTGGAGATGCCAGGATGAGTCATGAGTTTGCAGATGAGATGGAGAAAGAATTTGAAATGTCACTCATAGGGGAGATTAAATTCTTCATTGGACTACAGATCCAACAGATGAAGGATGGAATCTTTTTCACTCAGTCCAAGTATGTCAAAGAGGTGTTGAAGACCTTTGGCATGGAAGATAGAAAACCGGTTGGTACTCTGATGGTGACCAGTTGTAAACTATCTAAAGAAGATGACTCAGAATTGGTTGATGAGAAGGAATACCGATCAATGATTGGTAAGTTGCATTATGTAGCAAATAGCAGACCGGATATTACACATGCAGTTGGCATTACTGCAAGATTCTAGAAAAGTCCAAGAGAATCTCACTTGGTTGCCATCAAGCGGATTCTTAGATATCTGAAGGGAACTGTTGACTATAGATTATGGTATCCTTATAGCAAGGATTTCAACTTGAAACTATACACAGATGCTGATTGGGCAGGCAATATAGATGACTAGAAAAGCACAATAGGTGGTGCATTCTTTCTCGGTGGTAGACTAGTCTCATGGATGAGTAAGAAGCAGAGTTGTATCTCTCAGTCTACAACAGAAGCAAAGTATGTTGCAGCTTTCATGAACTACACTCAGATAATTTGGATGAAGGATGTATTAAATGGCTTCAAACTTCTTGTATCTGAACTGATAAGTACATTTTTTGACAATACTAGTGCAATTAATATCTCCAAGAATCTGGTTTTACATTATAGAACCAAACACTTTGAGCTTAAGTATCATTTCTTGAGGGAAAAGGTTCAAAACAAAGAGATTGCACTGGAACATGTTTCCAGTCAGGAGCAGTTAGCAGACATATTCACCAAGCCTCTCCCAAAGGCTACATTTATGTACTTAAGAGGTGAATTAGGGGTGTTGCCCCTTCAGGAGGTAAACTAAAGGTATATGCTCCACATCAGTCAGGTATTGCATAGTTAAATTTTTCTTCAAGATTTATGTGCTGAAGGATGCTACTCCTCAAGGGGAGTAGCTTAATGGAACAGGGAAGTTTTTGCCTCCACTTTGGCATTCCTATCAAAGGAGGAGAAGATGTGAAGTGGAGAAGATATTTGCAAAATTTGGGGAGAGGATGTGTAGTGGAGAGATGTCTTTGTATTATCATTATATTTCCATCAATGCCAAAGGGGGAGATTGTTGGCATTATGTGAACTGGTATGAGAACTGGTATTGATATTGTATGTTGTCATTGATGTCAATATGCTAAAGAGGTGTGAACCGACATATGTGAGAGCCAATACAACACTGTGAACCGACATTTGTGCCAAAGTGAAGTGGTGTTTTTGTTTAAGATGAACCGGCATATAGTTATGGGAGCCGGCTCATGGAAGCGGTGTATGACTACCGGTTGGTGGTCTCAACTTCAGGATTCCTAGTTGGAGTGGTTTAAGCTTGTGTGGCTCAACCGGTGACTGTGTGATGAGTTAGCATGGTAATGAAGAAAAGATTCTATTACCACGTAAGCCTTGTGTGCGTGAAGGATCTTGCATGAAGGAGATTGTTCCTATCTACCTCAAGAATGTGCGAAGTTTGTAAACAGCGATAATGTGTGATGGGTTATCAGCCGCCATGAAATTGGTAGAAAATGAACGATGGAGAATGTCTTGAGATTGGATCAAGACTGTTGCATTTAATGTAGTGTGCTCAACAGCCAAGATTGAACTGTTTGAATTCCTTGACCTAACAGGTTTAGGGTTTATGCTACCAACCTGTCTGATGTCCTATAAGGTCAATTTTGTGATTCTTTCAAAGGTTGTTGGCAAAAGTTGTGTGTGTGTATCCTAGAGAAGAGATATGTGATTCTTGCCAGACCAAAGGAGAGGAGTGAAACCTGCAGAGTGTAAGTGTAGAAGGTGAAGAGTAGCTTAAGTGGATCTACATTGGCATTAAGTGCTATTATCAGGTCATTGTTATACATGTTGATCCTTAACCACTTCAACAGTTGTGAAATCCCTTAACAGGGTAGCCTTAACCGGCTTATTGTAAATTCTTTAATAGGGTAACTCGAAGCTATTGAGTTATTGAAATCCTCTAGCTATTGAGTTCTTGAAATACTCTAACAAGGTAACCTTTAATGGGGTTTAACCCTTAACGAGGTATTGTAGCCATCCCCTAACCGGGTGACCCCTAACAGGATCGGTTCGTAACAGAACCTATTGTAATTGTCTTTAACTGGACAAGGCTTCTAACAGAGCAGACTTCTAAAGAGTTCAAAAACAATCTTGTGGGTATTCATCCCCACCGTGGTTTTTCCCAGTTGGGTTTCCATATGAAAAATATGTGTGTCAAGTGTGATGTCTTCTTCATGTGATGCTATGATTGTTTTCTGATTAAGCAGTGATTCTTGTTGATCTAGCAGTAATATGTACATCTTTGATGGTAGATTACATGTTCATGCATTAGGGTGAAATGGAAATGAAGTGTTAAATTATATGAGAAAATAAGTGTCAACCGGTCTATGCTTGTCTCAGTTATTCTGGGTTTTGCTGGTTGAACTCTATTGAAAGACAGGTGTTACTGTTTGTCTGTCAATGCACAGTGTCTGCTGACAAACCAGTTTAAGGATTGTGTTTTTGTTTGTACTAATTCACCCCCCCTCTCAGTACTAGTTTGGTACTATTCATTCATCATTGAGTTATCAAATTGCCCTTACCATTGCCTTAGGCTTCTTAATAGTTTCTCTAAGTGCTCTTTTATCCTCCTCGGATTTGATAGCCTCTTCATCATTTGTCAGTTTGTGGGATTTTGGTTCTTCCTCTTTCTAGTTTCAACTGGTTCAGAAGGTGGATCAACAATTTTCTTCTTCCTCTATAACTAAATTTTAGATGGTTTCCCTCTTTGTGATTCAGTCAATTTGTCTTCTTCCATCTTCTTCTCTGCTGCTTTGGCTTTTGCAGCTCTAGTCTTACCGGTAGGGGAACTGGTAGGTGTACCGGTAGGTGTACTTGAAGCTTTGCCTTTCTCTTTTTCATACTTATCCCTTACTATTTCTATCTTCTCCTTTGTGAAACCTAACTACTCAACAAATGTTTGAACCTCTTTCCTTATCTTCTTAGCAATCATCGATCTCTGCAGCTCAAAGTGGACTTGTAGAGATTTTTCTTTGTAAGTCCCAAATCTTTCTACAGTGGTATTTGTTGCTTTCTCTAATAGATGGTCATCATAAAAAATGAGTAGATCCTTGTCTACCTCATATCCCATAGGCAATACCCATTTGGTTCTAGGGATAACTGCTTCCATCATACAGGTGTCGGTATCCACCATAAATACCTGATAAATACCTTTCCTCCTTTTGAACTAGGGTTTCGCACCGTCAAAACCTTCAACACCGTTCACCGATTCAAAATGTACTTTTGATCACCTTAGATCTCTACTAGACACACTAATCGACATGTCCAATCTAATCGACATGTCAAAACAAAGAAAAATATGATCCAAAATGAAAAAGAAATGTCCAAAAGGCCACAAAGGTTTATTGAGCAAATAAAAGAAAAATCAAAATCTATATGGGATAATGATATGATCTAATGTTATAAGACTAAATGACTAAGGACCAATGACCTAATGCTAGGAGACCAAGGATGTAAATGCAAATGTATTATTTTATTTAGTATGACCTAAGTGAAAACCTACTTCAAGTATTAACAATGATTATGCAAAATGTAACCTAAGAGAGGACCTAGTTTGGATATAATAATGATAATGTCATCTAAATGAGGACCTAGCTTTGGTATGCAAAATGACACTTGAGTGAGGACCTAATTTGGGTATGCAAAATGGCAATGCAAGACCTAGGGAAAATGATTTTAAACCTAACTGCAAAATGAGGACACTATAAATGAAATGGACTAAAATGAAGACTAATGATTATGTCCTAAGACCTAAGTTTGAACTATGTAAAGTCTAACCCTAAGTGACATGTATTTTGAGACAAGTATTTCCAATGTTTTGATAAGCCATATTTGAATATTGGCTGAATACTTGGACAAGATTTTGGACCTTTGTTTGAAACTTGTTTTGAATTTGGTTTGAAGAATTTTTTTACTTACTTGAAAATGACTTGTCACTTGTGTTTTTTATTTAACTTTTGGCAAACATAGAAGACAAAATCTTTGTTGGACTTTGACCCAAAACAATCATTCACCTTCACAACATTTCCTAAGGCAAGCAAAGACAATATCTATTGAATCCTCTTACAATAAAATACCACATTCAACTAGATAGTTAGAAGCTTGGTAGCATGGCTCCCCTCCACGACACTCACTTCTATGGGAATTACCAAGTTTGAAATTCAAGGGGCATCACTTCCCAAGAATTTACTATCTCTAATTGAGGGGTACATGAGAGGTTTCTTCAACATGCATGTATCACAATGCCTAAGTCAACAAATAGAGGGATTTTGGTCTCTAAACACAAGAGGTTTTAGTTAGGGCATCCATTTGGGTGGGCATACATTTGGTGAATTTAATCATCGCTATGCCATTCTAGCATGCACTTCTTACAACTTTCATTGCAAACATGGTTATTTAGAGTGGTTTGGAAGAGCTTGGCCTTAACCTATCACCACTTTGGGTTGTTCTCTCTCACAAATGCCTGTGCGAAGTGTCGGGAAAATCGAGAGGCAAGTCCACTTCTAAGGGTAAAAATACACAAGCAAAATAAAAGAATGCATGGCAAACATTGATTGTTTAACCTTTAGAAAATGAAATGAGTTCATTGATCCACTTGCATCCTAATTAAGACTAGATGAGGTTAATTCCACCTTGATTTGAAAAGGATTTGATCAATTGAAACCATTATTAAATACAATTTCTTGTTCATTTAAAACCCTTTGCATGCATGAAATGTGAAATTTGTTGTTCTTTGATCCATATCCTAATTAAGACTATGAGAGAATTGTAGGATTTATTCAAACCTCCTAATTAGGCTATGTGAAAAATTGGTGTTCATTAAAACCTCCTAATTAGGCTATGTGAGAAATTGTTGTTCACTAAAACCTCCTAATTAGGCTATCTAGAAAATTGTTGTTCATTAAAAACCTCCTAATTAGGCTATGTGAGAAATTTTTGTTCATTGCATGTTAAGAAATCTTGCATTAATCATTGTTTAAA
Source organism: Cryptomeria japonica (assembly GCF_030272615.1). Classification (NCBI taxonomy): domain Eukaryota; kingdom Viridiplantae; phylum Streptophyta; class Pinopsida; order Cupressales; family Cupressaceae; genus Cryptomeria; species Cryptomeria japonica. Next base: position 129,393,839 of record NC_081415.1, on the reverse strand, counting down.
ATCCATAAAACCCACATGCAATAATAGATCCTCACACAAAACCTGCATGCAACAACAAATTAGTTCAAAAAACCTGCATGCAACAACAAATCCATAAATAAAACCTGCATGTAACAACAAATTAGTTCAAAAAAACTACATGAAACAATGGATTAGCACATAAAACCTACATGCAATTAGATTCATAGAATTATTAGTTTTTGCATATTCACATTGGATTCACCAAAAAATGTAACGAGGAATTGAGGAAAAGGTATGAAAGCATACAATTAGACAACCACAAACCTAAAAGCTTATGAAAATAACTCCTAATTCAATAAATGAAAGCATGAAGACCAAACAATCAAATTAAAGAAAACCAATGCAGATGTCTCCTTCATGTGATTCTATTGTTCTTTTTTCTCCTTCAAATGGATGTGGCTCTCACCTACAAAGTAAGTGTGTTGCAAGCAAGATAATGATGAAATGATAGAAAATTGAACATCGTAAGGATACTAGAAGTGTGGTTGTTGAAAATGACCAATGAGAGCTCAATTTATAGAAAAATTGAGGATTAATTGAATGACTAGGATTGATTTGAGACTGAAAATAATCAACGGACAAGATTGAGTGCACAACAGAGCTGTCATTCAGGGAAGGATGAATATAGAAGAAAGAAAATCAGAAGATATTATGAAAATAAATAATAAAATCTTTAATTAGCTTCTCATAAATACCAAATTAGCAAGTTGAAAATATCAGAAAGATTTTAATAATTAATTTTTTTTAAATGTCTTCATTTGAAAAGATAAATAGAAGAATTGAAAATAAATAAAATATCTTCTTATAAGATAATTAATAAATAAGATTTATTAATTATCTCCTCACAAGAAAAAAGCTAATTTTTGAAGATGCATACCTCATTTTTTAAATTAAAAATTAAAATTAAAGAGATATTGCCAAAAAGATTGATTTTTGAAAATCAAGGAAAGATATTAGTTTCCAAATTCAAAAATTAGGAGGATTTATGAAAAGATTTAATAATTAAAAATTATTAAATAATTCCATATAAGAGGATAAAATAGAAGAATAATTTTTTTAAGAAAAGCAGGAAATAAAAATGAATTAATAAATAAAATCTCTTAATTATCCTTGTTTTGGAGGAAGATAAATATGATAAATTAATAAAAATGATCTAGTAATTTATTGCTCATATTTATGAATAAGTTAATTAAATAGAATGAATTTATTTAACTAACAATCACACTTTGGTGTGCAATGGGTACGCCGAAAAGGTGTGAAAGGTCAATTAGGGAAAAAATTGGTGTATTTTGCATACATTTGTTTATTGTGTAAGTTAAATTGGTAGGATATTTAAAAATTGATGTTGTTTGTGCAACCAAGGTCTCAATCAAGAAGTGATAGCTTAAAATGAACTATGCATCTAGTTATAGGGATCCAAACATGAGTTAAAAAAGAAATATAGAAATAATGAGATATAGATAGAGAGGGAGAGGAAGAGATGGGAAGATAGAGCTAAAGGGATCAAGAGAGAGAGATAAAGGAGGTAATAGAGAGAAGAAGAGAGAGGGAGGAGAGATAGAGATAGAGATAGAGATGGAGATAGAGAGGGAGAAATAAGGAGTGTGTGTGAAAGTGTGAGAGATATTGAGATAGAGATGCAGAGGAGCAACAAGGAGTGTGCGAACAATATTTAGACAGATAGATAGATAGAGGATAGAGAAATAAAGAGATATAGAAAGAGGGAGTAACATAGAGAGGAGAGAGAAGGAGAGGTATAGATAGGGAGAGATAATGATAGAGAGAGAGAGAGAGATAGAGAGATGCACGAAGAGGTAAGGAGATAGAGGTAGGGGAGAGCGATAGAGAGAAAAATGTGGAGATGGAGAGAGAGACATAGACGAAGAAGGAGAAGGTAAATAGAGAGATAGAAAGATAAATTAAATGTACTAAATAAATTCAAAGAAAAATTCAAAATATAACTGTTCTAAAATAAATTTAAATTTTAATAAGATAAATAATTATAAATTAAATTAAGGGGGATGATCCCACAATGCAGCGGTGAGTTGTGAGCCTCCTACATGGGAGGCCTTGGGTTTGAGTCTACTCGAGGCCCATGTGTCCCACACACAAGTAATGGAGAGAGAAGGTGATGCCTGGGCATGGAAGACAAGATGACATAAGGAGATGTAAGGGTGTTCTTGTCGAACATACATGACGATGAGGCCCCTAAAAAATGTGGTCTCACTGGTTCATAGCTCCATTCAAAAGCAAATACTTCTTTGACTGTGATTGATTAAAAAAAATATAAATTAAATCAACTCTAATAACTTTTAATTATTATTTATAATTTTGTAAAAAGACATAATAATTAAAAATAAATTTCAAACTTAAGTCTACTTGCTAATGGGAAATATAGGGTTAATCCTAGGTGGTATAGGGAAGATATGGAGTGGATCAAACCAGAACAAGGTTGGGTGAAGGTTACTTTTGATGGTTCTTTGAAAGGGAATCCTAGACCTTCGAGGGAGGGGTGTGTTGCTAAGAACTCTGATGGAAACATCCTTGCCATAGATTCACGTAAATTAGAGAATGGGACAAACAATGTAGTAGAGGTGCAAGTAGCAACATTGGCAATTGATTTATCAAAAGGATCAAAGTTGATCAATTGCATCAAGAAGGGGATTCTCAAATAGTAATAAATAAAATTGCAAATGGGGGCGCCCATGATTGGAAAATTGACAAGTTGTTCAAAATTATTCAAAGAAAATTAGAAGGCTTCAAATCTTTCACTCTTTCGCATGTGTACATAGAAGGCAATGTTTTGGCCAACTTGTTGTCCAAGTTGGCGGTTGAGTTGGCAGGGTGATCTTGATGCCATTGATTTGATGTTGGTCTTGGTGATGTGTGGCATCAGTATGGTCTTATATCATTTATTTTTGGCAGCCCTAACGTAGGGAAGGATGAGATTTTTTGAGGTGGCAAAATGTGGGAACTCAAACATTTATTGCCCACATCCTTTGAGGCTTTAGGTTGGATATTGTGTTTATTTATGATTTGTGTTCATTTGTGTTTGCTTGGATTTGGTCTAGAAACTTCCCGGAGAAGCGACACATGGGTAATCTATTTCCATGGAGGCCAACTTTAGCTTGAAAGTGAGTAAGCAACAAATGGATTTTAGGGAGAAAAGCACAAATGACCATTTGAAGAATGTATTCACTACAGATGACCACTTCTTTCTCATCCTGGTTAGACAAGTTTTGAGATATAAATTTTTGCTAGCAAACATGAAGTATATGGTAAATATAGACATTTTGTCCATGTTTTGTGCATGGGGCTTGGAGTGCAACATTATCCAAGAGGTGAAGAGAATAATGGATTTTTGTGTGAAACAAGAATGGAGGGTGGGATTGGATGCCCTGCTTGCATTGGCAGAGCCAGGACGAGGGTTTGTCATGACTCTCGGTGATTGGGTGGCGGTTCCCAATTACCCTCCTAATGTGCATCCTTTCTTTTTATGGAAATCTATGGAGGGTAGAAATACTCGCATGTGCATTGCCATGGAGGGGTGGTGGACTATCAGAGATTATGTGATTGATTGGGAGAAAGTGTTGGTATCTGGACTGTCAAGGGAGATGATGGACGGGTCTCAACTCAAGTATAAGCTAGCGAATTATTGGAGGGGTGGTCATCCACGGGGCAGAGGTAGGGGTCGAGGTGCACATGGTCAAGGTGTCGAGGGTGGGCGTTGGACATGAATTTCTTGCAAACAAAGTAATGTAGAGATATTGCCTATTGATGGGGATGGTGAACGAGCATGAAGTTTTTTTTGTTGTTTGTTTTGTAAAAACTTTGTTCCTTTCCGAATAGTTTTGTTGTGGGTTTGTGGTATCCTAGGTGATATTTTTGTAATGGCCGCATGTTGGTAGGTAGGTATGGTAGGATTTGAACTGGTTTTTGATACTACGAGTGATGTCATTTTTGTATTTTGGATTTTTTAAATATTATTAATAAAATAAATATTTTACTGACCAAAAAACTAAATTCAAATTTAAATCTAAAATTAAAATTAAAATAGAATAAATTAAATGCAAAGTCAAAATATACAAAAATCAAAATATTAATAAAACTAATAATTTGATTTTTTTAATAATAAATATTTAAACTGAAAAATAACTAAATAAAAATAAAAGTACTTTTAAAAAAAATATTAGATCTAAAATATTAATAAAACATGTACCTAAAAAATATAATTAATAGATTGCAAACATTAGTAACATTAATTGAATCACAATTCAAATCCTAACCTTAAGATTTATCATATCTTAAATGATGCATAATGTAATTAGTTAGACTATGTTCTTGCATTATTTAGATCAATCTATTGTATTGTGTCTAATTACTTAACTATGATTATGATTTTTTTTTTTAATTGGTTATGTGTGCACCGTGGGCTAGAATTAAACCATAATTAAGTATTATAAGGGTTATGGTTAGGAATATTATAAATTTAGCATTAATAATAAGTATTTTATTTACTTTTAAGTACAATTTCATTTCTATGTGAGATTAAGTAATTGGATCTAAAATTATTAATCAAATCACCACAATATTTTTTAAGCTTACATTTAACTTTAAAATTATAATAAATTGTAATCTTTTAAATTTATAAATATTTAGTATCTAATACAAATAAATTAAATTTCTATTAAAAAAATCAACAATGACTAATTATAATTTTAGAATAAGTTAAAAAAAAAAAGTCTAGATTTAAAACTAAACAAAAGTCTAGATTTCAAACTAACTTTCAATTCTAGTTTATTCTTTTTTGTATGCAAATCATTTCATATTAGAAATTTTAAATGACTAGTAAATTAAATAAATTTAAATATATAAAATATATATATTCACTAAAAATCATTCTATTTTATTTAAAAAATCACTTTTAACAAGAAAATCAGTTTAAAATAAAAAAGAATTTATGTATGTAATTATTAAAAAGCATTGTATTTTATCAAATGAAATTGTTTTTAAACAAAAAATTAAGTTAAATAAAATTTTGTGGGATTTATATTTCTTTAACATCTAATGGTTGTAAACGTTTCAATCGTCTTGCAAGCCTCTAAGATGATATCATCCGTGGATCGTCCAATTGAGCTTGTAAATCTCACATAGGGAATGCTTTTGGCATAATTAATGGACAAAGGAGACAAATAAATAAATTATTTAATTTAATTATTTAGGACTTAGAAGAATTGTTAGTGAAAGGGGGTTTAATTAAAGACTACGCACATGATATATTAAAAATAGGAGACACAAGTGTTGAACATTTTTTAGTGTCTACAATTCTCATAATATTTTTTCATTTGATTTCTTCTATCTTCATCCTTCCTTGAATGGAAACTATGTTGTGCACTCAATCTCATCCATTGATTATTTTCAGTCTCAAATCAATCTTAGCCATCCAATCAATATCAAATTTTCTATAAATTGAGCTCCTTTATATTCATCATTTACAACCACATTTCAAGTATCCTTATGCTATCAATTTGCTATCAGCTTGCCATCATCTTTCTTTCAAATACACTTTCTTTGTAGGTGAGAGCCACATCAAATTTGAAAGAGAAAGAAAGACAATGGAATTCAATGAAGGAGATTTCTGAAATATTGGTTTGCTTTTGTATTGAATGTCGTCTTTCATTCCTATGTTGTGTGTATTAGGACTTAATTTCATTGCAATTTATCTTTTTTGGTTATCTAATTTAATTGCTTTGATGCTTTCCCCCTTTTTCCTAGTTACAATCACAAAATTCACTCTTTCTTGCATCACACATGTAAAGTGCATCCATATAAAGATTGATACAAGCATCAATTAAAATCTTTTAACTTGCGCCTTATGCAAAAGAAAAACTATCCACCTTTACTTTAGGTGCATTACCCACACAATATAATTCATATTTTCTAATCACCATCTTTGTACATGCTATGTAAGCAAACATTTCACAATCACGATAATCAACAAAGCATACAAGTATAACCAATCACTTCAAACATGGGAATTCAAATTGTCACACATTGCACACACATACACATAAAGTCTCAACAAGAAATTATATGCAAACAAAAGGTATTGCCCTTAGAGCCATTATTTTCATTTTTAAAAGGGTTTAAAGCAAGGGAAACCTTCCCTTCATGTCAGGTAAAACATGTAGGAGGCTCTCTCACTCACTACTCAAATTGGTTCATATTTATTTAATTTATGACTCAATCTATTAGTACTTACTTACGTATGCATTATACACTATTTGATTGGAGGCTTATGTGATCAAGTGTCACATCTTAACATAGTGAAATCAAGGCCCTAGTATGGAACCCATAGCTCTGATACCAAATGTAAGGACCACCATATTATTAAATTAACATAATCCACATAATACACATAATTGATCTTTATTAAAAGAAACTTGTTTAATATACAAAATAATAGATACACGATGTTATATTTCAACACAATGTCTAAGCACATAAGCTCAAACATAAGAGAAATACAAGGAAATGTTTCCTAAATAAGTGACCATAAGGTCGAGTACATATGATATATATCATAATATACAAATTTGATGATAATCTTGATAGGAGCTCTCAACATATATCTCCCATGAACACACCATGCGGGAAAGAACATTGCTAGAGCATTTTACCACCTAACTAAAAAATAATTATGCTTCCTTAAAGTTATTCATGAAACAAAGAACCTCTTACCCTATGTGAGGATTCCTAGCAACTCGAAACTGGAAGGGTGATGAAATCTAACTTGTAGCATAGTATATACAATCTAACATGCTATTGTATCGATACTATGATATGGAATAGAGTAAAAATCCAAGTGATTCAAATAGTAGCACATACTAAAAGATCAACAATAGCTTTGGCCAAATTTCTTTTTGAGCCGACTACTGGTAGATAAATTAAAGCATAGATTAAACATTCTCTGGGAAATTGTCCTTCTCTTTGCTCCATATTTGACACTTGTCCAAAATATATTACATATTGAAACAATCTAATGCGCAATAAAGCTCACAAAACATACAAGAATGTATACAAAAGAATGTAAGAACAAACACATGCATACATAGTTATACAAGAGTATAAAAAAACAAACAAGAGCATTAAAGATAACATCAATATTCCAATATAACTTCAATAATAAGTACTTTAATGATATCATTATTAACAAGGAGCATGTCATTATGGGAAGATAAATGTTAGTTCAAAACTTATCCTTAACAACTAGATCACAACTATGATATTCATTAAGATGTTTCCATGAGTCAGGATAATTTATCAATGAAAATAAGGCAAGGTACCCAACCTTTCTACAAAAGATAGCTTGTGAACAAGATAATTGTTTTTTGTACACAGATTAGAGACCCATTCGACACACAATTCTTCTAGGTTTACTGTCTAATTTTTTTATTATCCATTTGGTGTGAAGGATTTAAAAGGATGGCCTACTAGGATTTACTAACTCGCTATGTTTCCTACCAAAATTTACTTCTTACCAATAATATAATAATATTGGTAAATAAATAGAAAATGTTGAATGACTTTCATTTCATATCCCATAAGTTCATTATTAACTAGAACAATTATAGTAGTATAAAAAGCTATCATTCCTTTAATATAAAACACAATTTGATGAAGCATCCATCATTGAAACTTGACATAATTTCTACCTATCTATAATCCACGATAACATATCAATACTTTTGTATTCATGCTTAGATAACTAGTTATCTCAATAAAAGTAAATTGCATCTAGACCTTATATACAAAAACATGGTTTAATCTCTAGTTCCTTAAAAGTGAATTTTAAACTATCTGAATTATTTATATAAGGCTTAAGATAAAAAACAATGACTCACAAATATTCAATAAAAGGATCTTATACTTGAAGATTCAAATAATACATAATCACCAGATCTCCTAATTGCTAACATTAAGATAACTCAACCAAGTGATATCCATTTATTTGAATAGGTAATTGTTGATACTAGAAGATAACTTTTCCTATGCTCCCAACTATTCTAATAGATACCCATAAGAACAATATCATGATATTTGACAAATAATTAATATTATCAATTATAACTATATAATAATTAATTATGAGGTACATTACCCTCGATGGTCGCTTTGCTAGTATTTTATGTTACCATTTCATTATTCTAAACCATTTTAAACATGACAAAATAATTTCTATTATGTTTTACTTGTTATCTTCCCTGGAGCTATCTATTAGTAAGCATGCTAAGAATGAGGATAAGCTGATTCTTCATGAGGGTTTAATTCTCTTAATCATGGAGTATGCGAAGGCCCATGAGGTCAAACCCTCCCCTATTCAGGTAAACCCTAAGTCTTTAGCTAGCTAGGAGGTGCATGATATCTCAGATATGGAGATTGATGATACTGAGGATAGGAAAGCTATGGATTGGAATGAGGTGCAAGTGTCGAATGACTCAGATTATAAACCCTCGAAGGATGAGGGTCCCCTGAAAAAGACTCCTTGTACTAGTAGTAGCAAAAAAACCCCTCCTAGATGGGCTCCTAAAAAGAAAACCCCTATTTCGCAGACCCACATTTTGGGCCAACAAAATCTAAAGAAACAGAAAATTGGAAATAAGGCGGTGAAGCTTGACAAGGAGGATAGCAAAATAAAAATTGACATCCACATCAATGTGGACCCTAATGAGACTAAAGATGATGAAAAAGATGTTGAAATGCTTCTGGGGAATTCACTGATGTATTAGGAAAAGTGTTTCCAATGGTTTTTTGGGGAAATCAATATTTCAAAACAGGAGATTAAAGACCTCATTGCCACTTTCATTGAGATTCCTGCTCTAGATAAGATGGATGAACTCCTAAAGTTAGCCCAACAAATTGTGAAAGATATCAATATCATGAAGATTGAGCATGAGGTGAAAATCGATAGGTTGGAGAAAGAGATTTTGAAACTAAAGAGTAAACTAAAGGATTTGGTGGAAGTCAGCAAGGAAGCGATGTACAACAATGTCGAGGGTCTTAAGAGAGTCAATGGGGGAATTGCTTTGCAGAAGGCACAAATGTCCAGAGTAGAGACACCCCCAGATATCAACTTGACTAACTTGAACCAGGAGGTGTAGGCGTCCACAAGACCGTGTATCAGGACCATGAGAAAAACTAGTAGATCGAGGTTTATTATGGAGGAGCTCCAAGAGATTAATAACAAAGCGATCCAGAAAAATGCAAAGCTTATGGAAGCTCTATCTTAGTTCTTTATGATTTTGCATCCTGTTTAGTTTTGTTTTTTGCGATTTTTGTTCTAGGGTGATGACCCTGTTTCTGTAGCTGATCAACGGTTGGTTAGACTCTGTTTACTGTGTTTTATTTTTTGTTAGATTTGAGTTTTGGGTCCCTGCAAAAACCATTTATCTTAATAAAAACTTTATAATAATTAAAACAATATTGTCATACATTACACATACTTTATTAAAATGTTAATTTATCTCTTTAAAAGCCATTAGTTCTAAAGAAGAATAAGTAAGGATGATTCTTTCAGGAGTAGAACTTTAGGCTTTACTAGTGTTACTTAAACTCCTTTTCTAAGCGATAAACTATATATATTAAGGTCTATATCTATTGTTATGTAAATGCATATACTTTATGATTATCTAATTGTAACATTGTGTTGTTCTCTTTCCTCCATTCTATAAGGTGTCTTTTTTCTGTAGTGAAGAGGAAATACATGGTTCATGGATAAAAGAGGATACCATAAGTCCTGGAAAACAAATAATTCTCATCTCTTGCTCAATTAATGGTAATAGAAGAAGGTTTTATTGCTAGCGGGTGAATCATTCTAATGACAAGAATAACATAATATGATAGAATTGTTGCTAAATCAGGCACAAAACAGATTCGTTGATAACGCTTTATATCTATCAACTATAATCTATCGATTTGTGCATATAGCCTCAATCTGGTGGATACACAAATAGCTTGAACAAGTTAGGAACATACCACAATCAATCCAAGGTTAAATCGGTCAAACAAAGTTCTATAAAAAATTATTGTGAAACACTGCTAAAATTTCTATTAAAAGAGTAGTTTACTAACTTTGAATGACAGCGGACAAATAATAGAGAAATCATTACACAACACTATAATGGTTTTTATCTTCTTTTTGGCTTACATATTTTTTAAAGATAAGAAAAGAATACTACAGATATGCAAACAACAGTAAGGAATTAGAACTTCTCTCCTAGATCATTACGGTAAAGAAGTAATGGAGAGGAGTCTTTCACTACTCTGGCCCCCAAGGTTGAAGATTGGAATGGAATGATGCGTTGGAGTTAAACTTCTTTTTAGCTTTCTTCTATTTTTTCCTTTGCTTTCAGCTTTATACATTAAATCAGTTGTTGCAAACTGCTACGTAAACCTTTGTTTAGAAAAATTAGCTTTACTTTTTTGTTTTTCTGTTTTATTCGTTCTCCTTCACATTGAAGAATTTATGCTTGTCTATAAAAGAAAACCTTTTGTAATGGTTTTAATTCAAGTTAATGAGTTCAAGTTTTCAATTTTAATTTTTGTTCTCTCTGCAATTTTTTTCAGTTATGTTTTATGTGTTCTTTTACTTCATAATCTTTCATTTGGTATCAGAGCATTGGGTCACGGGTTCGAATACCCTCAGGTAATGCTGAGGGGGAGATTGTTACCAAAATGGTCAGCGCTCCCCTCAAGATTCGTCACAAGGAACTAACCGCCTCCTGTGCAATCCATATCTCTATAGTTTGTATTGGACGTTGACAGATCAATCTTTTGACGCAACGACAAACTGAACCAGCAAATGTATCGTGGTCTTCTTCCTCCTTATTGTCTCCTTTTGCAGTTCATATCTCTCATATCCTATGCGCAGTCCCATGAGATATCCAAGAATTTATATTTCTTGATTCAACGTGTAGCCCATCATTGTTTGTAAACTTGGCTGAGCTTCTGCTCATACTCACAAACTCACTACAATTAGAGGTGGACTCTTAGAAGAGTACCCCTTCAAAATACCAAGCTAAACGATATACATAGACTATTGGATAACTATGGATGGGCTACTATCAATTAATAATAATAATTCATAATCACAGGCTTGCAAAACTTGGCAGCACATGGGTTACGTATGGGATATTACCAACACAATAAATCAAATCTGCAATAAGAGAAGAATAAGCTTTGCAGAGGATAAGGTTTATAGATAAAAATTTTGAAACCATCAACTATAGCTACTGCACAATGTGTTATCTTTTTTGATGTTTATTTTTTTTTTCAGAATGCCTCTGTTATTTCTCCCTTCTTTGATTACATCAAGTTTTAACGGAGAATGGTCCATGATTGATCTCCATGTGACTTTAATTATCATGCGGTGGAGGAACAAGTCTTTCAATTAACTACCTCTTAATAACATTGCTTTCATATATCCCATTCCTTAATTAATAGATTTTCTTTCTAATATAGAAAGAGTCCTAAATTTATGCTTTTAAAAGCACCTATACTCTAATCATTCTCTTTTCTTTAAAAGAATAACTTTTAATTCTATTTAAAGGATTTACTAATATGGAAGTTATGCACCAAATCCAACTGATCTAGCAGTGAAATGAAAGAAACATAAGAAGGAAGTATTTGAATCTCGCTCTCAATTACAATGTCATTTTGAGAAGTGCCATGAATAGATGTAAAAGAATTTGTGTCCCTTGCTCTCCAAGCTTTGCATTTATTTGTTCCTCAAAGTTACATACAAAAATATCATTAAATTGAAAGAACTAGGGGAAAAAAAGCATCATATATTGATAGAAGTGGACATCACTCCATGCTAAGTAAAAGCATCCATATGGAAATGCTAGTTGTTTGAATTGAAGAGTTTGACTACCTATCAACCTTCTAGTAGTGTCAAATAGTTTCGTCAATTCTTTGGCTTCCAAGTTTACTAAAATTTTCTTTCAGTATGGAAGAGAAAACATACATAATAACTTCAAAGTTTCCTATCTCTCAATCCTTGACAACTTTTGGATAATGCACTGCTACTACTTGCACTTGTCAATGAGAAAAGAAATATAGTACAAGAAGATGGACTAAAATATTAAATATGCTTGGAGTCATCATCTTAAATTTTCTTTCTCCCCCTTTATCTCTCTTTTTCTTTATGATTCTCCTCGCTCTACTATTCTTTTTTTCTCTAACAATTTCTCTCTCCCTATCTCTCTCTCCCTCTCCCCCTCTTTCTCTCACTCTTTCTCCCTTTATTTTCCCATTTCTCTCCCTCCCTACTTTTCTTTATCTTTTTTTGTCAATACATATCTATTTATATATCTCCTCACACCCCCTCTCCATCTCTCGTCTTGTCCCTCTCTCCTTCCTATCTCTATCTTGTAGTCTCTATCAATCTCCCTCTCTATATATGTTTCTATATCTCCTTGTTTGTCTCTACCTATCCCTCTTTATCTCTCTATATCTCTAACACTCTATATGTTTCTTCGTCTCTATATTTATTTATCTTTATTTCTCTACCTCTCTTTGTCTCCCCTCTCTCTTCTCTTCTCTTCTATTTTGGACTCACATTCCCTCCCTCCCACCTTCCAAATTCCAATGTTTATAGATCACTATTATAACAACTAACATAAGAACTAAAATATGTGTGACAATGACATTTCTATCATTTTGTAGTCTTCATCTCATTTCTCAATCACTAATTTTCAAAAGAATCTTTATATTTCTCTTTCATTATTTCTATGTCTCTCTCCACACGAATCTCTCTCTCTCTCTCTCTCTCTCTCTCTCTCTCTCTCTCTCTCTCTCTCTCTCTCTCTCTCTCTCTCTCTCTCTCTCTCTCTCTCTCTCTCTCTCTCTCCCCAACCCTATCTATCCCTCTCATTTAAGTTATCTCTCTTTCTCACTTTATATCTCCGCCTTTCTATCTTCTTCCCTATTCCTCTCTCTTCCTATCTTCCTCTCTCTCTTCCTCTTGTTTTTATTTATCTCTCTCTATATTTAACTACCTTTGTCTATAGTTTTGTTTCTCTCCATTTCTCTATCTCTCCATCCTTTTTTTATCTCTTTGCCTCTCTATCTCTTATTGTTATCTCTGTTTTGATCTCTCTATTTCTCTATTCCTATGTATATCAATCTCCCTCTCCATTATTCTTTGTTCCTCTATCACTATCATTCTTTCTCTCTCTATATATCTCTTTATCATACTCTACTTTCCCTCTCTCTCTCTAACTCTTTTCTCTCTCCATTTTTTCTAGCCGCCTCTATCTCTCTCCCTCCTTTGTCTTCCTATCTCTTATCCTCTCTCTATTCTACTTAATCATCATATCTCTACCTCTTTCTCTCTCCAGGTACCCCTTTCTCACTCTTCTCTCTCAATTTTTAAATTAAAAATATATATTATATGTTCATTACATATTTTATATTTTATTATACTCTCTCTCTCTCTCTCTCTCTCTATATATATATATATATCCCTATTTCCCTCTCCATGTCTACTTCTCTTTTTTTCCTTGTCGCTCTATTTAATTTTTTCTCTCCTCTCTATTTCTCCATATATCTCTCTCTATCACTCTATCTCACCATCTATATCTATGTCTCCCAGTCTCCCTCTCCCTCTATATCTCTCTATCTCTTCCTCTCCATGTCACCCACTCTATCTCCCTATCTCTTTCTTTCTCTATCTCTCTTTTTACCTCTCTCTCCTCTATCTTGCTCTCTCCTTATCTCTAGACATGTATCCCTTTCCCTATCCATCCATCTCTCCCTTTCTCTTTCCATCTCCATTTTCCCATACCTTTATATCTACATCTCTTGCTTCTCTATCTCTATCCCTCTTTATTTTTTTTCCATTTTGTTGGCATTTCATGAAGATTGCCTTGATGAAGTATAGTGTTGTCATTTATATCAATAGAAACCTGTAATGAAGTTTTATTGCAACCATTAGTGAAGCAATGATGGAAACTGGTATTACTATTAAAGCAAAAAGATCAATCGGTAACCCTAGAACCCGTTGATAATAAGAACCCTAACCAATGGAGCTTGGAGAATCAATAGTGTTGATCTATGATCGAATGATGAGCAGAGATGAAGATGCCACGTATGCATGATGCATGTGATGAGTTTTAAAGTGGATTTGACACATAGAGATAACTGTTTTATCTTTGGAATGAACAAATACATAGCATGAAGTGAATAACGCGTGATGAGTTATAGGATTCAATATGTGATGATCAAGGAGTGATCTAGGAGCGGTCAAAATTGTCTTGAATAGTGTGCATCTGATTGCTATGTAATCCAACGATCATATTTGAACTGATATGTTTTTAATCTCTATAAGATCTTAGGTTTTGTGTTCTGTTACCGACCTATTGTATTTGTATTTAAGGTCGATGAATTTTTTTTTAAAATGTGTTGGCAAATTTGTTAAGTCTAAGTTGTTTCTAAACCAAAAGGAGTATCTACAAAATGTTGTGAAGGCAGATAGGAGCATAAAAGGATCTGATTAAGTAGAGCAGTGCTATTCCCATATCAACAAGACCATGTTGTTCTCTAACCATTACAATAGTTAAATCCCCTAATCGGGTAAGATTTAATAGGCTTCTTTTTCAAATTCTCTAACCAGGTGATCCATTAGTTTGGATTTCAAATCCTCCACTGAGGTTACCTCTTACAGGGCATTTCCTTTAACAGGGTATTGTAGTCAATCCCTTAACCGAGTGGTCCCTAACTGGACCTATTCTTAATAGGACATTTTTGTAAAGCTTCTAACAAGGCTTGTTTCCTAACAAGGTGAACTTAAGAAGAGTTCAGAATACTTGTGGGTATTCATCCCCACCATGGTTTTTCCCATTTGGGTTTCCACATGAAAAACCATTGTGTCAAGTAGTGAATGTTTATATGCGTCTATTTTTTATATGGTTACATGTGAATAACTCGTAAATCCACTTAAACATGTTTAGATGACCGGAAGTGATATGAAATGAGCTATTACTAATGTTAGTAAAGTGGTTTGTTGTTTTGGTTAAAAGGTATTTGAGTTTCAGATCTATTACACTATATCATTGATATTCTAATCAACCGGTAAAGCTTGACAGTGCAGTTACAGTTTTTGATATAGTCTAAACCGGTTATGTTTTGTAAGTTGTTTATGAGCTTGAGTTAACTTTGGTGAAGATTAGTATATTTTTTATTTATTAATATCTTTTAACACAACGAAAAACTGGGCCAGCAAAGGTATCATGGTCCTCTTCCTCCTTATTGTCTCCTTTTGCAGTTCAGATCTCTCATATCCTATGCGCAATCCCATGAGATATCCAAAAATTTATATTTCTTGATTCAACGTGTAGCCCATAATTGTTTGTAAACTTGGCTGAGCTTCTGCTCATACTCACAAACTCACTACAATTAGAGGTGGACTCTTTAAAGTGGCCCCCTTCAAAATACCAAGATAAACAATATACATAGACTATTTGATAACTATGGATGGGCTACTATCAATTAATAATAATAATTCATAATCCAAGGCTTGCAAAACTTGGCAGCACATGGGTTACGTATGGGATACTGCCAATGCAATAAATCAAATCTGCAATAAGAGAAGAATAAGCTTTGCAGAGGATAAGGTTCATAGATAAAAATTTTGAAACCATCAACTATAGCTATTGCACAATGTTCTCCCAAAAAAAAAATTCCCTACCTTTGGGTCATTGCTCACCTTATCTTTTTGGATGTTTCTTTTTTTTCAGAATGCCTCTGTTATTTCTCCCTTCTTTGATTACATCAAGTTTTAACGAAGAATAGTCCATGATTTATCTCCATGTGGTGGAGGAACAAGTCTATCACTTAACTACCTCTTAATAGCATTCCTTTCATATATCCCATTCCTTAATTAATAGATTTTCTTTCTAATATAGAAAGAGTCCTAAATTTATGCTTTTAAAAACACCTTTACTCTAGTCATTCTCTTTTCTTGAAAAGAATAGCAGTCAAATGAAAGAAACATAAGAAGGAAGTATTTCAATCTCGTTCTCAACTACAATGTCATTTTGAGAAGTGCCATGAATAGATGTAAAAGATTTCGTGTCCCTTATTCTCCAAGATTTGCATTTATTTGTTCCTCAGAGTTACGTACAAAAATATCATTAAATTGAAAGAACTAGGGAAAAAAAAGCGTCATCTATTGATACAAGTGGAAATTAGTCCATGCTAAGTGAAAGCATCCATATAGAAATGCTAGTTGTTTGAATTGAAGAGTTTGACTACATATCAACCTTCTAGTAGTGTCAAATAGTTTGGTCAAAGATTTGGCTTCCAAGTTTACTAAAATTTTCTTGAAGTATGGAAGAGAAAACATACATAATAGGTTCAAATTTTCCTACCTCTCAATCCTTCTCAAGTTTAGGATAATGTAGTGCTTCTACTTGTGCTTGTCAATGAGGAAAGAAATATTGTACAAGAAGATGGACTCACATATTAAATATGCTTGGAGTCATCATCTTAAATTTTATTTCTCCCCATTTATCTCTCTTTTTCTTTATGTTTGTCCTCTCTCTACTACTCTTTTTTTCTCTATCAATCTCTCTCTCCCTATCTCTCCCCCTCTCACCCTCTTTCTCTCTCTCTTTCTCTCTTTATTTGCCCATTTCTCTCCCTCCCTACTTTTCTCTATCTTTTTTGTCAATACATATCTATTTATATATCTTCTCACACACCCTCTCTATCTCTCCTCTTCTCCCTCTCTCCTTCCTATCTCTATCTTGTAGTCTCTATCAATCTCCCTCTCTATATATGTTGTTATCTCTCCTTGTTTGTCTCTACCTATCCCTCTTTATCTCTCTATAGCTCTACCCCTCTATATGTTTCTTCATCTCTATATTTATTTCTCTTTATTTCTCTACCTCTCTTTGTCCCCCCTCTCTCTTCTATCCTCTTCTATTATGGACTCACCTTCCCTCCCTCCAACCTCCCTTCCAAATTCCAATGTTTATAGATCACTATTATAACAACTAACATAAGAACTAAAATATGTGTGATAATGATATTTCTATCATTTTGTAGTCTTCTTCTCATTTCTCAATCACTAATTTTCAAAAGAATCTTTATATTTCTCCTTCATTATATCTATGTCTCTCTCCATACCAATCTCACACCAATCTCTCTCTCTCTCTCTCTCTCTCTGCTCCCCTATCTATCCCTCTCAATTTATTTATCTCTCTTTCTCACTTTATCTCTTGCCCTCTCTATCTTCTTCCCTATTCCTCTCTCCTCCTATCTTCCTCTCTATCTTTCTCTTGTTTTTATATATCTCTCTCTATATTTATCTACCTTTGTCTCCACTTTATTTTCTCTCTATTTCTCTGTCTCCATATTTTTTTATCTCTTTGCCGCTCTATCTCTTATTGTTATCTCTATTTTGATCTCTCTATTTCTCTACTCCTATGTATATCAATCTCCCTCTCGATTATTCTTTGTTCCTCTATCACTATCATTCTTTCTCTCTATATAATATATATCTCTTTATCATTCTCTACTTTCCCGCTCTCTCTCTAGCTCTTTTCTCTCTCCATTTTTTCTAGCCCCCTCTATCTCTCTCCCTTCTTTGTCTTCCTATCTCTTATCCTCTCTCCATTCTACTTAATCATCATATCTCTATCTCTTTCTCTCTCCAGGTACCTCTTTCTCACTCTTCTCTCTCAATTTTTATATTAAAAATATATATTATATTTTCATTATCTCTCTCTCTCTCTCTCTCTCTAGATATATATATATATATATATCCATATTTCCCTCTCCATATCTACTCTTTTTTTTCTTGTCTCTATCAAATTTTTTCTCTCCTTTGTATTTTTCCATATATCTCTCTCTCTATCACTCTATCTTACCATATATATCCTAGTCTCCCTCTCCCTCTATATCTCTCTATCTCTTCCTCTCTATGTCACCCACTCTATCTCTCTTTTTACCTCTCTCCCCTCTATCTTCCTCTCCTTATCTCTAGACATGTATCCCTTTCCCTATCCATCCATCTCTCCCTTTCTCTTTCCATCTCCATTTTCCCATACCTTTATATCTACATCTCTTGCTTCTCTATCTCTATCCCTCTATATTTCTTTTTCCATCGTGTTGGTATTTCATGAAGATTGCATTGATGAAGCATAGTGTTGTCATTGATGTCAATAGCAATTGGTAATGAAGTTGTATTGTAACCGGTAGTGAAGCAATGATTGAAACCGGTATTACTATTGAAGCAGAAAGATCAATCTTTAACCCTAACCCATTGATAAGAAGAACCCTTACCGAAGGAGCTTGGAGAATAGGTAGTGTTGATCTATGATTGATTGATGAGTAGAGATGAAGATGCCACGTATGCATGGTGCATGTGATGAGTTTCAAAGTGGATTTGACACGTAGAGATAACTGTTTTATCTTGGGAATGAACAAATTCATAGTATGAAGTGAATAATGCGTGATGAGTTACAGGATCCAATATGCGGTGATCAAAGAGTGATCTAGGAGTGGTCGAAATTGTCTTGAACAATGTGCAGTTGATTGCTATATAATCCAACTGTCAAATTTGAACCGATATGTTTGTAATCTCTATCAGATCTTAGGTTTTTTGTTCTGTTACCAACCTATTGTATTTGTATTTAAGGTCAATGAATTGTTTGTAAATTGTGTGGAAAAATTTGTTAAGTGTGATTTGTTGCTGAACCAGAAGGAGTATCTGTAGAATGTTACGAAGGCAGATAGAAGCATAAAAGGATCTAATTAAGTAGAGTAGTGTTATTGCCAAATCAGCAAGACCATGTTGTTCTCTAACCATTACAATAGTTAAATCCCCTAACTGGGTATGAATTAATAGGATTCTTGTTCAAATCCTCTAACCAGGTGATCCATTAGTTTGGATTTCAAATCCTCCACTAAGTTTACCTATTACAGGGCATTGCCTTTAACAAGGTATTGTAGTCAATCCCTTAAACTGTGTGGTCCCTAACCGGACCTGTTCTTAATGGGACATTTTTGTAAAGCTTCCAACAAGGATTGGCTCCTAATAGGGTGAACTTCAGAAGATCTTAGAATAATTGTGGGTATTCAACCCTATAGTGGTTTTTCCCATTTGGGTTTCCACATGAAAACTCGTTGTTTCAAGTGGTGAATGTTTTTATGAGTATGCTTTTTATATGGTTAAATGTCAATAACTGGTAAATCCACTTAAACATGTTTAGATGACCGGAAGTGATATGAAATGAGCTATTACTGATTTTAGTAAAGTGGTTTGATGTTTTGGTTAAAAGGTATTTGAGTGTCAGATATGTTACACTGTATCATTGATATTCTGACCAATCGGTAATGCTTGACAGTGCAATTGCACTTTTAGATATAGTCTAAACCAGTTATGTTTTGTAAGTTGTTTATGAGTTTGAGTTAAGTTTGGTGAAGATTAGTATATTTTATATCTATTGATATCTTTTGATGCAACGAAAATTTGGGCCAACAAAGGTATCATGGTCCTCATCCTCCTTATTGTCTCCTTTTGCAGTTTAGATCTCTCTTATCATATGCGTTGTCCCATGAGATATTCAAGAATTTATATTTCTTGATTCCAAGTGTAGCCCATACTTGTTTGTAAACTTGGTTGAGCTTCTGCTCATACTCACAAACTCACTAAAATTGGAGGTGCACTCTTTTAAGAGCCCCCCTTCAAAATACCAAGCTACAAAATATACATAGACTATTAGATAACTATGGATGGGCTACTATTAATTAATAATAATAATTCATAATCCAAGGCTTGAAAAACTTGATAGCACATGGGTTACGTATGGGATACTACCAAGACAATAAATCAAATCTACAATAAGAGAAGAATAAGTTTTGCAGAGGATAAGGTTCATAGATAAAAATTTTGAAACCATCAACTATAGATTCTACACAATGTTCCCCCAAAAAAAAATTCCCTACCTCTGGGTCATTTCTCACCTTATCTTTATTGATCTCTTTGTTTTTTCAGAATGCCTCTGTTATTACTCCCTTATTTGATTACATCAAGTTTTAATGGAGAATGGTCCATGATTGATCTCCATGTGACTTTTATTATCACACAGTGGAGAAACAAGTTTTTCACTTAACTACATCTTAATAACATTCCTTTCATATATCCCATTCCTTAATTAATAGATTTTCTTTCTAATATAGAAAGAGTCCTAAATTTTTTCCTTTAAAAGCACCTATACTATAATCATTCTCTTTTCTTTAAAAGAATAAATTTTAATTCTATTCAAAGGATTAACTAGTATGGAAGTTATGCACAAAATCCAACTAATCTAGCAGTGAAATGAAAGAAACATAAGAAGGAAGTATTTCAATCTCGTTCTCAACTACAATGCTATTTTGAGAAATGCCATGAATAGATGTAAAAGAATTTGTGTCCCTTGTTCTCCAAGCTTTGCATTGATAGAACTAGGGAAAAAAAGCGTCATATATTGATAGAAATGGACATCAGTCCATGCTAAGTGAAAGCATCCATATGGAAATGCTAGTTGTTTGAATTGAAGAGTTTGACTACCTATCAACCTTATAGTAGTGTCAAAAAATTTGGTCAAAGCTTTGGCTTCCAAGTTTACTGAAATTTTCTTGATGTATGGAAGAGAAAACATACATAATAACTTCAAAGTTTCCTGATGCTCAATCCTCAAAAACTTTTGGATAATGCACCGCTACTAATTGCACTTATCAATGAGGAAAGAAATCTAGTACAAGAAGATGGACTCACATATTAAATATTCTTGGAGTCATCATCTTAAATTTTCTCTCCCCCTTTATCTCTCCTTTTATTTATGTTTCTCCTCTCTCCACTATTCTTTTTTCCTCTATCAATCTCTCTCTCCCTATCTCTCTCCCGCTCTCATCCTCTTTCTCTCTCTTTTTCTCCCTTTATTTTCCCATTTCTTTGCCTCCCTACTTTACTCTATTTTTTTTGTCAATAAATATCTATTTATATATCTCCTCACACCCCATCCCTATCTCTCCTCTTCTCCCTCTCTCCTTTCTATCTCTATCGTGTAGTCTCTACCAATCTCCCTCTCTATATATGTTACTATCTCTCCTTGTTTGTCTCTACCTATCCCTCTTTATCTCTCTATATCTCTACCCCTCTATATGTTTCTTCATCTCTATATTTATTTCTCTTTATTTCTCTACCTCTCTTTGTCCCTCCACTCTCTTCTCTTCTCTTCTATTTTGAACTCACATTCCCTCCCTCCCACCTCCCTTCCAAATTCCAATGCTTATAGATCACTATTATAACAACTAGCATAAGAACTAAAATATGTGTGACAATAAAATTTCTATCATTTTGTAGTCTTCTTCTCATTTCTCAATCACTAATTTTCAAAAGAATCTTTATATTTCCCTTTCATTATTTCTCTCTCTCTCTCTCTCTCTCTCTCTCTCTCTCTCTCTCTCTCTCTCTCTCTCTCTCCTCCCCTATCTATCCCTCTCAATTAATTTATCTCTCTTTCTCACTTTATCTCTCCCCCTCTCTCTCTTCTTCCCTATTCCTCTCTCTTCCTATCTTCCTCTCTTTCTTTGTCTTGTTTTTATTTATCTCTCTATATTTATCTACCTTTCTCTCCACTTTTGTTTCTCTCTATTTCCCTATCTCTCCATCTTTTTTTATCTCTTTGCCTATCTATCTCTTATTGTTATCTCTATTTTGATCTCTCTATTTCTCTATTCCTATGTATATCAATCTCCCTCTCTATTATTCTTTGTTCATCTATTACTATCATTCTTTTTCTCTGTATATATCTCTTTATAATTCTCTACTTTCCCTCTCTCTCTCTAGCTCTTTTCTCGCTCCATTATTTTTAGCCCCCTCTATCTCTCTCCCTCCTTTGTCTTCTTATCTCTTATCCTCTCTCCATTCCACTTAATCATCATATATCGATCTCTTTCTCTCTCCATGTACCTCTTTCTCACTCTTCTCTCTCAATTTTTTATATTAAAAATATATATTATATGTTCATTACATATTTTATATTTCATTATACTCTCTCTCTCTATATATATATATATGTCCCTATTTCCCTCTGCATGTCTACTTCTCTTTTTTGTTCTTATCTGTCTATCTAATTTTTTCTCTCCTCTCTATTTCTCCATATACCTCTCTCTCTATCACTCTATCTCACCATCTATATCTATATGTCCCAGTCTCCCTCTCCCTCTATATCTCTCTATCTCTCTCCCTCCTTTGTCTTCTTATCTCTTATCCTCTCTCCATTCGACTTAATCATCGTATCTCTATCTCTTTCTCTGTCCAGCTACCTCTTTCTCACTCTTCTCTCTCAATTTTTATATTAAAAATATATATTATATGTTCATTACATATTTTGTATTTCATTATACTCTCTCTCTCACTCTCTCTCTCTATATATATATATAGAGAGAGAGAGTATAATGAATATATATATATATATACCTATTTCCCTCTCCATGTCTACTTCTCTTTTTTTTTCTTGTCTCTCTATCTAATATTTTCTCTCCTCTCTATTTCTCCATATATATCTCTCTATATCACTCTATCCTACCATCTATATCTATATCTCCCAGTCTCCCTCTCCCTCTATATCTCTCTATCTCATCCTTTGTATGTCACCCACTCTATCTCCCCATCTCTTTCTTTCTCTATCTCTTTTTTTTACCTCTGTCCCCTCTATCCTCCTCTCTCCTTATCTCTAGACATGTATCCCTTTCCCTATCCATCCATCTCTCCCCTTCTCTTTCCATCTCCATTTTCCCATACGTTTATATCTATATCTCTTGCATCTCTATCTCTATCCCTCTATATTTATTTTTCCATCTTGTTGGCATTTCATGAAGATTCCATTGATGAAGTATAGTGTTGTCATTGATGTCAATAGCAACTGGTAATGAAGTTGTATTGCAACTGGTAGTGAAGCAATGATGGAAACTGGCATTACTATTGAAGCAGAAAGATCAATCGGTAACCCTAAACCGTTGATAAGAAGAACCCTACCCGATGGAGCTTCAAGAATCGGTAGTGTTGATCTATGATCGAATGATGAGCGGAGATGAAGATGCCACGTATGCATGATGCATGTGATAAGTTTCAAACTAGATTTGACACATAGAGATAACTATTTTATCTTGGGAATGAATAAATGCATAGCATGAAGTGAATAACTCGTGATGAGTTACAAGATCCAATATGCGGTGATCAAGGAGTGATCTATGAGCAGTCAAAATTGTCTTGAACTATGTGCAGTTGATTGCTATGTAATCCAATAGTCATATTTGAACTGATATGTTTGTAATCTCTAAGAGATATTAGGTTTTGTGTTTTCTTACTGACCTATTGTATTTGTATTTAAGGTCGATGACTTGTTTGTAAATTGTGTTGGAAAATTTGTTAAGTGTGAGTTGTTGGTGAACCAGAAGGGGTATCTGCAGAATGTTGTGAAGGCAGATAGGAGCATAAAAGGATCCAATTAAGTATAGTAGTGTTATTGCAAGATCAACAATACCCTATTATTCTCTACCCATTACAATAGTTAAATCCCCTAACTGGGAATGATTTAACACGATTCTTGTTCAAATCCTCTAACCAGGTGATCCATTAGTTCAGATTTCAAATCCTCCACTGAGGTTACCTCTTAAAGGGCATTGCCTTTAACAAGGTATAGTAGTCAATCTCTTAACCGGGTGGTCCCTAACCAGCCCTGTTCTTAAAAGGAAATTTTTGTAAAGCTTCTATTAAGGCTTGGCTCCTAACAGGTTGAACTTCAGAGGAGTTGAGAATACTTGTGGGTATTCATCCCCACCATGGTTTTTCCCATTTGGGTTTCCACGTGAAAAATCATTGTGTCAAGTGGTGAATGTTTTTATGATTATGTTTTTTATATGGTGAAATGTGAATAACAAGTAAATCCACTTCAACATGTTTAGATGACCAGAAGTGATATGAAATGAGCTATTACTGATGTTAGTAAAGTGGTTTGATGTTTTGGTTAAAAGGCATTTGAGTTTTAGATCTGTTACACTGTACCATTGATATTCTAATCAACCTGTAAAGCTTGACAGTGCAGTTGCAGTTTTAGATACAGTCTAAACCGGTTATGTTTTGGAAGTTGTTTATGAGGTTGAGTTAAGTTTCATGAAGATTAGTATATTTTCTATCTATTGATATCTTTTTATGCAATGACAAAGTGGGCCAACAAAGGTATCGTGGTCCTCTTCCTCCTTATTGCCTCCTTTTGCAGTTCAGATCTGTCATATCCTATGCGCAGTTCCATGAGATATCCAAGAATTTATATTTCTAGATTCAACGCGTAGCCCATAATTTTTTGTAAACTTGGCTGAGCTTCTGCTCATACTCAGAACTCACTACAATTAGAGGTGGACTCTTTTAAGAGTCCCCCTTCAAAATACCAAGCTAAAAAATATGTATAGGCTATTGGATAAATTTGGATGGGTTACTATCAATTAATAATAATAATTCATAATCCAAGGCTTCCAAAACTTGGTAGCACCTGGGTTACGTATGGGATACTGCCAACACAATAAATCAAACCTACAATAAGAGAAGAATAAGCTTTGCAAAGGATAAGGTTCATAGATAAAAATTTTGAAACCATCAACTATAGCTGCTGCACAATTTTCTCCCAAAAAAAAAATTCCCTACCTCTAGGTCATTGCTCACCATATCTTTCTTGATGTCTCTTTGTTTTTTCAGAATGCCTCTGTTATTTCTCCCTTCTTTGATTACATCAAGTTTTAACGGAGAATGGTCCATGATTAATCTCCACGTGACTTTTATTATCATGCGGTGGATGAACAATTCTTTCACTTAACTACTTCTAAATAACATTCCTTTCATATATCCCATTCCTTAATAGATTTTCTTTCTAATATAGAAAGAGTCCTAATTTTATGCTTTAAAAGCACCTATACTCTAATCATTCTCTTTCTTCAAAAGAATAACTTTTAATTCTATTTAAAGGATTTACTAATATGGAAGTTATGCACCAAATCCAAATGATCTAGTAGTGAAATGAAAGAAACATAAGAAGGAAGTATCTTGATCTCGTTCTCAGCTACAATGTAATTTTGAGAAGTGCCATGAATAGATGTAAAATATTTTATGTCCCTTGTTCTCCAAGATTTGCATTTATTTCTTCCTCAGAGTTACATACAAAAATATCATTAGATTGATAGAACTAGGGAAAAAAAAGTGTCATATATTGATAGAAGTGGACATCAGTCCATGCTAAGTGAAAGCATCCATATGGAAATGCTAGTTGTTTGAATTGAAGAGTTCGACTACCTATCAACCTTTTAGTAGTGTCAAATAGTTTGGTCAAAGCTTTTCCTTCCAAGTTTACTGAACTTTTCTTGAAGTATGGAAGAGAAAACATACATAATAACTTCAAAGTTTCCTATCTCCCAATCCTTGACAACTTTTGGAAAATGCAGTGCTACTACTTGCTCTTGTTAAAGAGGAAATAAATCTAGTGCAAGAAGATGGGCTCATGTATTAAATATGCTTGGAGTCATCATCTTAAATTTTCTTTCTCCCCCTCCATCTCTCTTCTTCTTTATGTTTCTCCTCTCTCTACTATTCTTTTTTTCTCTATCAATCTCACTCTCCCCATCTCTCTCCCCCTCTCACCCTCTTTCTCTCTCTCTTTCTCCCTTTAGTTGCCTATTTCTCTCCCTCCATACTATTCTCTATCATTTTTTTCAATACAAATCTATCTATATATCTCCTCACTTCCACTCTCTATCTCTCCTTTTCTCCCTCTCTCCTTCCTATCTCTATCTTTTAGTCTTTATCAATCTCCCTCTCTATATATGTTGCTATCTCTCCTTGTTTGTCTCTACCTATCCTTCTTTATCTCTCTATATCTCTACCCTTCTATATGTTTCTTCATCTCTATATTTATTTATTTTTATTTCTCTACCTCTCTTTGTCCCCCCTCTCTCTTCTCTTCTCTTCTATTTTTGACTCACATTCCCTCCCTCCCACCTCCCTTACAAATTCCAATGTTTATAGATCACTATTATAACAACTAACATAAGAAATAAAATATGTGTGACAATGACATTTCTATCATTTTGTAGTCTTCTTTTCATTTCTCAATCACTAATTTTCAAAAGAATCTTTATATTTCTCTTTCATTCTTTCTATGTCCCTCTCCACACCAATCTCTCTCTCTCTCTCTCTCTCTCTCTCTCTCTCTCTCTCTCTCTCTCCATCTCAATTAAGTTATCTCTCTTTCTCACTTTATCTCTCCCCCTCTATATCTCCTTCCCTATTCCTCTCTCTTCCTATCTTCCTCTTTTTCTTTCTTTGTTTTTATTTATCTCTTTCTATATTTATCTACCTTTGTCTCCACTTTTGTTTCTCTCTATTTCTCTATATCTCCATCTTTTTTTATCTCTTTTCCTCTCTATCTCTTATTGTTATCTCTATTTTGATCTCTCTATTTCTCTATTCCTATGCATATCAATCTCCCTCTCCATTATACTTTGTTCGTCTATCACTATCATTCTTTCTCTCTCTATATATCTCTTCATCATTCTCTACTTTCCCTCTCTCTCTCTATCTCTTCTCTCTGTCCATTTTTTCTAGCCCCCTCTATCTCTCTCCCTCCTTTGTCTTCCTATCTCTTATCCTATCTCCATTCTACTTAATAATCATATCTCTATCTCTTTCTCTCTCTAGGTACCTCTTTCTCACTCTTCTCTCTTAATTTTTATATTAAAAATATATATTATATGTTCATTACATATTTTATATTAGATTATACTCTCTCTCTCTCTCTCTCTCTCCCTCTCTCCCTCTCTCTCTCTCTCTCTCTCCATGTCTACTTCTTTTTTTCTTTTTGTCTATCTATTTAATTTAATCTCTGCTCTCTATTTCTCAATATATCTAGCTCTCTATCACTATATTTCTCAATCTCCCTCTCCCTCTATATCTCTCTATCTCTTCCTCTCTATGTTACCCACTCTATCTCCCTATCTCTTACTTTCTCTATCTCTCTTTTTACATCTCTCCCCTCTATCTTCCTCTCTCCTTATCTCTAGACATGTATCCCTTTCCCTATCTATCCATCTCTCCCCTTCTCTTTCCATCTCCATTTTCCCATACCTTTATATCTACATCTCTTGCTTCTCTATCTCTATCCCTCTATATTTCTTTTTCCATCTTGTTGGTGTTTCATGAAGATTGCATTGATGAATTATAATGTTGTCATTGATGTCAATAGCAACCAGTAATGAAGTTGTATTGCAACCGTTAGTGAAGCAATGATGGAAACCAGTATTACTATTGGAGCAAAAAGATCAATCAGTAACCCTAACCTGTTGATAAGAAGAACCCTAACCGATGGAGCTTGGAGAATCGGTAGTGTTGATCTATGATCGAATGATGAGCGGAGATGAAGATGCCACGTATGCATGATGCATGTGATGATTTTTAAATTGGATTTGACACATAGAGACAACAGTTTTATCTTGGGAATGAAAAAATGCAAAGCATGAAGTGAATAACACGTGATGAGTTACAAGATCCAATATGTTTGTAATCTCTATGAGATCTTAGGTTTTGTGTTTTGTTACCAGCCTATTGTATTTGTATTTAAGGTCGATGAATTGTTTGTAAATTGTGTTGGCAAATTTGTTAAGTGTGAGTTGTTGTCGAACTAGAAGGAGTATCTGCAGAATGTTGTCAAGGCAGATAGGAGCACAAAAGGATCTGATTAAGTAGAGCAGTGCTATTGCCAGATCAACAAGACCTTGTTATTCTCTAACCATTACAATAGTTAAATCCCCTAACCGAGTAAGATTTAATTGGCTTCTTGTTCAAATCCTCTAACCAAGTGATCCATTAGCTTGGATTTCAAATCATCCACCGAGGTTACCTCTTACAGGGCATTGCCTTTAACAGGGTATTGTAGTCAATCCCTTAACCCGGTGGTCCCTAACCAGACCTGTTCTTAATAGAACATTAGTGTAAAGCTTCTAACAAGGCTTGGCTCCTAACAGGGTGAAATTCAGAATACTTGTGGGTATTCATCCCCACCATGCTTTTCCCATTTGCGTTTCCACGTGAAAAATCATTGTGTCCAGTGATGAATGTTTTTATGAGTATGTTTTTTATTTGGTTAAATGTGAATAACTGGTAAATCCAATTAAACATGTTTAGATGACCTGAAGTTATATAAAATGAGATATTATTGATGTTAGTAAAGTGGTTTTATGTTTTGGTTAAAAGGTATTTGATTTTCAAATATGTTACACTGTATCATTGATATTTTGATCAACCGATAAAGCTTGACAATGCAGTTGCAGTTTTAGATACAACCTAAACCGGTTATGTTTTGTAAGTTGTTTATGAGTTTGAGTTAAGTTTTGTACATATTAGTATATTTTCTATCTATTGATATCTTTTGATGCAACGAAAAACTGGGCCAGCAAAGGTATCATGGTCCTCTTCCTCCGTATTGTCTCCTTTTGCAGTTCAGATGTCTCATATCCTATGCACAGTTCCATGAGATATCCAAGAATTTATATTTCTTGATTCAACCTGTAGCCCATAATTGTTTGTAAACTTGGTTGAGCTTCTGCTCATACTCACAAACTCACTACAATTAGTGGTGAACTCTTTGAAGAGTTCCCCTTCAAAATACCTAGCTAAAAAATATGCATAGACTATTGGATAACTATGGATGGGCTACTATCAATTAATAATAATAATTCATAATCCAAGGCTTGCAAAACTTCGCAGCACATGGGTTATGTATGGGATACTACCAACACAATAAATTAAATCTACAATAAAAGAATAATGAGCTTTGGAAAGGATCAGGTTCATAGACAAAAATTTTGAAACCATCAACTATAGCTGCTACCCAATGTTCTCCCAAAAAAACAAATTCCCTAGCTCTGGGTCATCAGTCACCTTATCTTTCTTGATGTCTCTTTGTTTTTTCAGAAAGCTTTTGTTATTTCTCCCTTCTTTGATTACATCAAGTGTTAATGGAGAATGGTCCATGATTGATCTCCATGTGACTTTTATTATCATGCGGTGGAGGAACAAGTCTTTCACTTAACTACCTCTTAATATCATTCCTTTCATATATCCCATTCCTTAATTAATAGATTTTATTTCTAGTCCTAAATTTATGCTTTTAAAAGCACCTATACTCTAATCATTCTCTTTTCTTTGAAAAAATAACTTTTAATTTTATTTAAAGGATTTACTAATATGTAAGTTATCCACCAAATCTAACTGATCTAGTAGTGAAATGAAAGAAACATAAGAAGGAACTATTTCAATCTCGTTCTCAACTACAATATCATTTTGAGAAGTGCCATGAATAGATGTAAAAGAATTTGTGTCCCTTGTTCTCTAAGCTTTGCATTTATTTGTTCCTCAGAGTTACATACAAAACTATCATTAAATTGAAAGGACTAGGGAAAAAAAAGTGGCATATATTGATAGAAGTGGACATCAGTCCATGCTAAGTGAAAGCATCCATATGGAAATGCTAGTTGTTTGAATTGAAGAGTTCGACTACCTATAAACCTTCTATTAGTGTCAAATAGTTTGGTCAAAGCTTTGGCTTCCAAGTTTAGTAAAATTTTCTTAATTATGGAAGAGAAAACATACATAATAACTTCAAAGTTTCCTATCTCTCAATCCTGGACAACTTTTGGATAATACACTGCTACTACTTGCGCTTGTCAATGAGGAAAGAAATCTAGTACAAAAAGATGGACTCAGATATTAAATATTCTTGGAAGCATCATCTTAAATTTTCTTTCTCCCCCTCCATCTCTCTTTTTCTTTCTACTATTCTTTTTTTCTCTATCAATCTCTCTCTGCCCATCTCTCTCCCCCTCTCACCCTCTTTCTCTCTCTCTTTCTCCCTTTATTTGCCCATTTCTCTCCCTCCCTACTGTGCTCTATCATTTTTGTCAATACATATCTATTTATATATCTCGGCACACCCCCTCTCTATCTCTCCTCTTCTCCCTCACTCCTTCCTATCTCTATCTTGTAGTCTCTATCAATCTCCCTCTCTATATATGTTGCTATCTCTCCTTGTTTGTCTCTACCTATCCCTCTTTATCTCTCTATATCTCTACCCCTCTATATGTTTCTTCATCTCTATATTTATTTCTCTTTATTTATCTATCTCTCTTTGTCCTCCCTCTCTCTTCTCTTCTCTTCAATTTTGGACTCACATTTCCTCCCTCCCACCTCCCTTCCAAATTCCAATGTTTATAGATCACTATTATAACAACTAACATAAGAAGTAAAATATGTGTGACAATGACATTTCTATCATTTTGTAGTCTTCTTTCTCACTTTATCTCTCCCCCTCTCTATCTTGTTCCCTATTCCTCTCTCTTCCTATCTTCCTCTTTGTCTTTCTCTTGTTTTTTTTTATCTCTCTCTATATTTATCTACCTTTCTCTCCACTTTTGTTTCTCTCTATTTCTCTATCTCTCCATCTTTTGTTATCTCTTTGCCTCTCTATCTCTTATTGTTATTCGGTTTTGATCTCTCTATTTCTCTATTCCTATGTATATCAATCTCCCTCTCCATTATTCTTTGTTCCTCTATCACTATCATTCTTTCTCTCTCTATATATATCTCTTTATCATTCTCTACTTTCCCTCTCTCTCTCTAACTCTTTTCTCTCTCCATTTTTTCTAGCCCCCTCTATATCTATCCCTCCTTTGTCTTCCTATCTCTTATCCTCTCTCCATTCTACTTAATTATCATATCTCTATCTCTTTCTCTCTCCAAGTACCTCTTTCTCACTCTTCTCTCTCAATTTTTATATTAAAAATATATATTAAATATGTTCATACATATTTTATATTTTATTATACTCTCTCTCTTTCTGATATATGTATATATATATATAGAGAGAGAGAGAGTATAATGAATATATATATATATATATCCCTATTTCCCTCTCCATTTCTACTTCTCTTTTTTTTCTTGTCTCTCTGTCTAATTGTTTTTCTCCTCTCTATTTCTCCATATATATCTCTCTCTATCACTCTATCGTACCATCTATATCTATATCTCTCAGTCTCACTCTCCCTCTATATCTCTCTATCTCTTCCTCTCTATGTCACCCACTCTATCTCCCTATCTCTTTCTTTCTATATCTCTCTATTTACCTCTCTCCCCTCTATCCTCCTCTCTCCTTATCTCTAGACATGTATCTGTTTCCCTATCCATCCATCTCTCCCCTTCTCTTTCCATCTCCATTTTCCCATACCTTTATATCTACATCTCTTGCTTCTCTATCTCTATCTATCTATATTTCTTTTTCTATCTTGTTGGCATTTCATGAAGATTGCATTGATGAAGTATAGTGTTGTCATTGATGTCAATAGCAACCGGTAATGAAGTCGCATTGCAACCGGTAGTGAAGCAGTGATGGAAACTAGTATTACTATTGAAGCAGAAAGATCAATCGGTAACCCTAACTCGTTGATCAGAAGAACCCTAACCGATGGAGCTTTGAGAATTGGTGGTGTTGATATATGATTGAATGATGAGCGGAGATGAAGATGCCATGTATGGATGATGCATGTGATGATTTTCAAATTGGATTTTACGCGTAGAGATAACTGTTTTATCTTGGGAATGAACAAATTTATAGCATGAAGTGAATAACACATGATGAGTTACAAGATCCAATGTGCGGTGTTCAAGGAGTGATCTAGGAGCGGTTGAAGTTGTCTTGAACAATGTGCAATTGATTGCTATGTAATTTAATGGTCATATTTGAAACGATATGTTTGTAATCTCCATGAGATCTTAGGTTTTGTGTTCTATTACCGACCTATTGTATTTGTATTTAAGGTCGATGAATTGTTTGTAAATTGTGTTGATAAATTTGTTAAGTGTGAGTTGTTGCCAAACTAGAAGGAGTATATGCAGAATGTTGTGAAGGCAGATAGGAGCATAAAAGAATCTGATTAAGTAGAGAAGTGCTATTGTCAGATCAACAAGACCCTCTTGTTCTCTAACAATTAGAATAGTTAAATCCCCTAACGAAGTAATATTTAACAGGCTTCTTGTTCAAATCCTCTAACCAAGTGATCCATTAGTTTGGATTTCAAATCCTCCACTGAGGTTACCTCTTATAAGGCATTGCCTTTCAGAGGGTATTGTAGTCAATCCCTTAACCGGGTGGTGCCTAACAAAACCTGTTCTTAAAATGACATTTTTTGTAAAGTTTCTAACAAGGCTTGGCTCCTAACAGGGCGAACTTTAGAAGATTTCATAATACTTGTGTGTATTCATCCCCACCATGGTTTTTCCCATTTGGGTTTCCACGTAAAAAATCATTGTGTCAAGTGGTGAATGTTTTTATGAGTATGTTTTTTATATGGTTAAATGTGAATAACTAGTAAATCCACTTAAACATGTTTAGATGACCGGAAGTGATATGAAATGAGCTATTACCGATGTTAGTAAAGTGGTTTGATGTGTTGGTTAAAAGGCATTTGAGTTTCAGATATGTTACAGTGTATCATTGACATTCTGATCAACCGGTAAAGCTTGACAATGCAGTTGCAGTTTTAGATACAACCTAAACTGGTTATGTTTTGTAAGTTGTTTATGAGTTTGAGTTAAGCTTGGTGAAGATTAGTATATTTCTATCTACTGATTCACCCACCTCCCCCTCACCCTCCCTCCCCCCCACTCTCAGTAGTTGACCGGATCATTATTGTTTCATCATATTATCACATTTTTCCCCCTATCTATCTTATTATCTCCTCGTCTCTCTCTACTCCTATATCTCTCAATCTCTCTACCTTTCTATATATCCCCGGTTATACCTATATTTATATATCTATATCTCCCTCTTTCATTGTTCCACTCTCTCTTCCCGTCTAAATTTTTATCTCTTCCATATCTATCTATACATCTCTCCTCTCTTTCTTTAGCTCTCCATCTTTTTATCTCAATATCCCTCTCCTCTTCCAACTCCATCTTTTCTTTATCTCCCTATTTCTCTCCATTTTTATCTCTAACTATCTCTTTATTGTAAAAATAACATTAGCTTGTTGGTAATATATCTCAATTATTTTCTCGAATCAAAAGGTTGATTTAATTTTTGTTTAGATCACTACAAATGCATACATAGCTTATTTGAAGCAATTATTTATGCATAAATATATGAAAAATAAAAACCACTTTTTTCCCATATTGACATTCCACACCTCTCGGCCTACTCATTGCACACCAAGGTACAATTGGTAGTTCAATTTTTTTATACGAGTGTAATACCATCAGCATAATTATAGTAATGAGAAAGAATGTGAAAAAGACAAATGTTTCGTGAGAAATGAGAGTTAGTGTAAATAATAATTATTCTCTACATCTTTTCTCGGCACGTATTACTGTTCATGCATTTCTGTCGAATTGTTACAGTTCATACATTGCAGTCACATTCGGAAAAAATGAAGATGCGGAGGAACATTATACACCATTCATTCCGAGACTTGGGCTTTGCGTTTCAGATAATGAAAGGCCATCGGCGTAATTAGCTTGCTTACAGGCTGCATTCTCTTTCATTATTGCAATAAAGTGGTCGATGTTTGATCCATGGATTTGGCAATCGTTCTTCGTCAAGACTTCAGCAATTTCTTGAGCGTGAGATCTGATGTGTCTGGCTTCCTCTTCCACCATTAATGTGCGAATAGCTCTACTGACGTCTTCCTTGGAAAAAGAACCATCCTCCTCATCTCTCCTGACCTCCACCGCCAACTTGAGTTCCTCGGCTATGAGCTTAGCATTTAAGCTCTGTTCGTGTTGCGACAAGCGGCACCCCAAACCTCAATCCTTCCGTCACAGAATTCCACCCGCAATGAGTCAGAAACGCTCACACGGAAGAATGGCTGAGAATGTGTAACTGAGGTGCCCACTTGATGACCAATAGTCCTCTTAATTGGGTGCGCTCTACAAAGCCTTGGGGTAACTTGGCAGCCATCTGCCCGAGAAGAACACACAGAAATGGAACCTCACTTTCTTCTAAGCCCAACGCCAATGCAGCGAGCTCTTGACGGGTGAGAATACATTCACTCCCAAAGGACACGAACACCATAGAATGGGGATGCTGCAGATCCAGCTAGGCTAAACAATGGTCCACAGCCGGGCGGGGTGGTAGATCAGGCAACAGTATTCCCACGGGAAGCACGGGCCGATCAATGAGTGTTTGCAAATAGTGCACATATTCTCTTTCCAATGCTACGCATGTATTTCCCAACTATTCTTCATGCACAGGCCAAACCGCTCTCCCACGTTGATGTGCCCTTCCCTCTTCTGGATCCCCTTCAGGAATTTGGACACTCCAAATGGTGTAAGGTAGATATTCGGCGAGGGGAAACTAGGTGGCGGCATAGTCAGATCTGAGACTGTTATGCCCTTTTCTGCTATCAGGGCCTCATGGCCTACAAGGTATCCTACACCAGTGGCAGAAGTGTTGGCGAAAAATATGGTGGGAATGCCCAATTTGTCGGCTATGAGAAAAGCCCAGTACTGTGTCATATCGTAGATTACAAAATCTGGAGAAATCCTTCCCAACAGGTCTTCGAATGGCTTCTACCAACCGTCCATGGCCTCCATAAGTAGGTCAAATGTGCCTCCTCACTTCAAATCTGCAGTTGACTCAACACCTTCGGGCAATCCATTAATGGAGGGCAGTGGAAGCTCCAGAAGATCAACTTCTGGAATGGGGCGTAGCTGCCTAATCTGTCTGATATTGAGGGGAGTGGAGAGGAAGGAAGCTCTGAGACCGTTAACACCCAATTTCTTTGCCAGCTCTAAGAAGGTTGTAATGAGGCTGTATGAAAGCCATGGGACCATCATAACATGAAGTTGCTGCTTCTCTTCTTCCATACTCCTGGAGAAGAAATTGTGTGTTTCCTTGTGAGAAAGGAGCAGAGATCACTGGTTTATAGTGAATTGAAGCTATGATTAATAAGATTTGATCTATTAATAATTAACATTGAACCAGATCTCTGACAGATTTATCTACGAAATTGTAACTCTAGATTCCAAGATATCTGTAATAAATTTACTCCTTACAACAGCCAGTTATTTGAGCCCCTCTAGGGAACGCCTTTATTTTGGGAAAATCCGTCAAGATTATGCACATTATTATACATACCAACTATGATACACAATCTGACAGGTGAATGATGTACCCACCCCACCGGTTTCCAAATTTCTCAGAAGTTGTCGGGCGAAAACTTGTCATTTTCGATTATGCAGATAGCGGTTTGCCTTTCCGCAAGGAGAATTTGTGGCCAACATCGAGGATAGGGTTGTCATGAAAATCAGATTGAAAATCCTCGGTGAATTCCATGGCATCAATATCTCACTGACACGTATGACATTTCACATGGGAGAAACCTTATGGTTGTAGCTATTCTTGCTCGAAAACGGCATGCCATGCCATGATGCGGCTCCCCAAAATCGCATTCCCTTTCATGCCATACAACCCCATACAAACGTTTCACGACCTACCATCGGGCTTCTGATGTGGAGGCATGTTCCCGTTTGCGGTTGACGGAAATCATTTGCACACGGCTAACATTTACCGGCGACTCTCCCGGTCATGCCTCAAGGGCACGGCTACAGTTTGTAGCCACATGTGTCAAAATATTTGAATTTCAATTTTAAAACTCCTCTCCCACTCCTGCCCAAACATAATTTCAAACATATTTGTTTTGAATTCTACCACTATTGAATTCCATTTTCATTTTCTGACACTGCAATTTCATTTCCATTTTTTTATGCTAGGTTTGGATGTCATAGTCGGAAATTACATGCTGAATGGTATTTAGGAGTTGTGATACAGAAACCAGCGGAGAGAACCTGAGGCAAGTGCAGAAGAAGTTTGACTATGTCTCTCATGAATGGTACTATGGCTGAACACCTGGCTCTCATTTCTCGTGCCTACCAAGTTCATTATGTGATCTCCAAGTTAGTTTTCAATTCAAAAGAGAGCCTCTGCTTGGAGACATCAATCTCACAATGGCTAACATGGGCCTAAAAATCGTTGTGTCCTTAGCAGTTGTTCTGCTACATTTTGCTTGTGAGCATAATATCTTTGTTGGCTCTCATTAGTTTTTCTCTCACTCTTTCATTTTAAGGTGAATTTCATTTATTGGTCTTTTATTTGCAGGTGAAGGAAATGCAGAGAAGGCGAAAGCATTGTTTGTGTTTGGAGACTTCAAAAAAAAATTTAGGAAAAAACAATATGTTACATTTTTTTATCTTTTATATTATCTGATGCTCTGCAAAATACACAATGGTTAGACTAAAACCTGTGGTCGTATAACACAAAAAAACACAAGAAAACGAAGATCAAAGTTAGTGTTATTCAACCAAAAACTAATCTAAGCAGGCATATCAAAAGAGACACTAAAAACATGCTAAACTATTTAACTAGGGAAACAAATATCACAAGGCATCTCCAAATGCCTTCTAACATGCTCTTAGTTCCTTCTCCTTTGTTTCTCTTCTCTCCAAGTTCCAAATTAGTGTAGCTCTCAACAGCTTTTTGCACTATGGATGCCTTATGGAGGTTCAAGATTGTAGATGATTAACTATGCTACAAAAGTGTAAAACAAACTAATTAGACATATTATGAAAATGAACTAAGATTTATTTTAGTCCAAAATGACAATATATGTGATTTATGCTAAATGCTCTCCAAAATTCACTATAGATTAAATGCATACCAATTTTCAAGATTTGGATTATGAAGAAATGGGTGCTATTTATAGAAAAAATGGAGCAATGGATGGTTGAGATTGAGTAATCTCAACAAGGGTCAGGATTGAATGATATTCAATCCATGTGAGGGCTTTCAACCTAATCCCAGGATGACAAGTGTCAACATGAGAGGGGTTGAGAGGAGAGGGAATAAGCATTAAATGCTTGACATAACCTAAGAATTAACTTGGGAGGTAAGGTCAAGGTTTGGTTGAATGAATAAATTATTTATTCAAAGAATAAAGCTTTTATCCAATGGATAAACTCTTGTGCAAAGGTTAAAAAGATAACCATGGTCAAAGCAATAAATGTTTGAGAAGACACATGGGTCACATGAGGGTTGAGTTAAGGGTTAAATTCCTTAACCATGGGTGCAAGTGGAATTAACCATAAATGGTCATGTAAGAGCCATTAGTGGTTTGGAAGATTTTAGAGGTTAATTTGTTGAACACACAAAGCATTTAATATTTTTTAAAGACTTTGAAGTCTTTGAGAAGTGACTCCAAGTTGCTAAGAAATGTGACAATAATTAGGGGATGGATTAGGCTAATTAGGAAGGGTTTAGAAGAATCTAGAAGGGAGTTTAGGAATGCAAGTGGGTTTGGTGGGTGAGGGAAAATAGGATTTTAATTAAAATAAAATTAATCTATTTCAATTTGTGGTTGCAACTTGCATTTGTAGGAAAATGCAAGTGGGGGGATAAATGATTTAAATAAATATTTTATTTAATTTATTTAAAAGAGGAAAAGGGGTTAAATGAAATAAATATGATTTAGTCATTTAATTGATTGTGCATTTGGTTTAATGAATTAATTAAAATAAATTGAATAATTTATTTAATTAATAGAAGAATGTTTGAAAATAAATTAAATAAATATTAATTTAATTAACTGATGGCTAGTGGGTTTTTTTAATTAAATAACAAATATTCATTTAATTAAAATGGACAGATTTATGTGACTACATTTGCTCCTCTTTGAGACGGTGTGGTTTATCGTGTTGTTTCAAAGAAAGATAAATAGGTGTGAAGAAATATGCCCCATAAATGTTAATTTAGTGGGTGGTATGCCCCCTCGAGAGATGGGCCAAAATTTTTTGAAAAATCGGGCGATCTCTCGAAAAAGAATGGAAATCGACAGGGTGGTAGAGTAGAAGAAATTAGCAACATTGGTGAAAAATAGAAGAAATCGGAGATAAAATGAAGAAATGGGAGGCTTCACAAGTTCACAGGGACCACGACGGTGAGCGGGGAAAAATTAAGGTTACGACGAAGGGTATATATTGGGAAGAAGGGGTGAAAACAAGGTCATTTGCATTCGTGACCATAGTGAAATTTGAGCTCTAGTTTTGACATTTTGGAAGAGCAAGGAGCAGTCAGGATGCTGGTTCCCATAGGAGAGCACCAATTAGAGTGAGTCTGTTGATTCTAGCGGCCAGACGACTACGGACCAGCAGTATGTGAACTTGAATTTTTCATTTTCATGCATTTTTTATGGGTTTTTAGCTAGGTCCAAGTTGAGTCAAGACAATAGCGCTAAAACTGTGCTTTAGCACTGTTGTCAACCAAATTAGCACTATTGTACCGCTATAGTGCTATTGCATAGTGGTTTTAGCGCTGTTGTCAAACATTGTGCTATTGTATAGCTGTTTTAGCGCTTTTGGGGTTTTAGCATCATTGCTTGGTTGATTGAGCACTTTTGTTGCGAGGTAGTGCTTGTGTGTAGTTAGAGTAACACTTTTGCTTTGGTAGTGCTATTGAGGAGTTGAATTAGCACTATTGAGGTGAAGTAGCGCTATGGCATAGTGAGTGTAGTGCTATTGATGGTTTAGCGCTAGTGGATAGTTGAGTTAGCGCTTTTGTCAGTCTTGTAGTGCTGTTGAATGCAGAATAGCGCTTTTGTTAGGAAAAATAAAATGCCCCATTGTGTGTAAACAAGAATCTCTGGATGCCAATGATGGATGGATGGAGATGTGAGGTAAGAGTTGTTTTGAACCATAGCAGCCTTGATGAGACTTAGGTCATTAAGATAAATGTTTTTTGAAGTCTACGTGTGCCATGATTGCTTACCTGCTGAGACCCGAAGATACTTGATCAAAGTATTTGTTGATAGTCTAGGTTTAAACTTAAGAAAGTTTGAAACAAAACAACTGATAATGATGGTTGATGCACGTGTGTAAGAGGATCTACGTGTCTTACAGATGCGTGAGAGGCATCTCACCACACAGGTGTTGCGTGATCATTTGACTGAGGCCGAGGTGGATTGTAGTGCAGCGACCAATCTATATGATGTCATGTATATGCCTATGATTTGGATGAATCACGGGTTGATCAAAGCATTGGCAGAGCGATGGCATAGTGAGACATGCTCATTTCACTTGGCGCAGGGAGAGATGACAGTAACGCTGGAGGATGTATAGCGCATCGTACACATTCCTATTCGAGGAGAGCTCGTGAGCTATGACCGAGCGTGGGCGACCTTAGCAGTGCAAAGATTTTTTGAGGAGGATGTCTATATTGATGATGCATCGATAGCCTAGGAGGACATAGTTGCGTTGTATGAGCCATTACCAGCAGTGCTATCAGGTATTTTTGGGGGACTACTATGCCCAGATCGATGATCGCATGGACTGGTCGTTGGTTGGGTCAGGTGATCGAGCAGATGATTATAGAGGG
Organism: Cryptomeria japonica; assembly: GCF_030272615.1. Lineage (NCBI taxonomy): Eukaryota > Viridiplantae > Streptophyta > Pinopsida > Cupressales > Cupressaceae > Cryptomeria > Cryptomeria japonica. The sequence continues at coordinate 129,354,249 of NC_081415.1, read as the reverse complement.
GACCCGGTTTGCATGGGGACCATGTGTGCTATCGCACTTATATTGAGAGTTGCATGAGATAGCATACCGAGGAGTGAGCTCATTGGGAGTAGGGATCACACTGCTACATATTTGGGCTTGGGAGCACTTACCCATTACTCAACCAGTCAATCTGAGATTCTGAGTAGTGGATCAGCCATATGTATATATATATGGTGGTATGATGAGTCAGCCCCACCCAGAGAAGTTAGAGTGGTGGCGGCGGGTACTGGATGATTTGGATATAGTGATCTCGAGGCTGTATATTAAGTGTGAGCCATGACAAGATGATACGGAGGCATTGCTGTTTGTTTTTATGACTCGATACCTCATTGGTAGGACAGCTTACAATGTGCAGAGACAATTGATGGGCAAAGTGTTGAGACAGTTTGGGTGGTGATAGGGGTTACCTAGTGGTTCGGGAGAGTATGCAGAGGTGGTATGAGAGAGGTACTTGTGGGGACCAGTGTTACCCTATGATCAGGTGCTGGTAGAGTTCTGCACATTGCAGGTGAGACCATGGCAGATGAGGCTAAGGGTAGTAGATGCTGGGGTGTCAGAGGAGTACACATAGTACATTATGGCACATCTAATTCCTCGGATATCAAATCTGGCAGAACCGATCCCAGATTTTGAGGAGGATAGGGGACGGAGACAGAGGAGGAGAGGAGGGCCACCCGGAGGAGTAGGTGGACGAGGGAGAGGGGATGGTGGTGGTGGGGATGGAGGAGGAGGTGGTGGGGTTTAGGAAGAGGTGGTGGATTCAGAGGTGGAGGTGGCAGTGGTGGTCATTTTCAATAGAGAGGGAGAGATGGGCAGCCATTGCAGCTATCTCAAGGACCTTTGATACAGGGAAGCATGAGACTAGGTGGCAAGGATGCAGGTGAGGGACAAGCACCTATGGAGACAGGGGAGGGAGCTACGGGAGAGGCACCTATGGATATGGGGGAGGGAGCTATAGGTGGATATCTGCGGGACCATATGATAGGATATTTGCATACTCGCATAGAGGATTTGGAGGCAGAGGTGGCCACTAGAGATGTGCAGTTGTTTGTATGAGAGTTCGAGTTGACTATAATGTTGTGAGAGAGAGATCAGGTTGTGGATAGGGTGCGGGTCTTGGAGGGAGTATAGGGACAAGGGTCGTCTGTAGAGGCATTGGCGAGGGAGGTACGAAGAGTAGGTGCAGAGGTGGATTACTGGTGGGACTTATATGACCATGTGGTGCCAGATAGTCAGCGAGCACTGAGTTATTCATAGATGCATCAGGAGAGATCAGAGCAGTCTCAGAGGATGCAGAGCAGTGCGGGTGTGATGGGTCCTCCATGGAGAGATAGATTAGGTGGTGCAGGGGGTAGTGGGGGAGCAGGTGGTCATGGTGCAACATCTGGTCAAAGTGGCATCTGAGAGAGCATTTGTATATTTATCATTTTGGATTGTACCTTGGATGGCTCTTGGTAGCTAATTTTTTTGGACTTCATTGTACTCTGATACATGAGATGATATATATGAGGAGATCCCATATTTTGTGATGATATGCATGTTGATATGTATGGATTTTATGCAGGATGATGATCCTATGAGTTACACTTAGATGGATACTTGTACTTGCTATATATATGTGTTTATGAGATGATTCCTATATGCATGTTTTATGATGATTTACTCTTACATGATGTTGATATGCAAGTTGTATGACATGGGATGCTAACATGTAGATGCAAGTTGATATATTTGTGCATTGGTGGTTTGGGATATAATGCCTTATGTATGTAATGCCATGATGGTTATGTAGGCATAATGAATTGATGATTATGATGGTATAGATAGTACCTTGTACTTTATATTGATACAAATGATGAGATAATGATATGTAATGATGTTAATGTAATGTGTTGAATGAATGATTTATTTATGTATATGCATCTAGATGGTGTAAAAATGAATGCAATATGGATAAACAAATGTAAAGTATAAATGTTTAATTGATAATTTCTAAATGAATGCATATGTATAATGTATGAACCAATGTTTTGAGGAAAATTGTTTTATTATGATTCTAAATGTCAAAATATGATGAAGTCAAATGATAATGATAATGATAATGCAACTCATGGGTTAATGAATAACTGCACCTTAATGCAATTTAAAAAGAAGAATGAATGCATTTTAATGAATCTTAAATGAAATGAATTGAGTATAAGAATATACTAAATGGTTAAATGAATGTAGTTAACTAATGGATAGATAAATAAATGTATGCAACGATGGAAATCTAAACAAATGCAGGGTATATGTGTTTAAATGATGATAAATAATGATTAGTAACTGACACTAAATGAATGCATAGTAATGGCTAATAATGATAGTTAATGCAAAAAAGGGTGATATATAAATGAACTTAAGATGTCAGGATTATGAAATGATGAAATGATACAATGAAACTAATGTCAATAAATGATAATGAATTATATGGATTTAAATGCAACGACATGAAATGCACTCGATGCAAATGCAACTAAATGCACGGATGCAAATGTGATTATGATAAATGATTGCAAGGTTGTTTAGACTATGCATGATGCAGTGATGATGTTGTTTTGAAGATTTTCTTCAACCTTATCATTTGTCAACTGTAGTATCCAAGTGTGCCAATCCTGAAGATTTCTTCAAGGACATGTTTAGAAAAAGGGCAGTATGTAAAGGTAAACCCCATCAATTCCAGTTTCCTGAAGACCTCATTAGAAATGAGTTTGATCTAGATAATCAAGAGTTGAGGAAGGAAAAGTGGGTGGCATATAAAAAGGCCTTAGACTTTGTACATCAATTTGATGCCAGCTATGACCCATTGTCTAGCTTTCACCCTTTTGAGGAAAAAATAAAGTTCCTAACTCTTTGTTTTGAGGATATAATGCAGACTTCAAAAGAAAAGAGGGAGGTTGTAATTAAAACCAACCCTGAAAAAGCAAGAATGGTTCTAAGTAGTTATGCATCCACTGGAGCAATCCCTCCTAGCAACTACATGTTGCACAAGAATTCTACTTCTAGTGTGTTAATGCCTACAATAGGAGAGCCCTCTACCTCTAAAGGAAAGAGGAAGATACAAGATGTCATTGACATCCAAGATAGCCCAAAGAAGCAGAAAGTGGGAAAAGAAATACAATCTGATACACCTTTGTATTCTCCATCTCAGTCTCCTATTCATATAGGAGATGAACAAGCAGTAGTTGAACAATTGATACAGTTAGGCAGTCTGGGAGAAATATATTACACATATGATGAAGTAGAAGAGGGAATGCTAGAAGAGCCCCTTGCTACTAAGATGAACATCACTACCAATGATTTCAAGGGCCAGGAGTGGGATCCTGAGATCAAGCAGGCCAGTGATGACTTCTGGGCTAACAACAATTTTGTTACATCAGGAGCATTCATACAATTTGTATGGAAGCAGAACATTGATAAATACAATGCAAGGTGTGAAAAGAGAAAAGGTGATCGACCTCATAGAGATCCAGCTATGGTTGAGGAGGAAATAAAGAAAGAAATGATGGGTGAGTTTAATACCATCACTCCTAAGAAAGGAAGAAATATGGTGGCACAAGTTGGAGTACTCATTCTCCCTGAGTGGGACATAGCAGATGCCTTGGTATTGGAGGCAATGACAAAAGAAACCAAACCCATGGAGGGAGTCACTTTTAGCAAAGACAATGTTGCATTGGTCATGTGGTCCCTCAAAAGAGATGAAAATAGGAGAAATAAGGAAACGCCAAGGTCAAGTTACCTTGGTCCAGAATGATAGTAAAAAGAGTGCAAAACACAGGGGTGGTGGAAGCTACGAGCACTGTGCTAGAGACTGCAAAGTTTAGTGTTGCAGTAGCAGAAAGGGAAGCTAAGGAAAAGACAGACCTCCAAGTTAAGTTGGAGACAATTTTGAATGCTTACAACAGTGCTAAGGAAGAGGTAAGGGGTAAAGATAGCATCATTGCTAAGCTGCAAAGCCAGTTGACAGGACACTACCATCAAGGTGAGTCTTCAACACTGATGATCTCCTCTTCTCCTACAAGACCTCCACCTACCAGCCCCATTATTGAGTTCCCACCATCTCCAATACCTTCTAGTTCTCAAATGATCGAGATCACTCCCCAAGAATTGGAGAATTTAAAACAGGCTCAAGCCTTGTATGCAAAGAAGTATGAAGAAAGAGTAAGGGCTACAATTTCAAGTTTTGCAGACACCATGGGGGCCTCACTATTGTATAGCAACTTAAGAAAGATTTTAGATGTGTGGAATGAGCTTAATGGAGATAAGGCCATTTTGATGCCTATTTTTGACAAGTGGAAGCCTAGAGAGCAAGATTTGGAGCTTATTTGTGTATCTTATGATGAAGCAGGGGTTGATCCTGATGCCCTCCTAAATGGCACAAGGTTAGTCTAAGATCAAAGAACACAAAAACATACAAAACATTAGTGTTAGTCAATCTGAAACTAAACTATGAAGGCATTCCAAAAGAGACACAAAGAGACATGCTAATTTATCTAATAAACACAACAAAGATTATGAGGCATCTCCAACTGCCTCTTAGCATGGCCTTAGCTTCTTCTCCCTTGTTCCTCTCCTCTCCAAGTTCCAAAATAGTGTAGCTCTCATCAGCTTTTTGCACTATGGATGCTTATGGAGGATTGAGATTGTGTAATATAGCTCCAAATATGAAATGAAAAGCTAATTTTATGCTAAAATGATGTATTTTAACCAAAAAGACAAGATTTAGTTATGCTATGCTAAATGCTCTCTAAAATGTCTATAGCTTAGATGCATACAAGTTTTCAGGATCTGGATTATGAAGGAATGGGCTCTATTTATAGGAAAAATGGAGCAATGGATGGCCAGGATTGAAGGGTTTAATCAAGGGTCAAGCTTGAAAGTTGGGAATCCATGTGCACAATTGACACCAATGAAATGGTGACAAATGTCAACATAGGGTTGGGTTGAAAGAAGAGGTTGGAGGCATTAAAGGCCTGAGAAGACCTCATGGTTATCTAAAGGCTAAGGGTCAAGCCTAAATTAAGATTACCCATTGGATTAAGAGTTAATCCAAGGATAAACCTTTGTGCAAATGATTAAGAGATAATCATGGTCAAAGCATTAAAGGCTTGATGAGACCTTTGGGTTGGGTAGAGGTTGAGTCAAAACAAATGTTTTAACCATGTGGGAGGGTTTGAGGTAACCATTAATGGTTATTGGAGACTTTGGGGATTAAGTGGTTGAAGGTTGAAAGCCTTCAATGGCTATCAAAGACTTTGAGCCATTTTGTGGTTGAAGGTTGAAAGCCTTTAATAGTTATCAAAGACTTTTAGACTTTGAGAAGTGACTCCATTTTGCTTAGGAATGTGACAATAATTAGGGGATGGATTAGGCTAATTAGGAAGGGGTTAGAAGAATCTAGAAGGGGATTAGATTTTGCAAGTGGATTTGGTGGGTGAGGGAAAATAGGATTTTATTTAAAATAAAAATTCATTTATTTCAATAAATGTGTGCAAGTTGCATTTGTAGGAAAATGCAAGTGGGGTGGGGATAATGATTTAAATAAATGTTTTATTTAATTTATTAAAAGAGGAAAAGAGGATTTTAATTAAATAAATAGATTTTATTTATTTAATTGATTGGGATTGGATTTAATGAATTAATTAAAATAAATTGAATAATTTATTTAATTAATAGAAGAATGTTTGGAGATGAATTAATTAAATATTAATTTAATTAACTGATGGCTAGTGGATTTTTAATCAAATAAATAGCAAATATTTATTTAATTAAGCTGGACAGATTTGTGTGACTACATTTGCCCCTCTTTGAGACGGTGCGGTTTATCGCGTCGTTTCAAAGAAAGAAAAACTGGTGTGAAGAAATGCCCCATAAAATGTAAATTTAATGGGTGGTATACCCCCTCGAGAGATGGGCCGAAAAATGTCGAAAAATCAGGCGATCTCTCGAAAAAGAATGAAAATTGGTAGGGTGTTAGAAGAGAAGAAGTTAGCAACGTGGGTGAAAAATAGAAGAAATCAGAGATAAAATGGAGAAACATCAAGCCAGTGAGTACCCTTAGGTCATGCAGGAGATACAGTGAAAATGTGGTGGTTGTTCTTTTGAGTGATGTTATACAATTGATCAAAATTGGTTCAACAATCTGGTGCAATCGGTTGAATTGCCCCGGTCAAGTCAAAGCATGACAGTTGATGCCAGTTGTTTGCTTGGACAAGATAAAGTCTGAGTAAGTGAATCAAAGTGACTTGATGAGACTTAGGCAATTGATGCAATTGCCCGATGAAGTCAAGGTATATGAAGCAAAAATACTCGTTGAGACGTAGACAATTGATGTAATTGTCCGTTGGATTGTGTTTGATTGGTTGATCAATTGATAGTGTGTGCGGGTGATGGATGGTTGTGGGGAATCATGGCAGCCCCGTTGAGACTAGGCCATTATGATAAATGCCTGATGTAGTCTAGGATTACCATGATCGATTACCTGTTGAGACCCGAAGATACCTGATCAGTGTATATGATGATAGTCTAGGTGTGTGTGAGTCGAGTTACTTGTGCAGAGAGAGTAACTTGCTTGGCTTATTGGATGACTTAGGATAGGAAACACGATCCCTCCTATTTAGAGATGGATGGTGATGAACGTGGCTTGATTGGGTTGATTGTGAAATGATGAAGGGTATGCGATGTTGATTATCGAGATGGGGAGGGTTGGGGGGGGTTCGATGTTTAGAAGAAATGGAGGACCTATGACTCATTCCTATGGAAGAAGAGGAAAATAGAGTATGCATTATTAGACTATGTATGCATGATATGCAGCTATTATGAATGTATGGATTGTTGGAATGCAACGGAATGCAGTATATACAAATGAGATGGAATGACGATCCATAGTGCTCTATTTTCATCATTGAGCTTTAGAATGTTGGAAGAGAATACAAGCAACTTGACATAAAGATTCAAGATGACCTGAGTATTTCTTACATGGATTTTGATATAGCAAGTTAATACAAGCAACTTGATATAATGGATCAAGTTGACCTGAGTATTGCTTGCGGAACAGACAAGGATTATCTCCTTTCGTGCATGACTTGGATCGTCCTCCTTGATCTTAGGCTGATCAGATCCTGAGACAAGTGCATACCGTACTAAGAAATAAAACCTTTATCCAATTTGGAGGAAGAGGAACCAAAGGATGAGCATTGTACCTGTAACCAAACAGTATATATACATAAAGAATAAAGAATAAGGATCCTTGGTAATGGTTCATGCTCATATGGTCGAGGTATACGCTGTAGTCAGCAAGCCGTAGTGATTTATGATTGCATTTGTGCATAAGATCATGTAGCTTAGTAAACTTCCCACGTAGGCACCATTAGTACATGCCCCAGAACTTCATCGGAAATAATGCGCAAATGATACAAAACAATGCTGAAAGATTCCGATATAGATAAACAAACGATTGCACTCACAAATCAACCAAGTATTTGATAGCCTAACAGAATTTTCTTGTCAAAGAAAATGTCATCTTGTCTATGTTTTGGTAAGGAAGGATGCATCCTTGTTGAAGACAGTTTGATTGTTTGATGTTGATTGTTTTGGTCGATTGATAAGTGGTCATTGTGTGAGTGTTTGTCAATGTTTGTTTTGTATCTGATCGGATGACTATGTACAAGGTGTTGCCATGTTTTTGTGTGATTTTTGATGGGTTTTCCGATGTTTTTTGGATTTTTGTGAATCATTTTTGAATGTTTTTGGTATTTTGAGAGTCATTTTTGAATGTTTTTGGATTTTGTGAGACATTTTTGAATGTTTTTGATATTTTCTGATGATTGCCTGAATGAAGAGCGTAATGACACATAAGACAATGTAGAATCCACTTCCATCACTAGGGTAAGGGTATTGCCCCCAGTTTGTAGACCTGACTATGAAAAGGTGGGATGCTAGACGCATGGAGTACTTTCTTAATTGTAGATCAAATAACAAGCCATGGTTAGGATGGATGGATGTGTGTGTGCATGTGATCGCAACGAGCCTGAAAGATACTGGAGCCTATTGCCCTTATGAGTGGCACCTGTTTGCCAGGTTTTCACCATCGTACTTACCCAAGGTGCCACCGGAGTGGTTGTTCACCGTTTGGATGCATGATTTTTTCTTTACTTTTTTGAATGTTTTTTGTATTGTCTTCAGGACATTTTTCTGAATGTTTTTGGTATTTTTCTGGTATGTAGGGGAGCCTGATGCTCTGTACAGCTTAGGTATAAAACCTTTTGAGGTGCATGCTATTGATTGGATCTGCAAGCGGTTCTCCTTCTGAAGTAACCAACTGATATGCCCCGGACCTGAATAGTGCAGTGACAACATATGGGCCCAGCCAATTTGATTCAAACTTGCCTTGATGTTCTCGGTTTGGTTGGTTGCGAGGATTCTCTCGAAGAACAAGATCACCTACCTCAAATGTATGAGATCGAACTCGGTGATTGTAGCTTCTACTCATGCGCTGCTGATAGGCTTTGAGGTGATTGTATGCAGCTTGTTGCTTCTCATCTAGTAACTCCAAGTCCTGCAGACGTGATACTCTATAGGTTTCATCATCGATGAGATTGTGTAATGAAACCCGTAGTGATGGTATCTCAACCTCAATAGGTAAGATAGCTTCTGCACCATAGACCAATGAATAAGGAGTTGCACCTGTAGGAGTCCAAATGCTAGTTCGATATGCCCATAATGCTGGATTCAATTGAACATGCCAATCACGATCGGCATCATTGACTGTCTTCTTTAGGATTCTCAATATGTTTTTATTGGATGCTTCGGCTTGACCATTGCCTTGTGGGTAATAGGGAGTGGAGAAGTGGTGTTGGATATGAAATTTCTCACAAAGTTCATGAACATCCTTATTTTTGAAAGGAAGACCGTTATCTGTGACAATGGACATGGGCACACCATACCGGCAGATGATGTAGTTGAGGATGAATGAGGCGATCTACTTGCCGGTGACTTGGGTAAGTGGAACAGCTTCGATCCACTTGGTGAAATATTCGGTGGCGGTAATAATGAATTTATGGCCGTTTGATGAAGATGGATGAATCTTACCCACAAGGTCGAGGCCCCATTGACAAAAAGGCCATGGTGTTGTGATTGGTTGCAGTTCTTGTGCTGGTGCATGTATCAGGTCACCATGAACTTGAAATTTCTTGCATTTCCTGACAAAGTAGTAGGAATCTTTTTCCATAGAGGGCCAATAGTATCCAGCTCGCATGAGTTTCTTGGCTAGTGATGGACCACTTGAGTGAGTCCCACAAATTCCTTCATGTACCGCTTCCAAAGCCTTTGTTATCTCATCTTGTTCCAGACATCGAAGGAGAGTACCATCAAGACTGCGTCGGTATAGGGTTTCGGCAATAATGGTATATCGAGCAGTTTGGCGAATGAAGGTTTTTCGTTGGTTATTTGATTGGTTGGGAGGAAGGGTGTGATCGTGGAGATAGGTGTAGAACTCACCATACCATGGGGATTCAGAACCGACAAGGCGACATATCATCTCAGATTCAGGGATATCATAAGCGAGGATCCAAAGCTGTTCCACCAAGAACTCGTAGCATGTTGAATTCTGTGGAAGATCTAGGAGAGATGCGATGGTAGCCATAGCATCAGCAGCTCGATTCTGATCTCTTGATATTTGCTCAAAAGTGATAGTAGTAAATGATGTCTTTAGAGTGTCCACCATTTGTTTGTATGGCATGAGTTTATCATCCTTGGTCTGATATTCATCCGTTGCTTGTCGAATGACCAGTTGTGAGTCGCCATATACTTGTAGTTCTTTTAATTTCCATTGTATGGCTAATCTGAGTCCCGTGATCAAAGCCTCATACTCTGCTATGTTGTTTGTACATGGAAATGTGAGCCTGTAGGACTTCGGGATGCTATCACCTTGAGGTATGATAAACAGAATACCTGCCCCCAAGCCATGCCCAGTGTATGAACCGTCAGAGTATAATTTCCATGGTTGTGCTTCTGTGATCATGAATAACTCTTCATTTGGAAAATTGGAAATGAGAGGATGATCGCCTATGAGTGGTGCATCGGCCAACTGATCTGCAATAACTTGACCTTTGATAGCTTTACAGTCCACATACTCAATGTCAAATTCACTCAGAATCATCACCCATTTGGCCAAGCGGCCTGTCAATGCTGCTTTGCTAAGTAAGTACTTGAGTGGATCAATCTTTGCGATGAGTTGTACCTTGTGTGTCAACAGATAGTGCCGCAATTTAGTGGCTACCAGGATTACTGCTAGGCAAGCTCGCTCAATAGGTCTGTAATTGAGTTCATAGGCAACCAGTGTGCGAGAGATGTAGTATACAGCACACTCTTTGCCTTCTGCATTATGTTGTGCCAGTAATACACCTAATGTCATACTTGTCGCTGAGATATAAAGTAACAACGGTCTACTTGGATCTGGTGGCATCAACAATGGTGGATTCATGAGATAGTCTTTAAGTGCCTGAAATGCTTGCTGGCATCTGTCATCCCACTGAAAGCAGATGTTCTTGTGTAGCAGGTGTGTGAATGGGTGACACTTATCAGCCAATTGTGCAATGAATCTTTGAATGGATTGAAGTCGTCCTTGTAGTGTCCTTAGCTGACTGATATTCTTTGGTGGTGGCATGTCCATGATTGCTTTAACCTTTTCTAGATCGACCTCAATGCCTTTGCTTGAGACAATGTATCCTAGAAGCTTCCCGGAGGTCACTCTGAAGACACATTTCTTTGGGTTGAGTCGAACATGGTATTGTTCCAGTCTATCAAAGATTTTATCTAAAATGTGAAGATGTCCTTCTCTAGTAAGTGATTTTGCGAGTAAATCATCCACATAATCTTCCATCATAGTATGCATCATGTCATGGAAGATGGTGGTCATTGCTCTTTGATAGGTCGCTCCTGCATTCTTTAGACCAAAAGGCATTACATTCCAGTAGTATGTGCCCCATGGACATGTGAAGGTTGTCTTATGTTGGTCCTCTGGTGCGATCTTTATTTGATTGTACCCTAAAAAGCCATCCATGAGTGAAAGCATGGCATGTCCTGCTATCAAATCCACTATGATGTCGATATTTGGTAGGGGGAAGTCATCCTTAGGACATGCCTTATTCAGATCTCTGAAGTCTGTACAAATGCGGATGCCCCCTTTTGGTTTGCCGACTGGCACAATGTTGGAGATCCATTCTGCATAATCAATTGGTCTAATGAAACCAACATCCAGGAGTTTCTTGAGTTCAGTTTTGACTAGCACGGCAATCTGAGGATGCATCTTACAAAGCTTCTGCTTGACAGGTTTGGCTCCTTTTGCTACTGTGAGATGATGCATGACTAAATCTGGATCAAGCCCAGGCATGTCTGCATATGACCATGCAAAGTTGATCTGGCGCTGCTGGAAGAACTCGATAAATTGAGGCTGTTCCTCTGGAGTGACAAGAGATGCCAAATGTATGATATGAGGGTTTTTCAGGAGTCCCCACATTGTATTCTTTGGTCTCCTCAATGAGGATCATTGATCATTCCTGTTGTGTATTAGCAGGGAGAATGTCAAACCCTTCATCCTCAGGCGCCTCAGAGAGGTTTTCACCGTTGGATACGCTCTTTCTTTTTACTTTTGTTGGATCAAACAGTGCCACAGTGTGGTTTTCACTGGAAGATCCATGTTTTAATGTTATATTTTTGCAGCTGAAGGGTTTGGCATCCGCCCTAAAGTATGCTGCGCTATTAAGTTCAATGGCGAATCCAGCTTTGTGATCCCCGCTTGGTAGATTATCCCTTAATTCCAAAAAGTCAATGATAGCCTCATCGTTTTGGAAGAGGTCAAGACATGGGGGATTTGGTTGGTTCCATTCGATGAGTTCAAGGTGGATAATGGGCATTACTTCATCGATTAAGTTAAGTGTGGGAGATGTATCAGTGAGGGTTAAGACAGTGTGGTGAAGGTCGTTGATGGTACTCTCCCTGTCAGAATCAGGCGTAGGATGAGACGTAGGGTCTGTGGAAGATGTTTCCAACTCAGGAACCCAAGTGGTCTTTATCTGTGCTTCTCCATAAATAGGAATGTCTTTGCGTGGTGGAGGTGGTGATGTGTCTTCCTCATCTGAAGTGTTAAGCTGTACAGAATCAAATTCCCACTCATGTGAGTCGGTCTCTGAATCACTTTCCAGCATCCGATTGCTATACCATACTGGTATGTCGCTGGAGTTGAATACTACAGGTGTGATTAGTTTATGTACCTTTGAGGTGATTGGTGCTGCAGGAACTGTGATGGGGTTTAAAGGTTTTGTCACTGGAAGTATCGACAGTGTTGATTTAGTGGCTTCTGTTGGAACGGCTGGTGCCATAGATGCTGCTGCGGGTTCCAATATAGTTGCTGCTATGAATGGTTTTATTGATGTGATGACTGTTGTGGATGGGATTACTGGTTCGATTGGTGGGTTTTTTGGCATTGGTGATGGTTGCGGTGGAGTCGTGAGCCTCGATGGGGCAGTGGGGATAATGCTTGATGGTGCTTTGATTATGAAAGGTGTCCTCTTTGCAGTAGGTGGGCAAAATGGTTTGCTGGATTTTCCTTTGAATCTGAGTTTAGGAAGGATCTCTTTTTCAAAGCCCAGGCCTATATTACCTTTGGGTTTTAATTCTGGTAGCAGAGGTTCATGTCGTCCTTATTTGCAGTATCCCAAAGCACTCTGACCATCATATCCCATTCTTTGCATAATGAGGATGCCTTTGCCATACTGTTCTGTAGGAAGTGTAACTTGCGGTTTATCAATGGTGATGGGATCTTTATAGATCCATTCCGCTAGGTCCTCATCTTGTGTCTCTTCCTCTTGACTCTTTCCAAGGATGAAAGGCGTCAAGGCACATGCAGGCGTGATTAATGGTTGTTGGAGTAACTACTGTGGTTTACCATGTGTTCTAGGAGAAGTGGGCATTTGTCCCACACAAAAGAGCTGACTCAAGTTGTATTCTCCAGGACCTTCCTCTGCTACTTTCATCTTAAGCTTTTCTTGCTTAGGTATAGGGGTGTTCGAACTGGCCAGAGAGGCGGGACTTATATATGATGTGGAGGAAATGGCTTCCCTATTATTAGGAATAGTAATTTCTGGTTGATGGCTAATATTATGGCAAAAAGAAAAGGGATTTGCATCGCCCAGGATTGTGATCTCTGCACCATTATGTGGGAACTTGATACATTGATGGTATGTAGATGGAACGGCTTGCATGGCATGTGTCCAAGGTCTCCCTAATAATAGATTATATGGCAGAGGAAGGTCCAGAACCTGACAAATTATGTGCTTTACCACAGGGCCAACCCAGATCGGTAGTACCACAGCTCCTTTGGATGAACGCTCTGCATCATCATAGGCCTTGATGGCGATCTTCTTGCGAGGATCCACTGATTCTATTGCATATCCCAATGCTGTGACCAATTGTAGCGTACAAATGTTTAGGCCTGCTCCATTGTCTATCAAGACTCGCTTGATCCTGTGTTGGTTGATAAAGCCTTCAATGTGGAGTGAGGCGTTATGTGGTTGTTGGAAGGAGGAGTTGTCACTTTCGGAAAAAGTGAGACAAGGTGATGACTTTAGATTTCCAACCATGGCTTGAAACTAGTCCGTATTCAGGTTTGTAGGGACTGACACCTCTTGGAGTGCTTGATCCAAGATTGTTTTATGAGATGGTGATAAGCGTAATAGCTCTAAAATGGATATGAGTGCAGGGGTTTTGTCTAATTGTTCCACAAGGTTGTACTGCTTTGGGATGGAGGTGGTGCCCTGTGGAGCTGCCTTTATGGTAACTTTGCCGCGACGCGTAACAACATTGCATTTTGAGGTGGGATTTTTGAAGGTTATGGTTGCAATTTGTTCACTGGCATCATACAGGTGAAACCCCTTTGATCTTGTGATGGAAGTGGATTCTTGAACATCAGATGATCATTATTTGTTGTTTTTGGGTCATGTCCTTCAATCTCAATTTCTCCTCGATCAATAAGATCTTGAATGAGATCTTTCAATCGGTGACAATTACTTGTCTTGTGTCCTTTTCCTTGATGGAACTCACAGTGTTCAGTATCTCTCCACCATGCTGGTTTGACTTGAGGCTCATAGTTCGATAGCTTAGGTAGAGTGATCAAATTCTGAGAAATGAGTTGTTGCATCACTGTTTCAATGGGTTCCCCTAAGGGAGTGTATGTGCGTTTTTGTTTTTGTGGACGAGGTCTTGGTTCATCATGAGATGTGATGCGACCTTGATTGGAAGGAACATTTGTTTTATTTTGTGGTGGAGGATTTTGTCCTGCAAATCGAACCATAGGTTGTGCATTTTGGATAGTTCGAGCATCCACAACCCCATCGTTGACGATATTCTTGTTCTTGTTCCAGAAGTTCGGTTTATCGCTATTGAAGCGTGGGCGAGGACCATCTTTTGGTTCATTAAAGATTTTGATGAGTCCTTTCTTGATGAGTGCCCTTTCACATTTTAAACCCTTGGTGATCATATCATTAAAAGAGTCTGTGTCTTTGACATCCAGGTGAAATTCCATTTCTTCGTTTAAGTTGGAAATGAAAATTTCCACTAGTTCTCATTCAGGTAACTGAAGAGAACGTCTGCTAGACATTTGGCGCCATCGTTGTAGGAATACTGAGAATAATTCACCTAGTTTTTGTTTGGTGTTGCACAGATCAGCCATGGTGATGTCGCGTTCAATGTTATAAGAGTAATGAGATAGGAACTTCTGGATGAGTTCCTCAAATGTTCTAATGCCACCTGGTAGTCGAGAAAACCATGATGTGGTGGTTCCTCCCAAGCTTTGGGGAAAAAGGCACATTAGGTATGTGTCCTCATAAGCCACTTGAAGACAAGCGGAATGAAATTCTCGGACATGATCACGGGGATCCCCCTTTCCTCTATATTTTTCAAATTTTGGTGTTTCGAATCCTCGTGGAAAGGGTGGCATGTAAAGATTCCTATCAAACGGATAGGGACAGATGTCGTTAAGTGAGAATTGATTGGTCTTAACACCACTATGAAGTTGTTGGGCGAGATTCTCGACTTGTTGCTGCAACATCTCCATTTCATTTGGAGGAGGAGGTGGTGGGTTACCTCGAGGAATGTTATATCTGATGTGATTTCTACCTCTTTCCTCCTCATGGCGACTTTGTCTTTCTGATGCTTGTCTTAATTGGGCAAGATCAAAGTCAGAGGGGAGTTTGGCTCCTTCTTGAGCGAGTTTTAAGAAGTGAGCATCCGCATTGCTCCTTAGTATTTCATCAAATAATTTGTTGAAGTGAGGGTTATGCTGAGCCCTTTCGATTGTTGAAGGAGTGGGAGTACTTGGGTTTTCATCATTTACATTTCCTCCAAGTGCTTCTTGAAATTCATTGAGGTTGTCCTCTTCTTCCTCAATTTCTATTTCTCGTTGCCTTGATCGCGATCGGGTTTGAGCCATTTTGTGTTGAAGTTGATTGAAGATGATGATGAGTTGTTTGATGAAAGATGGATGATTAGTGGATTGTATGATATGTAGATCTCTAGCACTCTAAAGGTAGATGTAACCGAAATTCCTTCTTTGAATTGCTTGTTTGTTTGAGGAGTTTGGATGTGATAAGGTGTAGAGAAATCTGAGATGTGTTACAGATTTTGACTACCCAGCAATGAGAGGATTCACTCATGAACTAGTTTTAACCTGCGTAGATGTGTCTCTTAGGATGAGCTTATCCTAGATGTAGAAACAATCTAAAAGTGATGTGATGTGTTTGATTTCAAGCAATATCTAAAAAGGAATCTTGGGACAAGAACCTCTTAATGTTTTGAGAGTTGGAATGGATTGATGATGGAATAATGATGTATGAATGAGATGATGGATGTTTTGTTTTCAACTTCAATAAAAACTTTGTGTTACAAATGGAACAAACTCTACCTCTTCTCTTTCAGGTGTTGATGGCATTTCTCGAGCTGTGTTGTAGGTGATACAGATGTTTGGGAAGAAGTTGGGATTAATCTTTCCTCCTTGATTCTTGTGATAACTCAGAGCTCTATATTGCAAAAAAGCTCTATGATTCAATGAGTTGAATCAAACTCATTTGTTTTACCTTGAAGGTATAGACGCATGCGATGTAGAAAGACTCTATGTGAGACAAAAATTTGTCTATTGAGATAGAAGAATTTCCTCCTTTTGATCAAAGCCATTGAGATTAATGGTCTCCTTTTCAAGTTGATATTCTGATGATGCTTCTTCTTTCGCAAGATGTGAAGAATGGTCATAAAATTTTGACTCTTTGTTGTTTGCACCTTGTTTTTGATGTTTTTGGTTGTTTTGACAGATGTTTGGTTGGATGAATACTTTGTTTTTGGGATTGATTTTCTGATTTTCTTTGACAAGAAAACAAAGCAAGCACACAAACACAAGAATGTTGCCTCAAAGGCACAAATGAGTATGGGTCTAGATCAACCCAATTCTTGGACTTGTTTTTGACCCTTCCTTTAGATTTATTTTAAGGTGTAGTTCCAAAGCCTGAAGTCGGCTCAATTTGCACTAGGTCTGTAAAACGAACATACTTCAAACACTTTTTATCCCTAAGGTCAAATGGCCAGTTGTGATAAATTTAGCCCACATCTTGATATTTCTTCGACTTTGGTACTACATACCTTATGAATCCCGCCGTGGTAGGTAAGGATGTGATATACTAAGTCTTGCACAAGCATAACAAATAGATGATCCCTATGATGGGGGAGTCACCACTTTTATCAAGCCACAAGTGGCTTTTCAAAAAGCTATGTTTCTACTCAAGGAAATATGTATGGTGAGTATCTTGGGAGCAAAACCTTCTATGCTCTTGCACTAAATTATACCTCAAATATCCTCAATCAATAGAACAGGTGGGCTACTACTTAAAGGTGTTTAGTCATGTTCGATGGCTTTGGACATAAGTTCATTCTGCAGTGACTCACTTAAGAGCCTTGTAACTGGTGGTGGGGCCCATTTGTCCTTTCGGCCAGTTACACTGTAGGAACAGCTATACCCAAGGCTACAGCATTCGCTCTCACCTGAATTCTATAGCGGCTCGAAGGATTTACAACTCGAGGTCGTTCCCAAGAGTATCGATCCCTTGGCAGGCCTCTCTTTAAAAAGATAAAATTTTGAGTGTTACTGTAGCGTCCTAAAATTGCGACACTTGCAATTTCGACTGCATTTCGGTCTTCACGATGGCGACGCAACACGCAACCTGAATGGAGACCCCAAAACTTGCTCACGACACCAAAAATTGCATTTTTCAAGCACCTTGGCCTGAACCTCCTTGCACCCCGCTGTCCCGGAGGTGGGACCAGAGCGCCCAGCGCCCTGGTCCCTCAGGACCAGAGCGCCCAGTGCCCTGGTCCCTCAGGACCAGGGCGCCCAGCGCCCTGGTCCCTGGGTCCTATTTTGGGCCCGGTCTCCTAAGTGATATCGGGTCTTTTTGATTGCCATTTGGAAATATACTTCCCTGGTCGGCCTAAGGTCGGGAAAATCAGTCTATCAGCCCTAATTGACAAGTATATAAACTACATTTTCCTCTTTCATTCGATATGACAGAAAAAAAAGCGTGGAAACTATACTCAAGCATTCAAGCATTCAAGCATTCCTTCTAAGTCTCCATTCAAGGCTAAGTGTTGCATTCAAGACAAGGATTCAACCATTGAAGAGGAGATCACTTACTACATGCTACATACAACATACTACATACTACAACATACAACATCTAAACCTTCGCACATAAGGATACCAACATCCTTAGAACAAGGTATTAGTACTTGTTTTACATTACAGTCATTTACATTTATAGCTCTTGCTCATTTCTTGGTTAATTCCAAAACCGGGGTTTGACCTAA
This sequence comes from Cryptomeria japonica, assembly GCF_030272615.1. Lineage (NCBI taxonomy): Eukaryota > Viridiplantae > Streptophyta > Pinopsida > Cupressales > Cupressaceae > Cryptomeria > Cryptomeria japonica. The sequence goes on along the minus strand of NC_081415.1, from coordinate 129,336,282 downwards.
AGGCAAACCCCTAATCCCTAACCCCCCAATCGTCTTTGCTTTTCTGTGTGTAGGTTGCAGGTACGCGGCTGAGATTGAAGATCTGGAACCCTTGTGCAGAGACGAACCGATCCCCCTTCGTTTGACGGATTTTTCGGAGGACCGTGGCGCCGGGCGCCATCATCCCGACAACTTTTGCTCAAATTTGCAGGACAGCGCCGTATCGACATTTTACTGCTAATTCCAGGTCCGCAACTTCATCCTATAACCTAAACTCAGTTTATAAGTGAATCTTTATGACTTTCCATGCATGCTTAGCTTAATTCTTCTATGCACATTCTTTACAAAAGAGGGTAGCCTTGCTTTCCTAACCCTTGAAATTCATTTAGCATCCAATCTTACATTGTGTGGGATTGAATCTTATGAGTTTCAACCCCTCTTTTGAATGTAAAGTCTTCCCCCTAAGTGAAAACCCATCGAATCCTAGCGAACCTCCCTTCTCTCTCCTCGGAGTCGGAAGAGGGGAGAACAACTAGGGTTCGACCGCGATTTTCCGCTTTACATTTTGGTGAACCCGATGTGAACATCCTTTCTGATTTTTCATGCTTAGATCTGAAAAGTTGATTACATTTCCATGTTTGATCTTTTGCAAAATTTTAGAGGTGATTGCATAAAAACCCTAAATTTTCTTTTTGAACATTGAACTTGTGAAATGTTTAATTATTAATGCTTGCTTCAGATCTGCCCTTCTATTACAAATTATCAATTCATGTCTGTACTTTAATTTTGAAAATTAAGTGGTTAAAAGTCAAAACCCTAATTTTTGAAACCCTCTTGATTCAACCTTTGTCCGACAATTTCACTGATCAAAACATCTCCAAATCAGCTGTAACTTTGGATTCCGCAATAAAATCACATTATCCTTCATCCCTGAAAATTTGGAAAAAAGTTGCGAGGACCGTGTTGCACTCCGAGCGCCATCGTCCCCGACATTTTTTCCAAAATTTCGGGAGCGACATCTTACTGTGTTTTTCTGCTAAAATCCATAATTTTGGCTGATTTTATCAATTATAACACCTTCAAAATTACAGTCAAAGTTGGTCTTGCAATTGCTTGGTCTAAGGCTCCTAATCATTCAAAAATTGTCGAAATTAAAATTTTGTGTCAAAATTGCGTTTTTATTATCATAAATCTGAAAAGTGTGTCTACATTCATTCGAAATTTCAGTGCTTTATTCAAATTCTTGCAATTTATGACTTTTGAAATTAAGTGCTTAATTACAACAACTTTGATTTCTGCTTTCAAAATTGAATTTTGCGTGAAATTGAGTCAATTTTTAATTTTCAAAATTTGCATTGCTTTTGACATTCCCTCTAAAATCATAAAATTCAAAATTTCAGTTTCCCTCTCTTTTTCAAAAATTCAAATTTTGCATTTTTCGACAATCTTGATAGGGTTCAATTTTGAGATTGCAACTTTAATTTGGCCTATCTACAGATCGTAAAATCCCTCAATTTTTTCAGATTAGCTCTAAAATCATCATACCTTTCATCCCTGCAAATTTCGAAAAAAGTTGCAAGGACCGTGTTGCACTCCGAGCGCCACAGTCCCGGACATTTTTTCCGAAATTTCGGGAGACTGTTGTGATTGTATTTAACAGCTTAAATCTGGAAGATTGGCTGGTTTTACTGAAAATTGCTACCTCTAAGATCAAAATCTTTTCTCTCTCTCTAGTGCATGAGTTTTACAATAGTAAGCCCTACTTACACTATTCCCGTTAGACGAAGCCGTAGAATTAAGTCTTTCCAAGGTTTAACTACCGAGGAGATGGAACCTAATTTGAGTAGCCTTTTTAACGAGGACATGGGTAATTCCTCTAATCCTCCTAATGATGAAGAAGCTCCCCATGAAGTTTCCGTTGAACAACTTTCCAAATTGGATAACCAATTTGACGATTTTCACCAATGGATGTCTCATGAGTATCCCGATAGTCAAGCTCTTCCTTTAATTGAGGGTCTAAAACGCATGCTTCAAAGTGATAAGAATGGAATTGATGTTTTGCGTGGTATCACACACATTGTGAATTCGAACGTGATGCCTATGAAGAGTTGTGCTGAATCTTTAGGTTATACACAACCTCCTACACAAGTCAATCATTCTATTCCTTTGACTACTCCTATTGCTAGTATACCTACCTTTACATCAAACATCATGGCTACCTCTATACAAGACATTCCTCCTGTGATCACTAGTCATGGGGGCAATCCTCCCTCTTCTTCAATTAATCCTCTTCCTTCATTCAATCCAACTTCTTCGTACATTCCTTCAATGAATGTTCCTATTACATCTTCACAAATGAACATGACGCAAGGGGGCAATTCATTTAACCATTCCATTCCTCCTTGTAGTGTTCCTCCTATCCAATCATCCCCTATGGTTGACTATCATAGGGTCCCACCACCTTACTCTTTACCTTCTTTCAATAACATCACACTTCCATCTCAATCTAACACATCCAATATGAATTCTTCGATTGAAGCGACCATTAACAATCTTGCACAAACTGTCTCTTCTTTACAACAACAAATTGCCTCTATGAATCAATCTAAGTTTAGTGTGCCCACATTTGACGTTGCGAGCCCACTTTCTCTTGATATTGTTCGAGCTATTCCTCCTAAACATGTTGAAATCCCGCATTTGGAGCTCTATAATGGTAAAGGAGATCCTCTAACACATGTTAAGACTTTTCAAACAATATGTACCGATTTTGCTTATGACCAAAGGTTGCTTGCAAAACTGTTCACTAGAACATTAAGAGACAAAGCCTTACAATGGTATTGCTCGTTGCCTTCTTATTCTATTACTTCTTTCGAACAACTTGCAAATGCTTTCATTCAACAATTTCAAAACAATATAAGTCCTAAAGTTACTTTGATTGATTTAATGCATTGTAAACAAGGTGTTAAAGAAAAAGTGACTGATTTTATTGGTAGATATAAGCATTTGTATGCTCAAATTTCTTTTCCAGTGCCTGATAATGATATTCAAAGAATCTTTATTTCTAATTTACAAAAAGATATTCGAGACAAACTTCTATTTTCTGAGTTTACTTCTTTCCAACAGTTGTGTGCCACTCTTCACAATTATCAACTGACTGTGAGTCAAATGGAACAATCACATCCTATGGCTCCGAGTGATAAGGGTGATAGCAGTCAACAACCATTTGGGAAGATTAAACCGAACAGAGATTCCATCAAATTCAATGAAAACATCATCAACAACAATGTGAATGCAGCATCAGGTGTGCCTCCTATTTCTAAATTTTTCAGGAAAGAAAGAAAGTATACTCCTTTGAATGAATCATTGCATGATATTATGAATAAGTTATTGGGACAAAATGTGCTTACTCTTCCTCCTGTACGACAAATTGATCCTGCAAAAATTACTTCACCTTATTTTGACCACAAAGCTTTTTGTCATTTTCATTGTCAGCCTGGTCATGATACTGAAAAATGTTTTTCTTTAAAGGGTAAAATTCAAGATTTGATTGATAATAATACTATTTCTGTTTCTGGAGTGAATGATAAAGGCAACACATCTGTAGCTCCTCCTAACCAAAATCTTCAGATTTTCACTGATCTATTGCCTTCTCATACCTCTAATGTAATTGAGGCTAATGATTCCTCTCTTTCATCTGATGGTCTTGTGTCTATGACTCTGAATGTGATTAACTTTGTAGAGCAGCAAGAAATCTCTAAAGAATCTTCCATCACATTTGATTCTAGTGAAACCATTAGAGCACCTGATGGTCCTTTATACATAGTTGCGAAAGTCAAGAATACACCTTGTCGTGGAGTGCTTATTGATCCTTCGTGCATGATTAATGTTATTACTGAAGAATTTCTTTTGCAATTGAATCAAGTGATCTATGACAAAATAGATGTGATTGTGAAACTATTTGATGCATTTTCTTCTCCTGCAATTGGTTCTATTACATTGCCTATTGAGGTCCATAATAAATCTCTTGATGTGAACTTTGCTATTATTCCTTCTTCCGAACAATTTCGTGTGAAGCTTGGCTATCCTTGGCTATCTTCCATGAAGGCTATTGCTTCTCCTATACATAAGTGTTTGAAATTTCCCCATAATGGTGAAGTTGTTACTGTCAATCATAGTCTCTTTAAACCAGCTGAAAGAACCTCTAGTGTTCCTATTGATTACTTTTGGCCTAAACAATTCCAATGTCTTCCCCCGCGAAGTGATCATCTTTTCAAATCTTATCAAAAGTGGAAAACAGATATGATCCTATCTTTAAGTGAACCTAGAACACCTAAACTTGACATTCTTATCATTCTTGAGAAGGAAATTCTTCCTTTGAAAGATAAAACTAATGTCTTTCCTCAAGAAGATTCCCAACCCGTCCCCATGGATGTGACTATGTCTATGCCTAATGAACCTTCTAAGAGTAGACCTATACCTCCTCGTCATGATGGACTTGGTCTTCTCCCTAAACCAAAAATTCCTCCTTTATATGGAGCAGTTCCTCCTCCTGCCTTTTATAGAGAAAAGAGACCTTCTTCTTCTCCTATTATCCAGCCTAAGAGACCACAACCTAAACACCCAAGTGCTAAGGATGAGAACATTCCTCCTCCTCAATCTTCTACACTTCCTACTAAGACTAGACGTAATCGTTCTGCACGCGAACGCCGACGAAAACGTCATCTTAGGGCTCAAGCAGCCGCTTCTCAAAATTTACAATCTCCAAAAACACCTTCAACAAGCATTATTCCATTTTCTCCTCAGCCGGATATTGAGTCTAAATCTCCTAAACATAAGATGCATGATGGTCTTGATCCTATGCGAGTTAAAGATCCTATTTTTATAAATCTTGATGATGATATAGATGAAAATGTTATTCATGATGAAAATGTTACTCCTCTTGCTTCTGATAGTGAATATGAACTTGTTGATGTTGATAACCATTTATCTAATGAATTTTCTAAAGCACTTATCCTAGCTCCTAGACAAGAACAACGTGGCTTGGAACATGAACACAGCCCTTGTTTGGACCTTGTGATAGCTCCATCTGCTGTGTTGGATGTTCCTCCTCTAGCGTGTTCCCTGCCTTCCCGAAACATTGATCAGCAAGATCGGGGGGTAGATGACATGCTAGACTAGTTACATTAGCATGGCAGATTCTCTCCCCCTCCCTTTTGTTACTTCTTCTATATGTTATTCTCATTCTTCTATTTGTCGTCCTTAGTGTTGTCTACTTGAGGACGATGCAAAGCAGTGAGATCTCTTTGGTCTCTCTCATGTTGACTCAAAAGACACATGTGTTCCCTTCTTCTAGGTGACCTTCCTTGATTGGGGAATGAAGAACAATTATGCATACATACATATGATATATACATGACTTATCATACAGCATACTGACCCCGAGGAAAGTGAAGTCACCTCGTGCTTTGTGTTTTTGTGTCTATTATCCTTGGGTTTATCTCACACTTGGGGGCTAAATCCTTGCGATAACGTGCTCCTTTCCTTTCTCATTTCTTATGTGTATCACTATGTTAAAACAATCACCCCCGTTGAGGTGCGTGCGATCGCTTTAACGTAGGGGGGCATACACCCTGTCTATCCTTTCACGATACTTGAAAATTTCTTGGAGAACTTAGCTTTGCCTTGAAAATTTTCGGTATTTCTCTTACATGACTCATAGTGAGGGAACCTTACTACTGACAGTCATGGTTCTCCCTCGTGATCTTCCCTTTTACTTTGTCAATCGAAGTCGTAAGATCCTTAGTCCACTGGGGGCTTGGTGTGTCTTGCCTCCTTGATGTGGTGAAAGTCTTTCAATGTTGTTTCCTTGTACTTTACCGGAAGTATGAGCATACATACTCCCGCTAAAGTGGGGGCTAAATGTAGCGTCCTAAAATTGTGACACTTGCAATTTCGACTGCATTTCGGTCTTCACGATGGCGACACAACACGCAACCTGAATGGAGACCCCAAAACTTGCTCACGACACCAAAAACTGCATTTTTCAAGCACCTTGGCCTGAACCTCCTTGCACCCCGCTGTCCCAGAGGTGGGACCAGAGCGCCCAGCGCCCTAGTCCCTCAGGACCAGGGCGCCCAGCGCCCTGGTCCCTGGGTCCTATTTTGGGCCCGGTCTCCTAAGTGATATCGGGTCTTTTTGATTGCAATTTGGAAATATACTTCCCTGGTCGGCCTAAGGTCGGGAAAATCAGTCTATCAGCCCTAATTGACAAGTATATAAACTACATTTTCCTCTTTCATTCGATATGACAGAAAAAAAAGCGTGGAAACTATACTCAAGCATTCAAGCATTCAAGCATTCCTTCTAAGTCTCCATTCAAGGCTAAGTGTTGCATTCAAGACAAGGATTCAACCATTGAAGAGGAGATCACTTACTACATGCTACATACAACATACTACATACTACAACATACAACATCTAAACCTTCACACATAAGGATACCAACATCCTTAGAACAAGGTATTAGTACTTGTTTTACATTACAGTCATTTACATTTACAGCTCTTGCTCATTTCTTGGTTAATTCCAAAACCAGGGTTTGACCTAAAGGCAAACCCCTAATCCCTAACCCCCCAATCGTCTTTGCTTTTCTGTGTGTAGGTTGTAGGTACGCGGCTGAGATTGAAGATCTGGAATCCTTGTGCAGAGACAAACCGATCCCCCTTCGTTTGACGGATTTTTCGGAGGACCGTGGCGCCGGGCGCCATCGTCTCAACAACTTTTGCTCAAATTTGCAGGACAGCGCCGTATCGACATTTTACTGCTAATTCCAGGTCCGCAGCTTCATCCTATAACCTAAACTCAGTTTATAAGCGAATCTTTATGACTTTCCATGCATGCTTAGCTTAATTCTTCTATGTACATTCTTTACAAAAGAGGGTAGCCTTGCTTTCCTAACCCTTGAAATTCATTTAGCATCCAATCTTACATTGTGTGGGATTGAATCTTATGAGTTTCAACCCCTCTTTTGAATGTAAAGTCTTCCCCCTAAGTGAAAACCCATCGAATCCTAGCGAACCTCCCTTCTCTCTCCTCGGAGTCGGAAGAGGGGAGAACAACTAGGGTTCGACCGCGATTTTCCGCTTTACAGTTACTAACACTTTTCTCTTGCACCTAGGACCACGAGAGCCAAGGGAGAGGATAGTGTGTGTTAGAGGTAGGACCACTCAACTGACCTTTGTGCACAAGCGTGCCAAACACGAAATTCACTTGTTCGTTTTAATCCATCATTGCAAATCTGATCTAACTATTTGGAGATGTTGCTCTAACAGCCATGGTGTTCTTTTTAACTTCAAAAGAAATGTGTTTTGTAATCTAGAATTTGGAAATCCTGGTCAACTTAATGAAAAACACGTTTGCATGAAGGAAAAATCGCTTTGCAAAATTTTTGAAACAAGTTGATTGTTCTTTTTACTTGCCCAAAAATTGAAGTGTGGATTGTGATTTTTAAGTTTGATGCAAGAAAGAAAATTTGTCTTGTTGATTTTAAGCACCAAAATAAAATGTATCCCTAACTTGCAATGAAATCAAATTTGAAGTTGTTGTTCTTTTTACCTTGCAATAAAGAAAGATGAATTTTCTTTTAAGCCCCAAAAATAAGTTTGAGGTTCATTTTATGCACTCCAAAATAAAATGTGAGGTTTATTTTAACTTGTACAAGAAGGAAAAATGGATTCTTTTTAACCAACTTTTGTTTGAAAGAAGGTAAAAAAAGAAACCTTTAAGCATCTAAACTAACTCCTTCCCTTGCACAAAAAAAAGATTAGAACCTGCACACAGTCAATGATCAAATGTTAGTGTGGGCTTACACAAGCCTAAATTCTGATTTTGGTTACAAATTTTACAAATCCTGATCCTGAAATGCCCTGAAATTTGACTAAGTCTGAAATTTGGAGGATCTTCCAAAAACTAGATTTTGCATTTCAACTCCTAGAGGTTTGAAACCCCTCTCAAACATCCTGACAATATATATGGAATATAACTTAAAGTATAAGAAAGAGAAAATAGAAGAGGAAATGTTTTCCTCTTCTATTTTCTCTTTCTTATACTTAAATGTTATATTCCATATATATTCTACCTCCCACAAGCCTAAGAAAAATAATTTTATTGGTTACAAGGCCTTTTTTTATAACGTTCTGTTGCAATAGCGCTAGTCTGTGTGAAAACAGAAGCGCTACTTTAACACAAAAGCGCTAAAATATTACAAAAGCGCTAAAATAAAAGATTTTTACAACAATACAAAAGCGCTAATATAGATACAAAAGCGCTAATTCATGAACAAAAGCACCAAAATACTGGCAAAAATGCTAATTCTTTGACAATAGCGCTATTGTAAGAACAAAAGCGCTAAAAGACAAAAAAAACAATAGCACTAAAACGCGACAAAAGCGCCAAAGCGCAACCTGTGTGTCGATTAAAACATTCAAAAGTTAGTAGTCTTCAAAAATGATTGCTCGTCGATTCACGTCGGGTTCACCAAATGATGCCCTCCTAAATGGTACAAGGTTAGTCTAAGATCAAAGAACACAAAAACATACAAAACATTAGTGTTAGTCAATCTGAAACTAAACTATGAAGGCATTCCAAAAGAGACACAAAGAGACATGCTAATTTATCTAATAAACACAACAAAGATTATGAGGCATCTCCAACTGCCTCTTAGCATGGCCTTAGCTTCTTCTCCCTTGTTCCTCTCCTCTCCAAGTTCCAAAATAGTGTAGCTCTCAGCAGCTTTTTGCACTATGGATGCTTATGGAGGATTGAGATTGTGTAATATAGCTCCAAATATGAAATGAAAAGCTAATTTTATGCTAAAATGATGTATTTTAACCAAAAAGACAAGATTTAGTTATGCTATGCTAAATGCTCTCTAAAATGTCTATAGCTTAGATGCATACAAGTTTTCAGGATCTGGATTATGAAGAAATGGGCTCTATTTATAGGAAAAATGGAGCAATGGATGGCCAGGATTGAAGGGTTTAATCAAGGGTCAAGCTTGAAAGTTGGGAATCCATGTGCACAATTGACACCAATGAAATGGTGACAAATGTCAACATAGGGTTGGGTTGAAAGAAGAGGTTGGAGGCATTAAAGGCCTGAGAAGACCTCATGGTTATCTAAAGGCTAAAGGTCAAGCCTAAATTAAGATTACCCATTGGATTAAGAGTTAATCCAAGGATAAACCTTTGTGCAAATGATTAAGAGATAATCATGGTCAAAGCATTAAAGGCTTGATGAGACCTTTGGATTGGGTAGAGGTTGAGTCAAAACAAATGTTTTAACCATGTGGGAGGGTTTGAGGTAACCATTAATGGTTATTGGAGACTTTGGGGATTAATTGGTTGAAGGTTGAAAGCCTTCAATGGCTATCAAAGACTTTGAGCCATTTTATGGTTGAATTTTGAAAGCCTTTAATGGTTATCAAAGACTTTTAGACTTTGAGAAGTGACTCCATTTTGCTTAGGAATGTGACAATAATTAGGGGATGGATTAGGCTAATTAGGAAGAGGTTAGAAGAATCTAGAAGGGGATTAGATTTTGCAAGTGGATTTGGTGGGTGAGGGAAAATAGGATTTTATTTAAAATAAAAATTCATTTATTTCAATAAATCTGTGCAAGTTGCATTTGTAGGAAAATGCAAGTGGGGTGGGGATAATGATTTAAATAAATGTTTTATTTAATTTATTAAAAGAGGAAAAGAGGATTTTAATTAAATAAATAGATTTTATTTATTTAATTGATTGGGATTGGATTTAATGAATTAATTAAAATAAATTGAATAATTTATTTAATTAATAGAAGAATGTTTGGAGATGAATTAATTAAATATTAATTTAATTAATTGATGGCTAGTGGATTTTTAATCAAATAAATAGCAAATATTTATTTAATTAAGCTGGACAGATTTGTGTGACTACAAATCCTATCATCAAATCCACTTGTGACACCACAAAGGATCTAGTAAAATTAGCAGAAGGGATAGACAATGCTGACAGGAAGATCAACTTGTACAAAAAGGAGTACAATGATCAGGTTTTTGAATTGATTCGAGAAGTTTTTGTCAACCCAAATCAATTGAAGGACAAACAAGTCTGGCTTAAGGAATTAGAGGCCAAATTGTCAGCCAGAATAAAAGGAATTGTTGACTTAGATGATGCTTCCTTTTTTGTTGTAACAATTTAGGAGATAGAGAGAATCAAATCTCATTATGGTTTTCTCAATTCAGAGGTTAACAAGATGAGGAATTCATGGAAAAGTTTAACCAAGGCTAAAGCAAAAGTGATTAATTTCGCATGGCTGACTGATGATGTGTACAACGAGTGGACAAGAAAATATGCCATTTGGGATGTAGAGCAGTTAGAAGGCACTCCTGAACAGTTAGAAGAGGTTGCAACCAAACAACAAGTAGAAGAAGTTGTGTAGGTCAAAAAAGACTTGTAACCGTATTTGTAAAAGATTGTGTATCTTCTTCTTGAAATGTAATGATTGTAACAAATTCTCGTAGGAAAGTCCATAGCTATGTGCATCCATATTGTTATAAATGGATACCAGGACTAGTAGAAAAATGATTGCAAAGAATTGTAAGAAAACGCTGCAGAAATTTATCTAAGCTTTTCCAAGTTTTAATGGAGAATATTTGAAGGTTTCTTGTAATACTTTCTTGAATAAAATATCAATATACAGACCATTGGTTTTGAGTAAAAACTTTGTGTTGTCTTCAAATGTGTTTGCAAGTATTTACTATTTCATTCTAAATAAGCCAGGGTTATTTCATTTGAATAGTGGTTGTAAGGCAACTTTCAGTAGATATGTTTCTTAGCTTTTCTCTTCAAGAGGGGAATTAAATATGCGGGGATCACTTCTACCAATAAATTCCTTGTGAGATGTTTTGAATCTTGATGAGCATAGTTTAATTTGGTATGCATAAATTCTTATATGTGTCAGACATATATAGGGATCTACAGAAGCCGAACTAATGGGATATGTGTAGATATTTGATTACGGGAGTATTGTTTGAGCTTAGATGACTCTGTAACCTTGGATAAGGCACTGATATAGATCGAGGTTGTTTATTACATGTTTTGTAGGTCAAATACTAAATATGAATACAATTTTCATTCCTTTGTTTTAGTAGGTTTTAAGGTGATTAGATCCACTCATTTTCTGGTCTGGTTTGCTGTGGATTTATCTTTTAAAAGTGTGAATTTAGTTCACAAAGGTATACCCGCCTGGACTTTGAGTAGGTCCGAAGTGTAGAAGGTTAAATCAAACCTTGTCATATGTTGTCCTAAGAGTTTCCTTCTCTTTAATATCTCTTCTACACAGAGTTTATCATATTATTATAAAGGTGTTGAAATGAATCAGATTTTGAAGACAACAAAAGTGGCGACTCTGTTGGGGAGAGTCACATTAAGGATCCAGACACAGATTTGTGCCTAAGTTTGTAAACAAAATCATTGTGTTTGTGGAATTGTTGCATTATATTCTAAGCTTTCTTTCATAATTCCCATAGTCTTGTGGGTGGCGACTCTGTTATCTTGGAACCAATCCTTGTGAAATACAAATCATTCTAAAAGGAAAACAAGCGTAATGCAAGGAGGAAAAAACACTAGATCATTCATGAAGAAGCACCCTCATGAAACTTTGCAAGAAGGTTTACCAGAGCAGTCACAAAGAGGTCAAAAGAGATCAGAGTTACATGAGCCATCAAATGCTGCTTGGGTACAAAAGAATAATAATAGCGGTAAGATGCTTGATCGACCTATTTATGCAAAGTCTAATTCTTCTTCCAAAGATTCTGAACATGATATATTAGGTTTCCATTCTAGATTGTTTGGAAATATTGATAATTCACATGCTTTAAATCAAGATTTATCCCATGTTAGTGTCTCTGCAAAAGATAGGACTAGTTCAAATGCAATTAGACACTCTATGCCTAGAACAATTGATGGAAACATTAGTTTGATTGACATAGATCAAGTAAGTATATCTGATTTTGAGGAGAATTTCCCTAATGAAGATAAAGTGTCCCAAGAGATTGAATATTTGAATAGGAGAGTTCACCATTTAATCTCCCTAAGAGCCCAAAAGGAAGCAAATAAGGAGAAGGAAGTCAAAACTAAATTGATGGAGAGAGATAGGCTTCTTAGACAGATAGTTGATCTTGAAGTGCTAGCTAAGGAAAAAGAAAAGAGTGATGAGGAAGGCCCTATGATCAGAGAAATTCTGATCCCCAAAGCCAAGCAAGCATATAGGTCAGTAGTCCAACCAAACAGGGAAGTATTTAGTGAATCTCAGCTTCCTAGGACTAATGCGGATAAAGGGAAACAGAAATGGGTGGATGATAGAATTGGATCTAAAAATGCAGAGGAGATTTATCATAGGTTGTCAATACATGAGAGAGAAATGGAAAGAATGAGGAAAGAAAAGGAGGATTTACAAATGGAGTTAGAGAAAGTTGAATTGGAAGCAGCAGATTAGGAAGTGAAAAAAAAAATTAGTTACTTAAAAGGTCCCCCTATCATGTTTCCATCAGAAGATCTTAATAAGCCTGATCCTCAACAAATTTCCCTTCCCCCGATTAAGATTCAACCTAATGTGCCTGCTAATACTGCATCAGTCAGTCAAACCCCTATGAACAGTCAGCATGGCCAAGTATCTCAGTCATTAATTCCAAAAGTTAGAATGAACATGGGAAATAATAATGTTGCTCCCCCTTTTCAAAGGAGACCAATCAATTTAGAACAATATAGACAATTGTTCTTTGATGGGATCCCAGGATATCCCAACCATATTCACACTGAGTTAAGGGATAGACTCCATAAATTTGCTAGAAATAATACAATTAGTGCTGAGGAACATCTAAAATCTTTTGGGGACCTAATAAATGATTATGAGATAGTGGATGAAGATGTCATCATGAAACTATTTGTTCAGTCCCTAGTTGATGATGCAAGAGATTGGTATAGAGGTCTTCCAGTTAATAGCATAGGGTCATGGGAGGATTTTAAGAATTGTTTTCAAGAGAAAAATGGTGATAAAACAAATGTGAGCTTTATGCTCAATGAGTTTAATAACATCAGAAAATCTAACAATGAAATGGTCACTGATTTTAATGCTAGATTCCAAAATGCCATGCATAGATTATATCAGGTGATGAGGTTAGATGATAACATGTGTTTAAATACCTATTTCAATGCATTTGATTCTAAGATGGCCTACATCCTAAGGGATAAGAATCCACATAGCTTGAGAGATGCTTTTAGAATTGCCATTAATGTAGAAAGTAATAGAAAGGTATCTGGGAAGTTAGGAAGAAGGACAGATGGTAGATTATGGCAAGAAACAAAACAACAACCTAATAAAGTTGCTAAGGAAGAAGACAAGATAGAGAAGTTGGTTATCACAATGAAGGATCTGACTGCCAAGGTAAACAAAAATGACAAGCCTCATTATAATTGGCAGGATAGGCCCCCTAGATTGCATGACATGCCTTATAATACCAACTGGAAAGATGGCAAACCCCAGAATGAGAAGCCTAAAATTGTCCAAAACCAGGACACCCTTGATCCCCTAAAAGGGAAAAATGTCCATTATATAGAAAATACTCCCTGGTGTATTGGTTGTGATGGACCACATTCTCCTCATCAGTGTCCAGTGGCTCAGGCTCTTGAAGAATCCATGAGACAAGAAGCTAAGCCTGACATTAACATGTTTGAGACTATTATAGAAAGTAATGAGGAATCTATACAAAGTGAATATAGTGATGTGCTAGACAATCAAAGGTTTGTTCAAGGACAACTAACTCTAGATTGGCATCCTACATTGAATGTGGTAACAATCGAGGATGAAGAAGCTCATCTTAGAAGGCCTAGTGAGGAAGAAGTTAAAAGCCTCACCAAAGCTGTCATTACCAAAACAAAACATAATTATAACTTAAGGAGCACCAAGAAGGACACTGATCAGGGTGAACCTAGTTCCATGTTCATAAAAGAGATCACCCAAAAGGGGGCAACAAGTAGTGCTACTACTGTTCTTAAGATTGGTCAAGAAAAGAAGGAACAGGTTAAAGATGTACCCAAGAGTACAGATACCAGTGATATACAAGGAGTTGCCACAGTAAAAAAGGCAAGTCAACTCAAGACAGAAAGAGTTAGAGCTAATACTGAAATAACCAATAGCTATACATTTGACATGGCTCAAGCTCTTACTCAAATGAAGGTCACTATCCCATTAGTAGAATTACTGAAGATTAAAGAACATAGGGATGCAACTTTGTCTTTATTTTCTAGTATACCTAACAGTGACACAGCCCTACCCACTGGTTCAACTAAAGATGGAAAGGATTAGGAACTCCAAACCCCAGAGGTTTATGTTGGAACCACCATTACCCAAGAGCCTTCACAGGTAGATCCTTTCTATGTTACTTTGTTAGTAAACAACTGGTTGATAAAAAACTGCATGATAGATTCAGGAGTTGCTGCTAATGTAATGCCTTATGGTGTTATGAAAGAATTAGGACTGTCAGTAACCACTGTATATGGAAAATGCTATGCTATGGATAATAGGGAAGTACCTGTGATAGGTACAATGAAAGATGTTGAAGTAAAAATAGTAGCATTCCCAGAGGCAACTTATAAAATGGATGTTATTGTTACTGATACCAAGCCCCATTATGGTATGTTACTGTCCAGGCAATGGGCAACAGCAGTAGGAGGAAATGTTCAACTAGATTTATCTTATGCCACTATTCCAATCAATGGAAATCAGGTCAAGTTGTACAGAGAGCCACGTGCTCCTAGGGTAATTGAAAATGTAGACCCTAATATGCTCAATTGTATGATTGATGTAGATCTTGATAATTTTAGACTTCAACCAATTTTACCCCAGTTGAAGAATACTGACCCCATTGTGGTCAAATTAGAAGCACAATAGTATGGTTTATGGTAGATGTATTTTGATGGAGCTTGCTCCAAGGAAGGATCTGGGGCAAGGGTTCTTTTTGTATCCCCATCAAGTATAACTATCAAGTATTCTTTCTTATTGGCTTTCCAGTGCACAAATAATACTGCAGAGTATGAAGCTCTATTGTTGGGACTTGAGGTTGCAAAAAAGCATGGAATCTGGTTGTTGATTGTGTTAGGGGATTCAGATTTGGTTGTCTTTCAAGTAAGGTCCAAATATGCATCCAAGAATGATAGATTAAAGAGATATAAACATGCATTTTGGGATGTTATTGAGCATTTTAGTGCATTTTCTATTAATTGGATAGAGCAATCAAAGAATATTATGGCAGATTTCCTAGCTAATGTTGCCTTGAAAAATGATGATGCAACACTAACTGGTATTTCCACTGTGAAAATAAAATCTAGGCCTGCCATCCCTAATAATGTGTATAATTGGCAAGTTTTTGCTGATGATGAAGATGTTATTAGGTTCATCCAATGTGTTGATGATTATGATGGACAAAAGATTGATTGCAATGCACTGGTGGAGGTGGTTGACAAAAGGGAAACAGTGTTTGGAAATGACATGGTCTAGTTGGAAACCAATGAAATACCTAAAGGGTTGGAAAGCATGTTCAACTACAATGACAATTATTTACATCAGCAGTCTACCACCAAGTTGGAAGAATTAGAGGAGGTAAACTTGGGGACTGAATCATCCCCTAAGTTAGTTTACATTGGGAAGAAATTACCCCCTCATGTCAGGACTAATCTTATTAATTTATTGAAGAAATATAAACATGTTTTTTCTTGGTTTTATGAAGACCTAAAGGCGTATAGGCAAGATCTTTTTCAGCATGAAGTTCCTCTACTTCCAGATGTAAAGCCTTTCAAATAGAAACAAAGACCTATTAATCCCCTATTGGAAACTAAGATGCAACAAGAGTTGACAAAATTAAGAGAAGGGGGGATTATCAAACCTATAAGACATTCTTCATGGGTTTCCAATCTGGTCCCAGTAAGAAAGAAAAATGGGGACATTAGATTGTGTGTAGATTTTAGAAATTTGAATGTGGCTTCTTTGAAAGATAATTACTCTTCCCCAAATATGGAAGCCATGCTGCAGAGAGTAACAGGTTGTGATCTCTTGTCCATGATGGATGGTTTTTCAGGATACAATCAAGTGTTAGTGAGAGAGTCTGAACAGTTTAAAACTGCCTTCACTACTCCATGGGGAACATATGTCTATGTGAGAATGCCATTCAGATTGAAAAATGCTGGAGCTACATTTTAGAGAGCCATGGATGTAGCCTTCAAAGAATTTATTAATATCATCATGGTGGTTTATCAAGATGATCTAACTTGTTTCTCCAAAAAGGCTGATGATCACTACGGACACTTGGAAAAGGTGTTCAATAAAGCCTTAGAATTTGGTGTGTCATTAAATCCCAAGAAATGTCATTTTGGGGTCACTGAAGGAAAACTATTGGGACACATTGTTTCCAAGGAAGGGGTAAGAATAGACCCTGAAAGAATTGAATCAATAAACAAGGTGTCTAAACCAAAGAATGTAAAAGGTATTTAATCCTTTCTAGGCAAAGTGAATTTTGTTAGGAGATTCATTGCAAACTTTGCAGAGATAGTGAAGCCCATTGTCAAGTTGCTCAAGAAGGATACCAAATTTTGTTGGGATCAAGAAGCCTTAGAGGCTTTTGCTAAAATTAAGAAGGCCATTCAGGAAGCACCAGTGTTAAAATCTCCTGATTACAGTAAGCCCTTTTCTCTATTTTCTTTTGCTTCATACCATACAGTAGCTACAGTATTGTTACAAAAGGATAATGAGGGATATGAACATCCCATAGCTTTCTATAGAAAGTCTCTGCAAGTAGCAGAATTAAAATATGAAACCATGGAGAAACAAGCTTATGCTCTAGTTAAAGCTGTCAAGGCTTTTAGACCATACCTGGTAAATGCAAATATCATTGCTTATGTCCCACATATTGCAGTTAAGGATATTCTATCCTAGTCTGAAGTTACAAGGAAAAGATGCAGATGGATTAATAGAATCCAAGAATTTGACTTGGAAATAAAGATCACCAAATTGGTGAGAGGTTTAGGTCTCGCTAAGCTCATGACTGAGTCTAATCTTTTGAATGTTGAAATACATAATGTTGAAGTCAAAGATACTTCAGTCACTAGTATTGAAAGGCAACCTTGGTATTCAGAGATAGTCTGATTTCTAAGAGATGTTGCATTCTCAGAAGGAATGACACATAATCAGAAAAGAACTCTAAAACTAAAGTCACAAAAATATGTGCTCATTCAAGGTGATCTGTTCTGGAGAAAAAGAGATGGAGAATTGCTAATGTGTTTGGATGAATTTCAGGCTGAACAGGTATTGACTGGAATGCATGATGGAGAATGTGGGGGCCATTACTCTGCTAAGACAATTGCTAGTAAGATAACCCGGGCTGGATACTATTGGCCTACTTTATTCAAAGATGCTCATGCACATGTCCAGAAATGCGACCCATGTCAAAAATTTTCATCCAAGTTGAAGTATGAAGGAGCTTTACCCCTGAATCCAGTCACAGTGGAAGCCCCTTTTGTCCAATGGGGTATTGATTTTATTGGAGAAATTGTTGAGAGATCAAGGAGAGGTCATAGATGGATCATAGTAGCCACTGACTACTTTACTAAATGGATTGAAGCTATTCCTACAAGAAGAGCTACAAGTAAGGTTGTCATTGATTTCGTGATGGATAATGTAATAATTAGATTTGGAATACCTACAAAATTGGTGATGGACAATGCCATGAGTTTTAGGTTGGAAGATTTTGTAAGATTTTGTACCAGTCATGGAATACTCATGTCATACTCTTCACCCTATCACCCTCAGGGGAATGGGCAAGCAAAATCCAGCAATAAAAGCCTTTTGAATATCATCAAGAAAATCCTGGAAGAAAATAAGAGATCTTGGGATCAAAAATTGAAGTTAGCTTTGTGGGCAAATAGAATAACAGTCAAGAAGGCCATTGGAATGTCACCTTTTGAACTAGTTTATGGTACACAAGTCAGATTGCCAGTGAATAATCTTCTTCCAGTTTATAAATTCTTGCAAGATGAAGACATGGAGCTATCTGAACCTATGGAAAATAGAATGATCCAAATTGTGGAGGTGGAAGAGCTCAGAACTCTAGCTCATAAAAGAAATCAGAAGATCCAATTGCAGTCCAAATACCTTTTTGATAAGAGGACATCATTAAGGAAGTTTCAAATTGATGATATTGTCCTTCAATGGAATGAAAAAGGATAGGACAAGGGAAAGCATAAAAAATTTGAATAATTATGGATTGGCCCTTTTGTGGTCTGTGACTTAAATGGAAAGAATTCATATTTTGTGAAAAATATGAATGATGAAGTACAAGAATTTCTAGTGCATGGACAATTCCTGAAACATTATTTCTCTTGATGTCCATGCATAGTAGGTCCTTTGTTTGTATATATTTTGTTTCCTTCTTGTTGTTTTGTTTGGGTCTGTGTTTTGGTCTGTTTCTCTAGAGTTTCTGAGTTTTCTTGTGTTGACCTTGCGATCAACCATCCCCAGTCAGAGCCATTGTTATCACTGTTTAACAAATTGGTTTTCTTTTCCCATAATTGGCTAAGTTTTTGAAATTTTGAGTCAGACATGTTACTACTTATCAAGTTGCCATTAGTTTTTATATTCAAAGTCATACTATATATTCTAGTCGGTTAGCACTACCGAATCCTGAAGTCGGTATAAACAGAGAAGTTGGTATGCATAGTCTAGTTGGTTACAGAGGAAAATAGTTACAGAATGTAGTATACACTAAGCTATCTACCGAGTATCTTTTTATGGCTACTGAGTAGTAAAGTTAACACACTGAGTTGATATTCACTGAGTGAAACGTGTTACCAGATACATTGAACCTGGACATGCATATGAAAATGTGTTATAAAATCGAGGCACATCTAACTGTTATTACATTGGAAATTGCACTAGAAGATTGTGTATGATTGCGAGGTTAATCTAACCAATGAAATATTTTGATTAGTTATTCATTCAAGGAATCTTGTTTGTAAGATCGAAGCAATGAATTGGATCACCGTTTTAAGAGATCTATTTATACAACATGAGTTAAGAGCAAGGTGTGTGCATGTATGAATAAAGGAAGACTGTTACAAAGACACAGAGGTTACCAAGAAGGTTTTTAGAGAACAGTCAAAAAATAGAGTAAATAGAAGGGTTTACCGAGTTACTATATGGGTTACCGAGGTATGCTATAAGCAAGGTAATCTTATTCTGAGCACATAGAATCTGCTTTAACATTTCAGATGTAAAGTTGCAGATATTTGTAATGATTTTATTGTAATATTGAGAAGTTGAAAGAGAAACCTTTAACAGGGTAAAAGACTCTAACCAAGTCTATAAATTGTAAAGCCTCTAACTAGGTACAACATTTAGAATAAATGTTGTAAAATCCTTTAGCAAGGTAGATCTAACTGATCTTGTTACTCCTAATAGGGTAAGCTATCAAAAATAGCTAAATGTATCTCTAACCAAGCATTATTTATTATTGCAGTAGTGAAGTTGTGGGTGCCATCCCCACTGCAGTTTTTCTCTCTAACCAAGAGTTTCTGTGTAACCAAAATATATGTGTTATGGAGTGAATCATGTATGATTGTTATCTGTTTGTTTTAACTTTATTTTATGTTACTGCACTATTTTGTTTATGCAGAACAGTAAGGTTATTATTCAAGAAAGGTTTTGGAGTACTGATTCACCCCTCCCTTCTCAATACATTAGCTTTCCATATTGGGTCTAACAATTGTTATCAGAGCTTGAATCTTGGAAAAGGGTTTAACTACCTAAAGAGAAAGATCTTATCAATGGAAGGCTATAAACAATCTCAAAGGATTGTGTATCTGCAAGAAGAGCCGGATCATGCAAATCAAGTGATTGCCGACATGCAAAGGTAAATGCAAAAATCTCTGAAAGTAAGAAGAAGATTATCTGATGACTTGTAGGATTCTCAAGAGTTAGTGGAACAAATTGAGACATCATCTAAGAACAGTATATCTAAAGAAACTGAAGAAATGATTGGAGTGTTGAAAGAAAAGAACAAAGCATTGGCTGATCAACTAAAAGCAATGAAAAGAGAACATGAACATTTCAATACACAGATGACTGAAAATCTAGATGCATTGAGGATAGCAGAGGATAAAGCAAGAGATCCACAAAGAGAGAAACAACAACTTGAAGTCTTAGTATCTGATAAGAATGATGAAATCATAAGGTTAACTGGGATTCAACAAAATATGACAGATCAACTAAGTTATGCACATCATGAAGCAATTCTAAAGAATGATGAAAATCTAGCATTGAAACTTGAAGTATCAAGATTGACTAATGAACTTGAAACAAAGAAGAAATCAAAAGAAATATTGAAGAAGAGTTATGAAGCATCAAAGATGTTGGATGAGCAACTGAATACAAGAAGACGCAACAAAGATGTAGGACTCAGTTACAAAGGAAAAGAATTAACCGAGAAAGGAATTCATACTACCGAGAGAGGAGAATCATCAAAGCAAGCTGGAAACAGGAATAGCATCAAAAGGAAGAAGCCTATTTGCTACTACTATGGAAATCAAGGTCATACTGCCAACATATGCCAGATTAGAAAAGGTAAGCAACCGAATATCACTAAGTCCAATGGATATTGTTACAATTGCAATAAATATGGTCACACATCTAATCAATGTAGGACAAAGTCTATTAACAACTATTAGAAGGCAAAATTCAAAGGGTTTTGTAGAAACTGCAATAGATATGGACATAGTACCGAGAAGTGCTGATCTAAGCAAAAGAACTACACGCGGTGTCCACACCGAGCAAACACTAGAGGTTACCGAACTCACACAGATCCTTACCAACAATATGCAGCAGTACCATGGGATTACAATACAACGATATGGTGCGAATGTTGTGGAAGATATGGACATATTAGTGCCAACTATTTTATAAGGTTTGGAATGAACAACCGAAGAACATGGAGAAATCCTAGTATGGCATGTTTTCATTCTCACAAAGCTAGACATTTAGCTAGAGATTGCAGAGATCAACCTAGAAGAGACACTCAAGAGATAAAAGAAAAATTTAAGATGATTTGGAAAAAGAAGAAAATCATGTCAGATGAAGAAAGCACCTTACCTACCAAGTTAGGTGCACCTATTCCAAACTAATCAGAAAAGATATGAAGGGACTGCATTCTCTAAAGGTTAAATCATAACAGTTCCTATTCTATTATGTACAAAATTCAAAATCTGCATAGTTAAGATGCATTAGTAAGTTTGAAATTCTGTCAAAAGTACTTTACAGGAAACCTGTCAAGTCGGTGTATACAGGAAGCCTGTCAAATTGGTAAATGAAGGAAATTTGGTTACTCAGTTAAAACAAGAAAAGGAGTAAATTGGTTAAAGGTGAACCAAGTGCATTTAATGTTTTGACCTAACCCACATGGAGCCCAAGAAGGTACTTTGTGTACATAAAGGTATTTTCGCGGTCATTTTCATTCACCAAGTTTTCAAGAGAGCATAACATAGCAAATCAAGGCAATCAAACTTCATTCAGACCGAATTTCAAGGTATTTACATCAAATCTCATCACATTGTTAAGTTGGTTTCCGATCTTGTCAAATTACTATTATCTACCAAGTGTGAAGTGTCAGTCATTTGTAAACTGTCAAAACCTAAGGATAGTTTGCTAAGTTTTTACCTGAAATCTACAATGGCGCCCAAGATCCAAGATCCCGTAGTTCTCAAGAATGTGGAGAAGCCCTCGCTAAAGTACTCTTTGACTCCTAAAGTCACCTCTGAACCAGATGATAAAACTGCATTTTCACTCATCTCGGATCGAGTGTTGTTAGTCGAAGATGTTAGATTCTTCACCAAATGTCGTGTTGAAGAACTCGGTCATGTTGAGATTAGTGACACATATGATGAACTTTGTACCGATGGCAAAATGGATAGCAAGTACAAGCATATCAAAATCAAGGGATTAACTGAAGCCCTAGCCTATCCCCGTGTGTTCAAACCCCAGTGAGTTAAGTTTGTTTTAAGCAGAGTTCATGATGATTTTATGTGGCTAGAGGAGCAACAATTCAAAATCACCAAGGAAATCATTCATGTGATCACCGGGTATCCTATCTATGGTCATGCACGAGCACAGAAAATGATATCATAGAAGGAGTTAATCAGTCTAACTGGAGTAGAATCTGATTACCAAGGACTAAAATTGAACAATGTCACTAATGCAGGACTTAATTTTGCAATTAGAGTAATTGGTTACTATTTCTTCCAATTAGCAATTGAAAATAGTGTACCATGTGCAGCAGTTGACTTAGCCTATAAAATAGTGAAAAAGGGAATGAAAGTAGATTTATGTGAAGTGATACTGAAGAACTTGTTTGAGAACCTGAACACAATTAGGAAGCCAAAAAAGAACAACTCGGCAAACACAGTGAAGTTTGGTTCAGTTCTTGTATGCATGTTTTTCTACTTTGAGAAATTCTCTCCCTCAGTCGGTAAAGTAGTTTGGGAGCTACGCCGACCTATCACCCATCAAATCAATGATTTTATCAAGAAATTGGGAGATAATTTTAATGATATCATGGATGACTATTTTAGCAAATTTCAAGAGAAGATGCACAACAGGTACCAGATTCCACCATAGCTAGTAAAAAAATATAAGGATGATATATGTTTTGAGGTAGACACCGATTACTATTATATGAATGTTGTTGAACCAATGACTCAATCTTTACCACCAATGGGTTATGAGATTGACTATGATATCATGCAATAGCAAATTGATGCCTATCTTTCATTGCTAAGGCATGCTACTGAACTGAGATATGGGACTTATGATGAAGTGAAAGAAAAAGTAAAAATGAGCATTGTAGTACTCAAGGCTACAAGAAAGGCTATAAAGATGATAAAGGTTCTATCAGAGAAATACGGAGAAGAATCCTCCTCTACACCTGTCAAAGGCACTCTTGCCATTACCAAAGAGGAATCAGAAGCTCAAGAGGCAGCAATAACATTGAGTATCGAATTGCCTAAGGGCAAAGTGTTGAAAAGAAAAAAATTGGACACTTCAAAGGCCCTACCGACTCCACCACCAACAAAGAGACCTAACACTAGAGCATCAACTACATCACTGAGTAAGAAACAAAAGAGTGCTACTGCACCCAAGGTAACCAAGACCTACAAGAAATCTACTCAAAGACTCATTCTGGCAAAAGAGTCTAGTGATATAGAATCCGATGATGCAAACAAATTTTAGATTGTAAAAAGCAAGAAGGTAAATATTCATAGTGTTGAAAACTTTTGTGCCAATCTTAAAGAATATGGTGGATTTGTAGGATTTAGATATGTCAAGTATGAGACTAGGAATAATGATGAGAAGCGATAAATTTAAGAAGTTGTTATTTGCACACTTCTAAAGTTTCGGCTAGCTCCATTAGAAATAGTAAAGTCACTTCCGAGTGAATTATACTTACATATTGATAACAGTTGGAAATATGCAATGGTCTTAGAGAAACAAATAAGAGAAAGAAGTCTAGTCCATCTATTTCCTGATATGTTTGTTGTAGAAATTAAAGAACATTTGACAACCTACAATTCTAAATTTCTTGTCAAATAGAGAGGCTTAAAATTGATGAATGGGCTATACATTGATGTGGAAAAGGAGACAAAAGCTAAATGGTAGGATATCTTCAAAATAAAGGATGTCAGTGAACAATCTCAAGTTGAAATTGTTGATGTCACCAAGCAAGATCCTGATGTCACCGAGCAAGGTCCTGATGCTACCAAGCAAGACCCGGCTAACACTAATCAAATTGATGAAGTTGTCATGGATGTAGAAGCACCAAAGTAGGAAATGATAGAAGGCACTACCTATGCAAAACTTGTATCTAGTGAATCTCTCTTAGAACAAGTTCAGCCTTATCCACCGGTCAAGCCACCTATCTCTACCGAAGCTCCTAAGGATACAGAACAAGGCACTGAAGGTCACAAGTCTGAAGTAGCAGAAGATACAACTAAAGATTAGACATCTTAAGCACCGTCAAGTACTGAAAATGTTATAGCTGAGACCCCTAGTACCGAGACACCCAAGGACACCACAACGACTATAGGAATTGACCAAAGTGTTACATCTACCGAGCAACCTACCGAGGGTCAGCAAGCCCTCATAAGCACTTGTCTTGGTACAACCAACCAAAGGTAAAGAGAAGAAGGTGAGAAAGCATAGTTTCAAAGTTTATTTAACTAAATCGATAGTGTTGCCCAATGTGGATATCTCAAAATTAAAAGGGCAAGCACTTATTGATTTCGGTGAACTATGCAAAGCAAAGGCTAAACAAGAAAAATAATTGGCCATTCAAAAGAAGAATAAAGTACTACAGAAGGTAAAGAGACTACTAACAGATATGCTACCTTCAGCAACAGTGTCGACCGATGTAGCCATCCACATTCAATTGGATGAACTCCTTACTCAAATAGAAACATCTGGAGTTGATGCATCTAAGTACTTGAGCAAGCTAAAAGATAAAGAGCTTACTACAAAGATGATAGAAGAAGTACAAAAAGCTCTAGCTATTGGAAAGGTTAAGCTTGTCAAATTCATTGCTCAGTTGTCCCCTCAACTCAAGCATATTCTTTATTTATTTCAGAAACTTTGTACATTTTCCTTATTCATTAAAGATATCAAGAATAAAACTAATGCAATTGAGAAAGAGATCACCGATCTCTCAACTAAGTTGACCACAGAGCCTAATTCAATTTAGAATTTTTATACCAAGCTTCAATAGTTAGAACTCAGAAATGAAGAGCAAAAGATCAGGATGGATATAATGACACTCCAGACATTATTCCTTCCTCATCTCTCATCAGTTCAAGAGCAGATTAACCGAGCTACATGCCTATCAACTACATAAGAGGGAAGCACTCTTGATGGCTTAATATCACTATTGGTTGATATTCAAGCACAAAATTCTTTAATGGAAAGTGTAAAGGATGCACTCTCAGTCACACTCACCGATGCCTAGAAGAAGTATAAATCTATTTTTGATCAGTTACCACCCCCAGATGGAAATTAATTTTTTGATGTTTGTCAAAAAGGGGGAGTAATACTACATAAGAGGAGTAATATACTATATTTGGAGAGTGATACAGTTTTGGTTATACAGTTTTGAGTATTATATATAGGGGAGTATATCGAGCAAAGCAAGCAGAGCACACAAGCACAGAACAGAACGAAGCATGCAAAATCCAAGTTATATACATAATAATGATAAGGGGAGTATATTTGCATATACTATTCCATTGACTATTGTATATATTGTCAAGTGTAGTCATTTTGAAAAGTATATAGTTTTTTGAATTATGACTTTGAAAGTAGTTTTTGTCAAACATCTCAACTAATGTCAAAAGGGGAGATTGTTACTACTTATCAAGTTACCATTAGTTTTTATTTTCAAAGTCATACTATATATTCTAGTCGGTTAGCACTACCAAATCATGAAGTCAGTATAAACAGAGAAGTCGGTATGCACAGTCTAGTCGGTTACAAAGGAAAGTAGTCACAGAACGCAGTATACACTGATTTGTCTACCGAGTATCCTTTTATGGCTACCGAGTAGTAAAGTTAACACACCGAGTTGATATTCACCGAGTGAAATGTGTTACCAGATACATTGAACCTGGACATGCATATGAAAATGTGTTACAAAATCAAGGCACATCTAACCGTTATTACATTGGAAATTGCACTAGAAGATTGTGTATGATTGCGAGGTCAATCTAACCAATAAAATATTTTGATTAGTTATTCATTCAAGGAATCTTGTTTGTAAGATCGAAGCAATGAATTGGATCACCGTTTTAAGAGATCTATTTATACAACATGAGTTAAGAGCAAGGTGTGTGCATGTATGAATGAAGGAAGACTGTTATAGAGACACAGAGATCACTAACAAGGTTTTTAGAGAATAGTTGAAGAACAGAGTAAATAGAAGGGTTTACCGAGTTACTATATGGGTTACCAAGGTATGCTATAAGCAAAGTAATCTTATTCTGAGCACATAGAATCTGCTTTAACATTTCAGATGTAAAGTTGCAGATATTTGTAATGATTTTATTGTAATATTGAGAAGTTGAAAGAGAAACCTTTAACAGGGTAAAAGACTCTAACCAAGTCTATAAATTGTAAAGCCTCTAACCAAGTACAGCATTCAGAATAAATGTTGTAAAATCCTTTAGCAAGGTAGATCTAACTGATCTTGTTACTCCTAACAGGGTAAGCTATCAGAAATAGCTAAATGTTTCTCTAACTGATCATTCTTTATTATTGCAGTAGTGAAGTTGTGGGTGCCATCCCCACCACAGTTTTTCTCTCTAACCAAGAGTTTCTACGTAACCAAAATATATGTGTTATGGAGTGAATCATGTATGATTGTTATCTGTTTGTTTTAACTTTATTTTATGTTACTGCACTATTCTGTTTATGCATAATAGTAAGGTTATTATTCAAGAAAGGTTTTGGAGTACTAATTCACCCCTCCCCTCTCAGTACATTAGCTTTCCATATTGGGCCTAACAAGACACACTATCAACTGCTTCAAGTTTGTGTTAGGTCTTACGGGTTTAGGGTTTTAATTTCAAATCACTCATTGTTTGATTAAAAACCCTCTGGTTTCTATTCCTTCATTACTTTATCCACTTAAGTAATGGGTCTTGGGGTCGTATGAGGTGTCCCCCCTTGTCATTTGCCTAGGCAGTTGTTGAATTAATCATAAAAATTTACGCCTTATGTCTTTTCTTCCTAATGTTGTCGGGCCCAATAAGTTGCACGCAGCTCTTAGATGGATCTATGGTTTTCGCTATTTCGTTAGGAGAAGTTGCACGTGTTTTAAGACTCACAAAATGGCAAAAGGGAAAAGTGTGTTCAATGGAGCGCAGTTGGTCTGGTTTAAAAGGGCTCCATCTTGTTCAAGATCTAATGGCTAGCATTGATTCGTAACTGAAACATGCAAGTGAAATACTTTTCACGAAATGGCGAAAAGGCTTGGTGGGACCCTGCAGTGAAGACTTTTCAAGTGACTAAAGATCGATCAAGTTTCTTTTGATCGAATGGTTCGCATTGTTTCGTGGTTGATAGTTACTTGAAGGTTATGCCACGCAAAATAGCGAAAAGGTTTTTCGGCCCATGAAAAGGGAGTTTTAATAAAAGCATAACAAATATGCAAGTCTCATTGGATCTGATGGTTAGCACTACTTCACAGGAGAAAGATGCTTGACAGTTAGCTTTTGTGAAGTAGCGAAATGACATGGCACTCCAAGTAGGCAATCCAGTTGGTTGAGATGGTGAGTAAGATGATGGCATGTGGCAGAAGATCAAAATAGTCAGCAAGTCGGATCTAAGGATTAAAAGGTGGGTCCCAGAGGTGAGTCATGTTGTGGGATAAGGAGTGACTTGGTAGATATAGGTGTCAAGGATGAGGTGGAATCAGATGTGTCCTCTCAGCGAATAAAAGGTGAACATGTCAGTTCGGGAATGACTAGATGCCAGGTGGATGGAGCTGAGTCAAAGGGCCCACGTCTGTCAGATTTAGTTAAGTTGTTAAGCATCGAGCAATTCAAAGATGATCTAATGGTCTGTGTATATTCGCGAAGGTAAAATGCTCATGTTTTAAAATGAGCGAAATAGCGAAAAGGTTTTTGGGCCCCGAAGATAGATAAAACATGAAGTTAAAAGGGGATCAACTTTGTTTTGATCCAAGGGCTCGCGTTGTTTTGTGGTTGCGAAACAACCAAAGGATATGCTTCGTGAAATAGAAAAAGGAAGAGAAGGTTCATCCAGGTGTAATGTTAGATGGTGACGTGTCGATTGACATGTGGTCTTAGAAGAAATTGAGAGCCCGCCAAGGTGTAACCGGCAGTCATAAGGGAAAGACACATGACCGAATTTGAACTAAACTCAAATAGTTTTCCAAAGCTAATGGTTGACTGCCACATGATGTTCAGTAACCAATGAAAGAGTGGCATAAGTGAAGCAAGCATAAAGGTCTCCCTTAAAGGATGGTCATCTCCAATTTGATCCAATGCTTCGCGTTGTTTCATGGCTCAAAGTTGAAAGCAGTTTAAGCTATGCAAAATAGCAAAAGACCGTTAGCCGTCAAGATAGAGGCGTGGTTAATGAAGAAGATGACGGTCCTGGTAAGAGTTAAACACTGAGCAGTTAAAGTTCCATCCAATGCCTGGTGTGGCTCTGCAAAAGAAAAGTGCTTAGAGGATAAAGCCCGTGAAATGGCGAAAAGGAGGTAGGGCCCGGTGCTAAGGCAAAGTTGTTAAGTCAGTGTAAAGACAGACCAAGTTTCTTTTGATTAGACAGTTGGCGTGATTTCGTTTGACAAAATTGCTCGAAGGTTACGCTCTGTGAAATGGCAAAAGAGCAAAAGGAAAAAATGTGCAGACATGTTGTGACCCGTTGGAGTAAAAATTTCAAATTCTCTCATGAATTCAATTTTGAAGGGACGGTCAAAGCATGCGGTATCAATGTCGTAGTTAAGAGCTTGAGTACCATATATGATTGCATATGAATCGAATGAAAATATCATTTTAAAGAATTGTTGCAGAGAAAGCGGTTGCAGAGCTATTTTCTTCAAGTACGGAGCAAATTCATTCAGTTGCAGAGCGGATTCCTTCAACCTAAAAACAGGTTTTCTTGTACTCTTGTTTGGCAATTTTTTAGCAGTGTGTTTTAATTAAGGTCTTGATTTGTCACAAAACCAGTTGGGGAAATAGTTAAATTGCTTGCATATTTTAAGATGGCACCTAAGAGAGAATTCTTAGGAAAAGTTGATTACCAAGAAAGGGCTATTTGTGATGATTTTCTTGAACAGTTGACGTTGTCAACTAATCTGGCATCAAAAGTGAAAGAATTAGTGGCAAGAGCTCCTCACTTGAAAATAGGAGAGGGGTTATATGATAAGGGTAACTGGTTGAGAGACCCACAGGTTGGGTTGTCTGGGTTGGGGTTGTTCAGAGTTGGATTCAGCATGAGAAATTCCCTAGCCCCAATGAATAGCATCTGGGAGTTAGATGTGGGAAAATTGGTGGTTCCAGGAGTATTTATGGACATGGATCCCCTAACTCAGATTGCACATAATTATGATCTAGTCACAAGGAGAATTAGGGATATAAATGGGAAAGCCCTCATTGAAACAAATAATGAGGAATTCAGAAGTGCTTTTGGGCTTGATGATTTTACTAATTTTCTAGAACCTATCAATTTCAAATCACTAGCTCAAGTATACAATGAGCAGAGGAACCACCTTAGAAATGGGCCTCTTGAAGAATTATTTGTGAAGATAGGTGGGTTGATAGTTGTAGGATCCAACACTGAAGAACCTTTCTCATTGAATCTGTTCACCCTTAGGGCTCAGAGATTGTATTGGTCACTTTGCCAAATTTTAGGAGAGGAAGCTAAGGCAAATATGCCCACTCATTACATGCTAATGATTGCTCAGATTTTGAATCCTTCTCTTGCAGTAACCTTTGATTATGCTTCCTTCATCACTGATGCTATCCATGAAGGATTGATAGGAATAAAGAATGAGAAAGTGGATAGGCCTTTTGGATAGTATTCCCTTCTCATGCATCTATTTTTATTCAAGGTCGGTGATTATTTTGCAAATGGAATGGATCTTGTAAAAGAGAAAGATGGAGAAAAGATGTTAGTGCAATTATGGAGTATAGTGTTGTCATGGGACAGAAATGATGCTAGTTTCTTATAATTTGATAAATGTTTTGCATCAAAGATTAGAACTCTCCTCTATTTAGAAAACCCAAGAGTCCCCAAGGTTCTTTTGGAATTTATTAGACCAAAAGAATTTGCAGAAAATATGACAATTGTCCATAATTGGGGTGATATTTACTTATACCCTGTCTCCACAGTTTTAAAAGTATTTGGTTTTAGAGGCACTCCATTTTTATTGCCCTATCAGGTCCCTCTCAAAGTGGGAATTGCAGAAGTTCTCAGACAAATTGGTAGTGTGCAAGAGGCAGAGCTAACAAGTAGGGGTTAAAGGACTATTTTCCCTACAATTACTATAGCCCACCAATTTGTAATAACCAAGGGAGGTTGGAACTATTTTGAAGATTTTCTTCAACCTTATCATTTGTCAACTACAGTATCTAGGTGTGTCGATCCTGAAGATTTCTTCAATGGAATGTTTAGAAAAAGGGCAGTATGAAGAGGTAGACCCCATCAATTCCAGTTTCCTGAAGACCTCATTAGAAATGAGTTTGATCTAGATGAGCAGGAGTTGAGGAAGGAAAAGTGGGTGGCTTATAAAGAGGCCTTAAACTTTGTACATCAATTTGATGCCAACTATGACCCATTGTCTAGCTTTCAGCCTTTTGAGGAAAAAATAAAGTCGCTAATTCTTTGTTTCAAGGATATAATGCAAACTTTAAAAGAAAAGAGGGAGGTTGTAATTTAAAACAACCCTAAAAAGGAAAGAATGGTTCTAAGTAAATCTGCATCCACTAGAGCAATCCCTCCTAGCAACTACATGTTGCACAAGAAGTCTACTTACAGTGTGTTAATGCCTACAACATGGGAGCCCTCTACCTCTAAAGGAAAGAGGAAGATACAAGATGTCATTGACATCCAAGATAGCCCAAAGAAGCAGAAAGTGGGAAAAGAAATACAATCTGATACACCTTTGTATTCTCCATCTCAATCC
Source organism: Cryptomeria japonica (assembly GCF_030272615.1). NCBI lineage: Eukaryota > Viridiplantae > Streptophyta > Pinopsida > Cupressales > Cupressaceae > Cryptomeria > Cryptomeria japonica. Next base: position 129,305,465 of record NC_081415.1, on the reverse strand, counting down.
CCTATTCATATAGGAGATGAACAGGCAACAGTTGAGCAACTGATACAATTAGGCAATCTAGGAGAAATAGATTACACATATGATGAAGTACAAGATGGGATTGCCAGAACAGCCCCTTGCTACTGAGATGAACATTACTACCAATGACTTCAAGGGCTAGGAGTGGGATCCTGAGATCAAGCAGGCCAATGATGACTTCTTGGCTGACAACAATTTTGTTACATCGGGAGCATTCATGCAATTTGTATGGAAGCATAACATTGATAAATACAATGCAAGGTGTGAAAAGAGAGAAGGTGAGTGACCTCATAGAGATCTAGCTGTGGTTGAGGAGGAAATAAAGCAAGAAATGATGGATGAGTTTAATACCATCACTCTTGAGCAAGGAAGAGATATGGTGGCACAAGTTGGAGTACTCATTCTCCCTGAGTGGGACATAGTAGATGCCCTGGTATTGGAGGCAATGAGAAAAGAAACCAAACCCATGGAGGGAGTCACTTTTAGCAAAGACAATGTTGCATTGGTCATGTGGTCCCTCAAAAGAGATGAAAATAAGAGAAATAAGGACACCCTAGGCTCAAGTTACCTTGGTGGAATGATAGTAAAAAGAGTGCAAAACAAAGGGGTGGTGGAAGTTGCTAGCACTATGCTAGAGACTGCAAAGTATAGTGTTGCAGTAACAGAAAGGGAAGCTAAGGAAAAGGCAGACCTCCAAGTTAAGTTGTAGACAATTTTGAAATCTTACAACAGTGCTAAGGAAGAGGTAAGGGGTAAAGATATCATCATTGCTAAGCTACAAAGCCAGTTGTAGCGTCGTAAATTGTACGCACTTGCTAGAGTGGTACAATTTCACACCTAGTTTAGCACCCGCCTTGGTGCATTTTGCATCTTGCATTGCATTTCCCCTTTAGCACTTAATTAATGAAACTAATTAGGTCTAAGGTTCTATTTCATCATCTTCCACATCATAAAGTTGGGCCCTTTCGTTAAAGCATGCCCTTTTCATTTTATTCCTCCAATAGATCATTCAATAAAAAAACCCTAATTAAGTCCTATTTTGATCTTGGGGGCTTGATTTCGGGGGTCAAAACATCTCAAAGTCACCTGTAACTTTGGGATTCTCTCTAAAATCATCATATCCGACGGCCCTGAAAATTTGGTGAAAAGTTGTCAGGACCGTGGCGCCCGGAGTGCACACGGTCCTGGACATTTTTCTTGAAATTTTAGGAGCACAATCCAATCATAAAATAAAGCTTAACCCCAAGAAATTGGTGGGAGATTCAATCTCTAGGTCAGCCAAAAGATGAAATTATGACCTAGGGTTTCATATATAAGAGCTCTCTTTCTTCATTTGAAAGGATCCGGATTTTTGATTTCAGGACCTCATATGCAGCAAAAGAGTAGATATTTGAACACTTCAACCAACACTCAACATCCATCCATCAAGCATTCATCAATTTCATTCATTCATTTAGGGCTTTTGAAGGCATTGAAGAGCAATAAGGGATCACTGACTGAAGATTGGCTTGTACCCCTCCCTTTGGGTTGGGTATGATTTCATGTTGTTTTCATGTCTTTGCATAAGCTTCAATATATCATTTATTCATGCTTTAGATCACTTTGCGTCTTGATTTAGAGCATTTACATCATCATTTACAAGCAACTAGGGTTTACTTTCTAGGTTGCTCTAGTTTGCTTACTTGCATTTTAAGATCTTGCACACACAAGGTCTGCACACACAATACTTTTACAATACAACTTGGCTATTCATGGAGGTGGAAATCAGTGAAGCGGGGGTTTGACTAAGGCAAAACCCTATATAGCCACCCACCACACCTTCTCAGATATTATTGCAGATTTCAAGATTCGGACGACGTTGCAAGTTGCAGATCCGATGGAAGCAGACTGAGACAGACCTTCCCACCAAGTTGCAGAGAAAAAGACTAGGACAGGGGCGTGGGGCGCCCTGGTCCTACCAGGACAGGGGCGCTGGGCACCCTGGTCCCTGGGATAGAGGCGCTGGGCACCCTGGTCCTCCTGATAGACAGCAATTTTTGACATTTTTGACAGCTTTCCGGAGTGCAAAATAGTAGTTTCAAGAGCAGTTTTTGGGATAGAATCAGGACAGTGGCGCCCGCGCCCCCGTCCCAAACATTTTCATTCCGATTTCAACTCTAGGTATGTATCTGCATTCTTGTCTTGTCCTTGTGTTTACTGCTTTTCATTGTTTAATCTCAATTCTGCAATCTTGTTGTTAGTTCATACTTGCATTTTGGGGTTAGGACTTGAACTTGCATCATTTTATCTTTTGATTACAACAAAGGAATAGGAATCCTAATAGGTAGCCCATGGCTCTCTCTTTTACAAAAAGAAGTAGCCAATTATGTGATACCTCTAGGCTCTTTCGTATTCCGTAATGTGTGTCAAAAGGTAGGATTAGGGTATGTTAACCTAGTCTCGCTTTTTCCCCTACACATTTTGGTGAACTCGTCGTGAATCTATCATTGCTTCCTCTTGCATTACATTTGTTAGATCTAGATCTAGATTTAGTGTGTTTCATTTAAGTTTCATTTTTCATTAAGAAAAGAACAAAAAAATAGAAAAAAAAAGAGAAAAAGAAAAAAAAATAGGGAAAAGAAAGAGTGTTTTCCTTTGCATGGTGTGTTTAAGTTTTAAGCAAAAATGTCAGATTTTTATTTGCAAGATGTTCATGTTTATGATGATGTATGGAATTATGATTATGAGTATAGCCAAGATGAATTAGATGAAGCTTTGGATGAGTTTTTGAACCCTAGAGATACCAAACCTTCATTTTACCAAAAACTCATAAACCTTGTTACTATGCCATTTAGGTGTGATGAGAAAGATAAGTCGAATGATTCCTCTCAAGGGTACATTCCTATCAACTCTTCCACTAAATCTGGTGACATGGTTGTTTTCAATAATCCCCTTTACGAAGAGATGTCTCCTTTTGAATCAAAAGATAAACCTTTTGATAGCTATGATCATGCTTTGTTGGATGATGCTCTTGATGACTTTGTGGCTTTATCGAAATCTTTAAACAAGAACAAGACTTCTAAGTTAGTTAACATGATAAACCTGAATGAGCATAATAAGCCTCTCTTTGAAGTCCAAGGTGCTTATCCTTCTCCCACCTTTCAAGTTCCTAAATCACCTCTCCTTACTATCCAAGGAGGGTATGGTCATGATTCCTTTCTTACTCCGAATAAACCTATCATCACTGTGCAAGGAAGAAAACCTATAAGTCCTTATAGTTATGCCAAGCAATTAACTAGAGAGAGTTATCACGCGGTTTCCCATACTTATCATACTAGGAATAATAGGCAGCCCAATCCTCCTCCTGTTATTCTAGTTTCTCTTCCTAATCCTCAACCAATTCTTCCACAAGCTCCACGTATTTCACAAGTTATGGGTAAGGAATATGATCTCATAGAACAACTTAAAGTTACCCCTGCTAAGATATCCCTTTGGGATTTGATCCAAACTTCTTCCGCTCATCACGGAATGTTACAAGATGCCTTGAAAGATTTGAATGTTCCTCCACCTAATACAGCTAATATTGTGTCTTTGGTTAACTCTGTGATGAATCCTAAAGCTCAAATTGTGTTTACTCAAGATGAATTGCCTACTAGTGAAATTCAACATCAATATGATCCCTTGATGATTGTGGTTATCATAAATGACAATGCTATAAGATGAACACTAGTAGATAATGGCTCTGGTCTTAATGTGTGTAACATTAATCTATTGCATAAGATGAATGTGGATACATCCCTTATTGAGCCTGACTCTCATCCCATTCGAGGCTTTGATAATGTGGCTAAGTCTTCATTAGGTACTATCACCTTACCTGTCACAGTGGGACCTGTTACTTTGCCTACTCCTATCCATGTTATGTCGAGAGATCTAACATACAACTTGTTATTAGGGAGACCTTGGATTCACAGCATGCAAGTTGTCCCCTCTACATTGCATAGACAAGTTAAATTTATCTATAAAAATAAGACATATACCTTGATAGGTGATACTAATTTTCAAGCTTGTTTGCAAACATCTACTTCTAAAGGGAATCCCTCTAAATCTTCCTCTTCTAGTGATGACTCTCTACCTATGGATGAGTCATCACCCTTCGATGATCAAAATTCTTTGGATGAGTCTGAAGAAGATTCTCCTCAACTTGAATCTACACATGAAAAGGCTTTTGATCCTGAGAAGGTTCTCGCAGAAGACGATTGGGGATCTCTTGACTTTAATCCCACCTTTGTAGGTGAGTATAGGGTTCCTCCTAGAGAGTTTAAAGTTAAAAAGAAGGAAGAAACTAAAGATCAATCAACCTTGCCTGAACCTATGAACAACAATTTTGTGGCCGCTTCTCAAACTTCTCCTCACATATCTAATTCTGAAGAATTTGATTCTTTGTCTTATGAAAAACCGCCTCCTCTTTCTGAAATGGCTGATCGTTATGGTCGTGGTTTTCATATTTTAGCTAAGTATGGGTATAATGGAAATGGTTGTGGTGCTCATGAACAAGGGATAAAGGTTCCTCTAGGGAATAATCTTTGTGATGAGACCTTTGGACTTGGTTTTAATCCTTACAATCGCACTAAAGCTTCTAAGAGGGCCTGTATTAGTGTAAATGTTATCTCTACATCTCTACCAATGAGACACCCTGAGTATATTGATGGGGATCCTTCATGTGCCTATGCTTTGGATGTCTTCCCTACCGATGATGCTTTAGCTGAGTTTTTGGGAGCATATGACACTCTTCCTCGTTATCATCACAATAGGGGATTTCCTTATTGTTTGAACACTGAAGCCTATTTTGGAAAAGAGATTGATAATGATAAGACAGTGGAAGAATTCCCTCAGTTAAAGGATACTCCTCAACAAAGTAATCTTCTCATAAGTGACACCATTGATGTTAAGATGGATCCTTGCAAGGAGGAAAAAGTTATTAAAATTGGAAAATGTTTGGATGAAGAGAAACAAAAACAATATGTGGATTTATTGCATGAATTCCCTGAGATCTTTGCTTGGACATATTTCGACATGCCTGGTATAGATCCTAAGATTGTTACTCATAACATTGTCTTAGTTCCCAATGCTAAGCCTGTGAAACAAAAGATTCAAATAATGAATCCTAAGGTAGCTCTGCTTGTTAAGGCTGAGATTGAAAAATTATTGGAGGCTGGATTTATTCGCCCTATTGATTATTCCCCGTGGATTTCAAAGATTGTCACTGTGGCTAAACCGGATAATAAGATAAGAATGTGTACCGACTTTCGGGATTTAAATAAGGCTTCTTTAAAAGATGATTTCCCTCTCCCAAACATTGACATGATAGTTGATTCTACAACAGGACATGCGTTGCTATCCTTCATGGACGGTTTTTCAGGATACAATCAAATTTTCATTAATCCTCAAGATCAATTCAAAACCGATTTCACCACTCCTTGGGGTACGTTTTGTTGGATAATGATGCCTTTTGGACTTAAAAATGCCGGTGCAACTTATCAACGAGCGATGACCCTTATCTTTCATGATGATATGGATAAGATTTTGGAAGATTATGTTCATGATATTTTATCAAAATCCACTCTTCGTATAGATCACATTAAGATCCTTCGTCAAATCTTTGAAAGAATTCGTAAATATCACATGTGCTTGAATCCCCAGAAATGTGTTTTCAGTGTGGATAGTGGAAAACTATTAGGATTCATAGTTTCACATCGTGGGATTGAGGTGGACACTAAGAAAATAGATGCTATTGTCAACATGCCACCTCCTAGAAATGTGTCTCAACTCAAAAGCTTACAAGGAAAGATTCAAGCTATTCGTAGGTTCGTATCTCAACTTGCGGATCGTACCTTTCCTTTTACTCAACTTCTCAAAAAGGATATTACTTTTCAATGGAATGAAGATTGTCAGCAAGCATTTGAAGATTTAAAAGTATATTTGACTAATCCTCCTGTCCTTCAACCTGCCAAACCTTCTAAACCTTTTCTTCTTTATACAGCTACTTCCTCTCATGCTCTCGCAGCATTATTGGCACAATGTGATAAAGATGGTAAGGAATGTCTAGTTTATTATATAAGTCGTACCTTACTCGATTATGAGACCCGATATTCTGTGATAGAAAGACAATGCTTGGCCTTGGTGTTTGCGACTTAGAAATTAAGACATTATCTTTTAAATTCAGAAGTCCACATCATGGTAATGTTTGATCCTTTGAAGCATCTTTTCTCTAAAACTGATTTATCAGGACACCTAGCTAAGTGGGTTATGATGTTTACTGAATTTGACCTTAAATTTATTTCACAAAGAGCAATTAAAGGGCAAGCGTTGACCGAACACTTAGTTGAGGCCCCTTCACCTTTCTCCTTCCCTAACCCTGAGTCTTTTCCCGATGACTTCTTTCTTTGTACAGAGAAAGATGAAACTTGGGAATTATACTTTGATGGCTCTAAGTGTCGTACGGGATCGGGGGCAGGTGTTGTTCTAATTTCTCCTACAAAGAAATCCATTCCCTTATCTTATCGTCTAAATTTCTTATGTACCAATAACATTGCTGAGTATGAGGCTCTTATAGCGGGAATAAAAGCAGCCTTAGCTCTGAATATAAAACACTCACATATTTATGGAGATTCACAATTGATTATAAGACAAGTAACAGGACTACATCAACCAAAACAAGACAAATTAGCACAATATAAAGACCTTGCTATCTCTTTGCTACAAAAATTTGATTCTTATACCATGGAGCCGGTTCCTCGAAAAGATAATCGACATGCAGATGCAATGGCATGTGTGGCTTCTCTTGTATCTCTAGAGGACCCTGTGGTTGATCTTAAATTTGTTATTCACAACCTTATTTCTCTAGCTATTGTAGACGATTCTAGCTCGGTAACATGTTGTGACTTTATAAACTCAGATCAATGGTATTCGCATATCGTAAGATATCTGACCGATGGTACCTTTCCTGATTCCGCCAATAGGAACACTAGGGCTAGAATCCGCAAGCTGTCTGCTAGATATATCTGTTGGATTTTGCCAAGATCAAGAAGTCATTGAAATGTACAAGATAGAGACATAATATGGGATAAGAATAAACTGTATTCTCATCAATAGAAAATGATCAACAACTTGTTCAATCGTTACATACAATGTAGATGAGCCTGCTTATATAGGCAAGGCTAGGGATATGTATGAGCACACAAACATGACATGTGGCTCAATAAGAAACAAGGGTAGGTAGGAAATAGGTGTGGGTAGGTAGGAGAAATAATATAATATTCCACATGAGGTGGATCACCCACCGAAGGTGGAATTATCACTCCACAATAAGTGGATATGATAGTGTAATAACAAGATCAACACCATAAGAGGTGGAATTTCTCCTACACACACTATCCCAATGTGGCACAAACACCCAAGTGTGTGGCACAAACACCCAAGTGTCTCATATCCAAACTACTATGAAATGTATTATCCTAAGTAAACTTAAGTAAGTGTAATAATATCCATGATGAATAATTATTTACACCAACACCCCCCCTTAAGTGCAACTTAGGGGAATGCACTTAAGTCTACAATGCAACTAAGCAATGCAAGATGGGTCCCGGCTACAAGGCCATGTTAGGTACCCATGCACAAATGCAAATGCATGCAAACCAATGCAATGAAATCTCTCACAAAGTGGGGAAAGAGAGAAAAACCCAATGGGAAAAAACCCTCCCCCAAAAAGAGAGATGAAAGCTATACAAGAAACTCTCAAAGAAGTATGTGAGGAACAAAACCCCATGTGAGGAAAAAGTCCCCCCCATATGAGAGAAGAAGAGAAGTCAAACTGTGATCATCCCTCAATGAAGAATCTGCACCAATGATAGAAGCTCGATGTATGAAGAAACTGCTCCACGAACGTCAAACAACATTCCTCCCCTTAGGAAGAAACAAAACCAAAGGTGTATCCATGAAGTCTCCCCAATCATGAAGGGAAGATGTATGAAGAAAACTCATGATGAAAGGAATCTCTGAAAACTGCTCAAGTGTCCCCATGTCGATGCTAAAAGATACCCCTTCCAAAGATGGTAAACTGTGCCATACTGCTGAAAAAGGAACTCCAACATCTAGTGGAGATGGATGTAGAACAATATCCAAAGACTCATGTGTCTCCTCAAAGAATAAAGAGACCTCCTCCAACTGCTGTACATAAGTATCCACAATCATGTCAACCTCGAAAGAATGATCATGTAGAGAATGAACAAGAGGGTCAGAGTGTGCCCTCGCAACAATCGAAGAAGGATCATCTTCATCAAAGAGAAGATGTATGTCATCAATGATGTCTCCCAAATCTACAATGTAGGATTCCACAAACAAACCTGCAATATCTGTCATGTAATCATCCCATGAATCTGAAGCTGGAAGACAATGTATATCCTGCTGCACTGAATCACATGTAGGCAAAACTGTCGCACTATCTGCATCATCAGGTACAATAGGTGATGTGATATCAATATGAGAAGATGAAATACAAGACTCAAGAACAGGGTTACATGTGAGAATCCCCATGTTCAAGTGTCCAAAGTTCTCCTCAAAATCTGAATCATCACAATAAGTGTGATCATCATGTGTAGAATCATCAAATGTGAAATCATCATCATCAACAAAATCTGAAAAGGAGTATAACCAAGATGCATGATCAACCACCCCAGTCGCAATGATAGCTCTAGTCTCCATGTCTCTAATAAAAACTGAGTCAGGTGTGAACTCCACAACTTTCTTAGTTGCGCCATGTGTGATTTGATAGATAGAAAGGAGATTGTTTGTCAAGTGGGGTACACACAACACATCATTGAAGGAGTTATCCCCAATGTCAATAGATCCTTTCCCAATCACATCCATGTATGTATGATTGCCCATCAAAATCTGTGGCATGGTGCAAGGCTCAAATGTAGAGAACATAGACTGTGAAGATGCCATATGATGAGAAGCCCCTGAATCTAGAAGCCATCTCTCTGAAGTATGATTTGTTGTAGCACATAGAGCTTGTCCTTTTCTTGTTCCAAAAGAGTGAGTTTTTCCACTTGTAGAAGCCATGAATGCTTGCCCTTTTCCTTTTGAATGTGAGGAAGTGGAAGTTGATGAATCATCCTTCTTGTAGACTTTAGGCAAATCAATGTTATGCTTTTTGATGATATGCGTGAGCTCATCAATCTTCTTAGTATGGCAACGATGTTCCTCATGACCAATCTTTTTACAATAAGCACAAGTAGGTCTCTCTCTCTTTGGTGAATTATCTTTCTTGGAAGAAGATGAATCTCCTTGTTGTGGAGAAGATTGTGCTTTATCCTTAGGCTTTGATTGCCATTTCTTCTTGTTTGAGTTGTCCTTTCCTTGATTTCCTTTGTTTCCTTGATTTGCCACCAATGCTTGAAAATTAGAAGAAGTCTTAAGAATGCCCATGCTTATCAACTTAGTTTGTTCCATCATCAACATTTCATTGAAAGCATCAAATGTAGGCATTTTGTAGCTTGAACCCATTGTCATCCTATGAGTTTGGAAACTAGAAACAAATGCTGCATATTCTTGTGGAAGCTTCCCTATCAAGTTGAATATCAATTGAGTATCCTTTTTATCAATGCCACAATCTTTGAGTTGTGCCCTCAACTCATTTGCCTTAGTGACATAATCTTGTATAGTATCAAAGTTCTTGGGATCTAACATGGTGAGATCACTATCAATTTGATATCCCCTAATCTCATCAACTTGACCATACAAGTCTTGAAACTTTTGCCAAGCATCCTTGATTAGAGTACATTTCTCAATATGAAAAATGAGATCCTTTGATACATACTTTCTTAAGGTACCAATTGCCATGATATTTTTAGTGAGCCAATCTAAGTGACCAACTGGATCAGCCTTAGGATCAGCTGGAGCAACAATAGTTCCATCAATGTAATGAGTGAGTCCTTTTTCCATAAGTTTACTCCATGCATCAATTTTCCAAGTAGCATAGTTATGTGGAGTTAAGAGAGGAAACTTAGAAGAACTCATAGCAGCAAAAAGGAAAGAACACAAGAGCACAAAAGCACAAGAGACACCCCCCAAATTCAATCAATCAAAGTACCCCCCCAAAAGTGATGATTTTGGCACTTTATACTTAGTGCAATTACAATGAGCCACTTGCAAAACAAGGCAAAGTGGGCTTATGATGCAAATTTTACAACTTCTCAAATGAGATACAAGAGACTTCAATCAATAGTGCAATGAATCTAACTGAGATTCAAGCAAATATACAGGTACCAAGAGAGCCAAAAATGGCCTAGATCTGAAAGTACAATTTCTACTTACAATGACATCAATCTGATAGCATCATGTGAAAGTAGATGAAAAAATACGCACTTTCAAAAAAAACGGCACCTAAAAAGGAGGTCGGATGACCCCAAACGAAGCCTCTGAAGTTGCAAAAACTAGGATTACTCAGGGAAAGTCACCAAAAACTGCATTTTCTGAAAAATCCGTGCATCAAAATTAAAAAATTCTTTCACCACTGCGGAGAGCACGAAATTCTAGCCCATTTCAAAAAAAATTGCACCCAAAAAGGAGCAAAAAAGAGCAAGTTATGGCCATTTGAAGTTGAACTGCAAAATCAAAAATGCAAATGAGAGGGGGTCAAAAAATTTCCAAACCCTGCTGATGTGGCGCTGATGTCAGCAAAACACTGGGTTAAATTTGACGGCCGTATGACCGTCGCCAAAACTTCGCTGCCTGGCTGACTGGGCGTCCGTACCGTACGGATAACTGCGTGGATAGCTGACTGTACTGTTCGTACTGTACGGAATAATGACTGTGTAAGCTGATGTGTGCATCCGTACGATGATGTGGCGTGCTGACTGTGCGTACGGGATAGGTCTGCGTGGAATTGATGACAGTTCGTACGGACCTCCACGTGGCAGTACGGAAGTGATGACTGGGTTGCTAATGTGACAGTCCGCGTGGTAGACGAGCTGGCAAGAGTCGGTCTGGTTGCGGACGAGCGGTGGTCTTCGGGAACGAGGCGCCGAGGAGGCACTGCAGCGGAGCGGAGGGACGAGCGTCGGCGGGGAGGAGTTGCCGGAGTCCGGTGCTCGAGCGGAGGACCTGCCGGAAGCTGGGTGCGCCGACTGGTGGCGCCGGGAAGCGAGGACGTGGGGAGTGGCGTGCCTGCAGGGAGGAGCTCGGGCGGCGTTGATGGACTCGGCGGGCGCAGAAGGTGGCGGCTGCGGTGCTCTGCGGGAGGACAGCACGGGCGGCCCTGTCAGCGGCAGGTACGTGCTCTGCGAAATACCTGCAACACCAGGTACGTACGGAGCACGGGGGGGGGTCTGCGGACCCCCCAAACAAATATTTTTTTTGATTTTTTTGATTTGCTTTTCAAATTTTTTCTTTCGAATTTTTTTTTTTGATTTTTTTCGATTTTTGATTTTTTCAAAACAAATGCCGAAAATTGAAAATTTTTTTTTTTTGAAAAAATATATAAAATTCGAAAATCCGTACGAATAGCAAAATTGGGGAAAAAAATTTTTTCTCACCAAAATAGGCCAACTTTATAACCAAAATTCATGGAAACGGCCTTCCGGACGCAATGGAGAGGTCGGATCTGGTCTAGGACGCCTCCAAATGATGATGCTCCTCAGATCTGCCTTTTAACGTCGCAATAATGCCTCTTCAAGACGAATCAATGAGACTCCAATAGCTCTGATACCATGTTGGATTTTGCCAAGATCAAGAAGTCATTGAAATGTACAAGATAGAGACATAATATGGGATAAGAATAAACTGTATTCTCATCAATAGAAAATGATCAACAACTTGTTCAATCGTTACATACAATGTAGATGAGCCTGCTTATATAGGCAAGGCTAGGGATATGTATGAGCACACAAACATGACATGTGGCTCAATAAGAAACAAGGGTAGGTAGGAAATAGGTGTGGGTAGGTAGGAGAAATAATATAATATTCCACATGAGGTGGATCACCCACCGAAGGTGGAATTATCACTCCACAATAAGTGGATATGATAGTGTAATAACAAGATCAACACCATAAGAGGTGGAATTTCTCTTACACACACTATCCCAATGTGGCACAAACACCCAAGTGTGTGGCACAAACACCCAAGTGTCTCATATCCAAACTACTATGAAATGCATTATCCTAAGTAAACTTAAGTAAGTGTAATAATATCCATGATGAATAATTATTTACACCAACAATATCATTCTTTCTAATGTTCTTTATCGAAGGGGTTATAACGGTCTTCTCCTTTGCTGTCTTAACAAATCGAAAATCCCCGTTGCTCTTGAAGAGGCACATTCAGGTGCCTGTGGGGGGCATTTTGGAGGCAAATCCTTAGTTCAAAGATTGCTTCGTATGGGATACTATTGGCAAACTATGCAGAAGGATTCTTTTTCATTTATTAAGAAATGTCATCAATGTCAACAACACAATAATCTGATTCATGCTCCTGCCCAAGAACTTCGTTCTCAAGTAGCTTCTTGGCCTTTCTCCGCATGGGGTTTGGATCTCATCAATAAAATATCTCCTCCTTCATCTCAAGGACACACTTTCATTATAACCGCAACAGATTACTTCACAAAGTGGGTAGAAGCTGTTCCCCTTCGCTCTACTACTGCTGAAGTGATTTGTCAATTTCTTCTGGAAAACATTATTTCTCGATTCGGGATACCTTCCACTATAATCTCAGATAATGGGACATCATTTAAGAACAAGGATGTGAAGAAATTCCTCGAGAAATATCATATCAAACATCGATTTTCTACACCATACTATCCTTAATCAAATGGTCAAGTCGAATCATCCAATAAGATAATTGAACAAATTCTTTGTAAAACCGTGAATAAGCATGGTAAGGATTGGAGTACTCAGCTAATCTATGCTCTTTGGGCCTACCGAACGAGTGTATGAATTGCTACAGGAACTACCCCTTATAATCTTGTTTATGGTGCTGATGCTATTATGCCTTTAGAGTTAGAGATTCCATCACTTAGAGTTTCTCTCAAAGGTATAGTAGATGATGACTCTTATAGGGAACAAAGACTTCAACAGCTTGAGATGCTTGATGAACAGCGTATAAATGCTCTTGAGCATATTCAACCGTATCACAAAACTTTACAACGAAGCTATAATGATAAGGTTATTCAACGTTCCTTCTCAGTAGGTGACCTAGTTCTCTATGAGAATCAGCGCAATGTGAATGCCTTACCTATAGAAAAGGGAAAATTTAGTCCTAATTGGCTTGGACCATATATCGTTATTGAAGATTATGGATCGGGTGCTTACAAAATAGCAGATGTAGACGGTACGCCTCTTAAAGAGCCTATAAATGCTATGCACTTGCGTAGATACTATGCTTAATTCATCATTCCTTACCTTTCATTTCATCTATCTACTTTTCAGTTCTTCAACATTGGGTAATATGTTAGTATATCTTGATTAGAGAAAATAGAATTAAATGATATTGTGTTTAATCTATATTGCTTCGTTCTTGACAAGTGTGTTTCTTCACTTTATAGTTTGTCTTGAATTCATTTATGTAAATTGTAAAAGATTTACATTTCCATTATGCTAGCATATTATACAATGTCTTTATGTGTTAAGTAGAATTGTATCATGTGAGGAACTAGGGATCTGTGTCATCATGGAAATATCTGTCACTGCTTGCTGAATCAAGGAATGCCACTCCTGCACATTAGCTATAGCAGTAGAACAGATTTTTGTGTTAGTACCATTCTATATTATCAAAGCATTAATCAATCAATATAAACTGACTATACCTGGATCTCCCTCATGCCAGTAGGGATCGTGATATGGTAGCATTTGTGACTGGGAACTACTAGGCTCCCCACGCTCAAATAATCTATGCACGATGGGTTTAGGCTGGCCCGTACTAGAAACAGGTCTCCGTATCGCCTCATGTTCCCCCTTTTGGGGAATAAGAGGAGGATCCAAGGCTATGGTATCATCTCCTGAATGGTGGGGAGCTGCATCCGACTCCTCCTCATCATCTCTATCCTCCTCCTCCTCATCATCCTCATCCTCATCTGCATCCTCACCTGCATCCTTGTTCTCCTCATCTCTATCTCTGTCATCCTCCTCTCCCTCCTCCTCCTCCTCGGCACTAGGCTGATCTCCTATGGGTGGATCAGGCTCTCCTACCTCCTCATGACCCTCTCCCTCCTCTAGCTCCTCCGATCTAGATCCCTAATCCTCATCTCGGTCTCCATGTCTCCATGGGCCTGGATGGCCTGTTGGGTAATCTGGTGGAAAGATAGGCCCTGGGTATGACCTCACAAACCATGAGAGATACATGCGCTATGCTCCAGGCTCTGCAAAGTAATCAGTGACCACATCCTGATTGGATCCCTCTATATCTGTAGTCTCGACATCATCTATCGTAGGTCTCACTACTCCTCTAGGTTTGGGAAGGACTCGTGAGTGTCGAGTATAGATGGGTACATCGGCTGGAACACACTACTCTAGCCCAAACTGCCTCCATACTCGGTCAAAGTAGAATGGGACTATGATATGTGAGTATCATCCCCGCAGTAAGCAGTTCCTCTGTAAGCATGCTAGCTGCCTCTCCATCCCATCCCATCTATGCATCCGCAGATAGGGTCTCCATACTATCACCTCGGCTGTCAATCTATCAAATATCACTCTCCAATATAGCAAATCCCTAAACCTCCACTCGCTGGTAAGTGGATAAGCAAACACCCTAGGTCGCTTGCTAGCCATACTCAACGGATAGCCGACAGGCCTGGTGCATGTGAAGTGCTCAAATATCCACACCTGCAGAAGTGTGTATGTCATCAAGCTACAACCCCGTCCAAAAACATACTCCTCAAGGTCGTGATAGAGATGTGCAAGCATACTCCGGCCCCAAGCATATACTCTCCTATGTCTCTCCATAGCTTTGATGCACCATGTGAGACCCCCATGCATGTGCATATCTCACCCATTAGGGCAGATGGCTAGTGCGATGATCGCAATCATAAGACGTCTCACAAGGGGCACCTCTCCTATAGGATGTAAGAGCCAGCTGACCATGATGCGACCTCTCGTCTCGCTCGGCATGGCTCTCCCTATGCAGTATACCTGCTCCCTCTGATGGTCCTCCGCTGACCGATCGGTCGTATATGTCACAGTAGCTCCTCTGATAGGTAGGTGAAGTATGCGGTACACATCCTCAAGTGTAACCGTCATCTCTCCTACTGGAAGATGGAATGTACATGTGTCAGGATAGCATCACAGGATGGAATCGAATGGCCGGTATGAGGATCGCACACCATAAACCCATGATTGACAATGTATCCCTCTCCGCCTAAGTCAGCCGAGAATTTGATCTCGTAGACTGCGAAGAATCTGCCCCGCAATATGCTCTCTCATGTATGGGAGACCCTACAATGCAAAAATATAAGTATAATCAGTACTCAATCATCAAAATCATCTAAGCAAACTATCGAACATTGTATGCTAACTCTGACATCCCTTGCCAAGTCCTGACTGGGACCATGGCGCGCTGAGAGGACCATGGCGCCCTGTCAGGGACCATGGCACCTTATCAGGGACCATGGCACCCTGAGGGGACCATGGCACCCTGAGGGGACCATGGCGCCCCACAGGGACCATGGCGCCCTGGGTGGGACCCAGGGTCAGATTCCAGGACCCGCAAACGATCACGGAAAGTCAAAATCAACAAAAAATGCAGAAAGTCAAAGTCAAAGTTCAGTCAACTCACCTCATCCAGTGGCTCGTCGTCGATCATGGCCTGTCGCATGATCTCAATCCTCGTAGGACGCTCCAATCGTCATGAAGGCATGATGATAGCTATGTGGGCTCCGCTGCAATGAACAATACTCAGAAATCAACAAAGTGACAAATGCAATTGTCACTTTCAAGGTATATATTTTTTTCATTCCTGTATGTTCAAAACCCTAATTTTCTTCTATTACTCATTTCATCATAACTTGAGTTTTGGAGATGCAGTTTTTGAACCATTTGTTGTGTAGGAATCGTATTTTCATTCCCCTAGTCTCGGGATGTTCCAAAAAGTGCTCTGATGAAGCCTTTTCAGTGAACATCCCTCATCAATAATCTCTTACACAATTTGTCGTAAGCAAACATGCTATCCTGTTTCACCTCCCTAATAAGCAAGTCGAAATAGGGGGGGCATGTAGCTACTTACAAATTTCATCACTTTCCTTAGTAAGCATTAGGTGATTTTGTGATCTAACGTGTGTTTTGTAGGGTGCAGTTCCTAACTATGTACTACAGATATCGCTGGGGGCTTCGTCCGACAACTTATGGATATATCCTTTTTCAAATGATATTTACTTTTATGTACTTTAGCTTGCATATGCACGTAGTACTCATATGACCACTAAAGTGGGGGCTAAATGTAGTGTCGTAAATTGTACGCACTTGCTAGAGTGGTACAATTTCACACCTAGTTTAGCACCCGCCTTGGCGCATTTTGCATCTTGTATTGCATTTCCCCTTTAGCACTTAATTAATGAAACTAATTAGGTCTAAGGTTCTATTTCATCATCTTCCACATCATAAAGTTGGGCCCTTTCGTTAAAGCGTGCCCTTTTCATTTTATTCCTCCAATACATCATTCAATCAAAAACCCTAATTAAGTCCTATTTTGAACTTGGGGGCTTGATTTCGGGGGTCAAAACATCTCAAAGTCACCTGTAACTTCGGGATTCTCTCTAAAATCATCATATCCAATGGCCCTGAAAATTTGGTGAAAAGTTGTCGGGACCGTGGCGCCCGGAGTGCACACGGTCCCAGACATTTTTCCTAAAATTTTAGGAGCACAATCCAATCATAAAATAAAGCTTAACCACAAGAAATTGGCGGGAGATTCAATCTCTAGGTCGGCCAAAAGATGAAATTACGACCTAGGGTTTCATATATAAGAGCTCTCTTTCTTCATTTGAAAGGATCCAGATTTTTGATTTCAGGACCTCATATGAAGCAAAAGAGTAGATCTTTGAAGACTTCACCCTGTTATCACTGTTTTAAAATTGGGTTCTTTCCCCATAATTGGCTATGGTATTTTGAATTTTTTTTTTTTTGAATAGGGTATGGTTTAAAGTGCTTCAGCTTTGTTCTAAACCTAGAGGGTTTAAGGGTTTTCCAAGTTTTAAACTTTATCTTTTGTATTAGATCCCCTGGTTTCTATTCCTTCATTACTTTATTCCACTTAAGTCATGGGTCGCGGGGTCGTAAGAAGTGTCCCCCCTTGCTATTTACCTAGGTGGTTGTGTTAATTATTTGAAAATTTTCGCCTTGTATTATTTCCTTCTAAAGTGCCGGGCCTAGTAAATGCCGATCAACTTGGGGAAAGATCCGACGGTCGGCGCTATTTTGCAAGGGTAAGGTGCTCACCTTTTAAGGCCGCGAAATAGCGAGAGTTAATGAGGGCCGTCCACGTGTCATGATGATGACATGGCAAAAAGGGAAAAACATGGGCCCGCCACAGTATAAAGGGTGACATTTGGCCAGTATCAAAACAGAATGTAAAGGGATTTTCTAAGCCAATGATCAGATGCCGCGTGGTATTATGTAGCCAATAGAAGGATGGGACCCAGACTAAAGACAAAGCCATCAAAATGCAATTCACAGTGAGACACTTGCAGGAAGGCTGCGACCCATTGGATTTAAATATGAATTCTCGTATGAATTCGATTTTGAAGGGACGGCCGAAGCATGCGGAATCAATGTTACAGTTAAGGCCCAGAGTACAAGCATTTGATTTTCTAACAACCAAGTATAGAGATCTTTTAAAAGGATTTTGCAGAAGAGTAACGTAGAGTTATCTTTTGCAAATACAGAGAAGGTGAATCAGTTGCAGAGCGAATTCCTCGAAGCAAGCATCAGGTTTTTTCTTATTTTGCAGCTATTCTTGTGTGTTGTAACAAGTGGAATTATTCTCGTATTACAAAAGTGTTTAAGAAGTGATATTCATCTGGTTGTTTTGCAAATGGCTCCTAAAAGGGAATTCTCTGGTAAAGTTGATTATTTAGAAAGGAGTGTGTGTGATGACTTTTTAGAACAGTTGACACTGTCAACCAACCAGGCATCTAAGGCCAAAGAGTTAGTACCCAGGGCTCCCCGTCTGAAGATTGGAGAAGGATTATATGACAAGGGTAATTGGTTAAGAGACCCACAGGTTGGACTGTCTGGGTTGGGATTATTTAGAATCAGATTTGGGATGAGGAATTCTCCTACTCCTCAAAATAGCATTTGGGAATTAGATGTTGGGAAGTTGGTGGTCCCAGGGGTGTTCATGGATACAGATTTGTTAACCCAAATGGCATTGAATTATGATTCAGTTACAAGGTGCATCCAGGATGTAAATGGAAAAACCCTCATGGAAATTAATGCAAAAGAGTTGAGAAAAGCATTTGGGCTCAGTGAGTTCACCAACTTTTTGGAACCTATAAACTTCACACAATTAGCCCAGGTGTACAGGGCACAGAGGAATCATCTTAGGAATGGGCCTCTCAAAGAACTTTTTCTGAAAGTAGGAGGGTTAGCAGTTGTAGGGCCCAACACACAAGAGCCTTTTTCATTAAGTATGTTTACCTTGAGGGAAAAAGGGATGTATTGGGCACTTTGCCAAGTTCTAGGAGAGGATGCTGAATCGAATATGCCAAACCATTACTTGCTAATGATTGTTCAAATTTTGAATCCTTCTCTTGCTATTACATTCGATTATGCTTCCTATATTGCTGATGCTATCCATGGAGGATTGATAGGGATAAAGAATGGAAAGGTGGATAGGCCATTTGGGTGGTATTCACTATTGATGCACCTCTTTCTCTTCAAAGGTGGAGATTATTTCGCCAGTGGAATGGACCTGGTAAAAGAAAAGGAGGGGGAGAAGATGTCGGTACAACTATGGAGTACTGTATTGTCATGGGACAGAGAGGATGCTAGTTTTCTAAAGTTCGATAAGTATTTTGCATCCAAAATAAGGACTCTCCTTTGCTCTAAGAACCCAAGAGTCCCCAAGGTTCTCCTGGAGTTATTAAGACCAAAAGAATTCATAGAGAATATCAAGATAGTTCATAACTAGGGTGATATGTACTTGTATCCAGTCTCCACAGTTTTCAGAGTCTTTGGTTTCAGAGGCACCCCATTTTTGTTACCATACCAAGTCCCCCTCAAAGTGGGAATAGCTGAGATTCTCAGACAAATTGGTGACCTGCAAGAGGCAGAGTTAACAGGCAGAGGTAAAGGGACTATTTTCCCTATAGCTACAGTAGCCCACCAATTTGTAATCACCAAGGGAGGCTGGAAATGTTTTGAGGATTTCCTCAAACCCTACCATTTGTCCACTGCAGTGTCTAGATGTGCTGATCCAGAGGATTTTTACAATGGTATATTCCGGAAGAAAGTAGCATGCAGAGGTAGGCCTCATCAATTCCACTTTCCTGAAGACCTCATCAGGAATGAATTTGATTTAGATGAGTAGGAGTTGAGGAAGGAAAAGTGGGTGGCTTACAGGAAGGCCCTCGATTTTGTGCATCAATTTGATGCTAGCTATGACCCATTGTCTAACTTCTTCCCATTGGAAGAGAAGATAAATTTTTTGATTATTTGCTTTCAGGATGTGATGCAGACAATAAAGAAGAAGAGGGAGGTTGTAATTAAGAACAACCCTGAGAAAGCAAGAATGATTTTGGGGAAATCAGCTCCCACTAAAGTAATCCCTCCTGGTGATTATACCTTGCATAAGAAAGCAGGTTATAGTGTGTTGGTGTCTGGAACAGGGAAACCCTCTTCATCCAAAGGAAAGAGGAAGGCACAAGAAGCCATTTACATTCAGGACAGCCCAAAGAAGCAGAGGGTGGGAAAGGAAGTGCAGTCAGATACACCCCTGTATTCCCCATCCCAATCCCCTCTCCACATAGGAGATGAGCAAGTAGCAACTGAATACCTCTCCCAGCTGGGCAGTTTGGGGGAGATTGCATATACATATGATGAAGTGGAAGAAGGAATGCCAGAAGAAACCACTGAAGCACAGATGGACATCACTTCAACTGAACTTAAAGGCCAGCAGTGGGATCCTGAGATAAAGAAGGCCACTAGTGCCTTTCTAGCTGATGATAGCTTTGTTACATCTGAAGCATTCATGCAATTTATCTGGAAGCAACATATAGATAAATATAATGCTAGATGTGAAGCAAGAAAGGCAGAGCAGCCTAATAGAGATCCAGCCTAAGTGGAGGAAGAAATAAAACAGGAGATGATGGAAGAATTCAAAACCATCACTCCTGAACAGGGAAGGGATTTAGTAGCACAAGCTGGAGTGCTCATTTTACCAGAGTGGAATATTGTTGATGCGCTGGTGCTGGATGCAGTGAGAAAAGAGACTAAACCAATGGAACGGGTTACTTTCAGTAAGGACAATGCTGCACTAGTCATGTGGTCCCTTAAAAGAAATGAGGATAAGAAAGGTAAAGATACCTCAGGGACAAGTCACATTGGTGGACTGATGATTAAAAGAGTAGAAAGTATAGGGGTAGTAGAGGCTGCTAGCACTGTGCTAGAGACTGCCAAATTTAGTGTTGCAGTAGCTGAAAAGGAAGCCAAAGAAAAGGAGACCCTCCAGCTTAAATTGGAAAGTTTTGAAAGCTTATGATAGTGCTAAGGAGGAGATAAGAGGCAAAGATAGCATTATTGCTAAATTGCAGAGCCAGCTGGCAGGACAACGCTAACAAGGTGAGTCTTCAACATTAATGATCACCTCTTCTCCTGCAAGACCTCCACCTATTAGCCCCATCATTGAGCTCCCACCATCTCCTGCGCCTTCCAGCTCTCAAATGATTGAGATAACTCCCCAAGAATTGGAGAATCTAAAGCAGACTCAGACCTATTATGCGGGGAAGTATGAGGAGAAGGTAAAAGCCACAATCTCCAGTTTTGCAGACACTATAAATGCCTCACTCCTTCACAATAGTGTAGGAAAGGTCATGGAGATATGGATTGAATTAAGAAGAGATAAGGCCATTTTGACACCCATTTTTGACAGATGGAGGCCTAGGGAGCAAGACTTAGAGTTCATGTGTATTTCCTGTGATGAAGCAAGAGCTAACCCCATTATCAAATCCACTTCTGATATCACTAAGAGTTTATTGCAATTGGCAACAGAAGTGGATAATGTGGAAAGAAGGGTTAAATTGCTTAAGAAGGAATATACTGATCAAGTTTGTGAGTTGCTCCCAGGGATTTTTGCCAATCCAGATCAGCTGAAAGATAAGTAGATATGGCTCAATGAGATGGATGCCAAGTTGTCAGCAAGGGTCAAAGGAATCATTGATCTGGATGACACCTCTTTCTTTGTCATAACCATACAGGAAATAGAAAGAATTAAATCGCACTATAATTTTCTTAACTCGGAAGTCAACAAACTAAAGAATTCTTGGAAAAGGTTGACTAAGGTTAAGAATGATGTGATTAGTTTTGTATGGCCAACAGAAGAGACATATAGTGAGTGGGGAGTTAAATATTCTACTCAAGATCCGGAGCAGTTGGAGAGCGCCCCTGAAGAGCCAGAAGAGGTTGCAACTGAACAAAGGGTATACTGTGGGTTTGTTGCTTAAGAGTGTGAAGTTAATTCACAAAGGGTATACCCACCTGGGCTCAAAGAAAAGCCCGAAGTGTAGAAGGTCTAACCAAACCTTGTCATATGTTGTCTCTAGAATCCCTTTATCCTTGATGCCTCCTCGGCACCCATTTTAGATTGTATTATTTTGAGGGCATTGAAGGGGAATCAGATTTTGAGAACAACAAAAGTGGCGACTCTGCTGGGGAACAGTTGTCACGAAGATACAGACATAGAATCTGTGCTGAGACTTATGGAGAGTATTGTTGTATTTATGAGTAAGATCGCTTGTTCTTTATCTTTCCCATAGTTGTGTGGGTGGCGACTCTGTTATTTTGTAACCAGTCCTTGTGAGATACAAACTTTCTAAAATAAAGACAAGCAAGATGCAAGGAAATAAGCACACAAGGTCATTCATGAAGAAACATCCTCGTGAAACCTTGCAGGAAGGTCTGCCAGAGCAATCACGAAGAGGCCAGAAAAGATCTGTGATGCATGAGCCATCAAACGCTGCATGGGTGCAGAAAAACAACAATACTGGTAAGATGCCTGACCGACCTATTTATGCAAAGTCAAATTCATCTTCAAGAGATTCAGAGCAGGATATTTTAGGTTTTCATTCAGGATTGTTTGGAAATATTGATGATATGCCTATTTTAAGTCGAGACTTATCACATGTTAGTGTTTCTGAAGGATAGAACTAGCTCAAATGCAATTAGGCACTCTGTTCCTAGGACAATAGATGGGAACATTAGTTTGATTGATATAGATCAAATTAATGCATTAGATTCTGAAGAAAACTATCCTGATGAGGATAAGATGTCTCAAGAAATTGAAGAATTAAATAAAAGAGTTCATCATTTAATATCCTTGAGGGCCCAAAAGGAGGCAAATAAGGAAAAGGAAGTTAAAGCCAAAATAATGGAGAGAGATAGGCTTCTTAGATAGATAGCTGATCTTGAAGTGCTTGCCAAGGAAAAAGAAAAGGGTGATGAGGAAGGCCCAGTGATTAGGGAGATTTTAGTCCCTAACATTAGACTATCTCCTAAGTCAGTAGCCCAGCCAAGTAAGGAAGTTTCTAATGACTCCCAGCTCCCTAAAGTTAATTTAGACAAAGGGAAACAGATATGGGTAGATGATGGAGTAGAGTCTAAAACTGCAGAAGGGATTTCTCATAGGATCCTAGCACATGAGAGAGAGATGGAAAGGATGAGGAAGGAAAAAGAAGACCTCCAAATGGAATTGGAAAAGGCTGAGTTAGAAGCTACAAATTAGGAAGTTAAAAGAAAGATTAACTACCTAAAAGCTCCCCCTATTACATTCCCATCAGAAGATCTTAGCAAGCCTAATCCCCAACATATCTCTACTTCCTCAGGGCAATACCCAACCAACAGTACACACTAACATTGCCTCAGCAAGCCACATACCTTCAAATAAGCAGTACACCCAAACATCTCAGTCCCCAATCCCAAAAGCTAAAATGATCATGGGGAATAATAGTACTGTTTCCCCTTTTCAAAGAAGGCCAATTAATTTAGAACAATATCGGCAATTGTTTTTTGATGGGATCCCAGGATATCCAAATCATGTTCCCACTGAGTTAAGAGACAAACTCCATAAATTTGCCAGGAACAATGCGGTCAGTGCTGAGGAACATCTCAAATCTTTTGGGGATTTGATAAATGATTATGAGATAACTGATGAAGATGTTATTATGAAGCTGTTTGTTCAATCCCTGGTTGATGATGCAAGAGATTGGTACAGAGGTCTTCCAGTGGCTAGCATAGGTTCATGGGAAGAGTTCAAAAATTGCTTTCAAGAACAGTATGGTGATAAGACTAATGTGAGTTTCATGCTAAATGAGTTCAATAACATTAGAAAATCTGAAAATGAAGTAGTCACTGATTTTAATGCTAGGTTCCAAAAGGCTATGCATAGATTGTATCAGGTAATGAGGCTAGATGACAATATGTGCCTTAATACATATTATAATGCATTTGATTCCAAGATGGCATACATTCTTAGAGATAAAAATCCTCATAACCTGAGGGATGCCTTTAGAATTGCCATAAATGTTGAAAGTAATAGAAAGGAATCTAGAAAATTAGGAAGGAGGACAGATGGAAGATTATGGCATGAAACCAAACAGCAACCTAACAAAGTTGCTAAGGAAGAGGATAAAATAGAAAAACTGGTTACTGCTATGAAAGATTTGACTGCTAAGGTTAACAAAAATGATAAACCTCATTACAATTGGCAAGATAGACCTCCTAGATTACATGATATGCCATACAATACGAATTGGAAGGATGGTAAACCTCAAGTTGAGAAGCCTAAAATTGCCCAAAGCCAAGATACACTAGATCCTCTCAAGGGGAAAACTATTAATAATATAGAAAATACTCCCTAGTGTATTGCTTGTGATGGACCACATTCTCCTCATCAGTGTGCAGTGGCTCATGCTCTGGAAGAATCCATGAGACCAGAAGCAGAGCTTGATATTAATATGTTTGAAACTATTATAGAAAGTGATGAGGAATCTATGCAAAGTGAATGCAGTTATGTGTTAGATAATGAAAGATTTGTACGAGGGCAGTTAGCCTTAGGATGACACCCTACATTGAATGTGGTAACAATTGAAGATGAAGAAGTTCATCTTAGGAGGCCTAGTGAAGAGGAAGTTAAAAACCTCACTAAGGCTGCAATTGCCAAAGCAAGACATAATTACAACCTGAGAAGTACCAAGAGAGATACTGATCAGGGTGAGCCAGGTTCTATGTTTGTAAAAGAAGTCACTAAGAAAGGGGCATCAAACAGTGTTACTGCTACTGTTAAAGTTAGTCAAGAAAAAGAGGAACAAGTTAAAGATTTACCTAAAACCATAGATGCCAAAAATGCTAGTGATGTACAAAAGGTGGAAATAATAAAAAAGGCCAATCAACTCAAAGTAGAAAAGGTCAAGGCTAATACTGAAAAGTGTAATTATTCCACATTTAATATGGCCCAAGCTTTAACTCAAATGAAGGTCACTGTCCCATTAGTGGAGTTATTAAAGATTAAAGAACACAAGGATGCAGCTTTGTCTCTATTCTCTAGTATATCTGATGGTGACTCAGTATTACCCACTGGTTCAGATAAAATTGGGAAGGATCAAAAGTTCCAAATTCCAGAGGTATATGTTGGAACCACTATCACTCAGGAGCCTTCTCAAGTGGATCCCTTCTATGTTACTTTGCTAGTCAATAACAGGTTAATTAAAAACTGCATGATAGATTCAGGAGCAGCTGCTAATGTAATGCCCTATGGTGTTATGAAAGAATTAGGATTGTCAGTAACCGCCGTGTATGGGAAATGTTATGCCATGGATAATAGAGAAGTGCTGTGATAGGTACAATGAAAGATGTAGAAGTAAAAATAGCTGCATTTCCTGAAGCCACTTATAAAATGGATGTTATTGTCACAGATACTAAACCCCACTATGGCATGTTACTTTCTAGGCAGTGGGCCGCAGCAGTGGGGGGAAATGTTCAATTGGATTTGTCTTATGCTACTATTCCTGTTGGTGGCAATAAGGTCAAACTATACAGGGAGCCACGAGCTCCTAAGGTAGTTGAAAATGTGGACCCTAGTATGCTAAATTGTATGATTGATGTGGATTTAGATAATTTCAGAATTCAACCAGTGTCATCTCAATTGAAGAACACAAACCCAATTGTAGTCGAGTTACAAGCACAACAGTATGGGTTGTGGCAGATGTATTTTGATGGAGCTTGCTCCAAAGAAGGATCTGGAGCAGGGGTTCTTTTTGTATCCCCATCAGGTATAACTTTCAAATATTCATTCTTGTTGGCGTTCCAGTGCACAAATAATACTGCAGAGTATGAAGCCCTGTTATTAGGACTTGAGGTTGCAAAAAGGCATGGAATCCAATTATTGAAAGTGATGGACGATTCAGAGTTGGTTGTCTCTCAGGTAAGATCTAAATATGCATCTAAGAATGATAAATTGAAGCAATATAAGCATGCTGTTTGGGATATTATTGAATATTTTGATGCCTTTTCTATCAATTGGATAGAGCGAGTAAAAAATATTATGGCAGATTTCCTAGCTAATGTTGCTTTAAAAAATGATGATGCAACACTAACTAGTATCTCCACTGTGGAAATAAAAGCTAGGCCTGCTATTCCTGATAATGTATATAATTGGCAAGTTTTTGCTGATGATGAAGATATTCTTAGGTTCATCCAATGTGTTGATGATTATGATGGACAAAAAATTGATTGTAATGCATTGGTGGAAGTGGTGGATGACAGAGAGACAGTGTTTGGAAATGATATTGTCCAGTTGGAAACCAATGAGATACCTAAAGGGTTGGTGGAGTTAGAAAGTATGTTTAGTTATAATGATAGTCATTTACACCAGCAATCTACCACCAAGTTAGAAGAATTAGAGGAGGTCAACTTGGGGATAGAATCATCCCCCAAGTTGGTATATATTGGAAAGAAGCTACCTCCTCATGTTAGGACTAACCTAATCAGTTTACTAAAAAGGTATAAACATGTTTTTTCTTGGTCTTATGAAGACCTAAAGGCGTATAGACAAGATCTTTTTCAGCATGAAGTTCCCTTACTTCCAGATGCTAAGCCTTTTAGACAGAAACAGAGACCTATTAACCCCTTGTTAGAAACAAAAATGCAACAAGAGTTGACTAAATTGAGAGAAGGGGGGATTATCAAACCAATCAGACATTCTTCATGGGTCTCTAATTTGGTCCCAGTAAGAAAGAAAAATGGAGACATCAGATTGTGTGTGGATTTTAGGAATCTGAATGTTGCTTCCCTAAAAGATAATTATTCATCTCCAAACATGGAAGCAATGCTACAAAGAGTGACAGGTTGTGATCTTTTGTCCATGATGGATGGTTTCTCGGGATACAATCAAGTGCTTGTAAAGGAGTCTGAACAGTTTAAAACAGCTTTTACTACTCCATGGGGAACCTATGTATATGTGAGAATGCCATTTGGATTAAAAAACGCAGGGGCTACATTTCAGAGAGCTATGGATGTGGCTTTTAAGGAATTCATTAATATTATTATGGTGGTTTACCAAGATGATTTAACTTGTTTCTCAAAGAAAGCTGATGATCACTGTGGACATTTAGAGAAGGTGTTTGATAAAGCCTTGGAATTCGGTGTATCACTGAATCCCAAAAAATGTCATTTTGGGGCCACTGAAGGAAAGTTATTGGGACATATAGTTTCCAAGGAAGGGGTAAGAATAGACCCTGAAAGAATTGAAGCAATCAATAGGGTGTCTGAACCAAAGAATGTGAAATGAATCCAGTCCTTTTTAGGCAAAGTGAATTTTGTCAGGAGATTCATTGCAAACTTTGCTGAGATAGTGAAGCCTATTGTCAAGTTGCTCAAGAAGGACGCAAAGTTTCACTGGGATCAGGAAGCCTCAAAAGCTTTTAATGAGATTAAGAAAGAAATCCAGGAAGCACCAGTGTTGAAGTCCCCGGATTATGGTAAGCCTTTTTCTCTGTTTTCTTTTGCTTCATATCACACAGTGGCTGCAGTATTATTGCAAAAGGATAACGAGGGATATGAACACCCCATAGCTTTCTATAGAAAATATTTGCAAGCGGCAGAATTAAAATATGAAACCATGGAGAAACAAGCTTATGCCTTGGTTAAAGCTGTTAAAGCCTTTAGGCCATATCTGGTGAATGCAAATGTCACTGCTTATGTTCCACATGCTGCAGTTAAAGATATTTTGTCTCAGTCTGAGGTTACTGGGAAGAGATGTAGGTGGATCAATAGAATTCAAGAATTCAATTTGGAGATAAAGATTACTAAATTGGTGAGAGGGTTAGGTTTGGCTAAGCTCATGACTGAGTCAAATCTCATGAATGTTGAAGTAGACAATGTTGAGGTTAAAGATACTTTGGTTACTAGTATTGAGAGACAACCATGGTACACAGAGATAATCCAAGTATTGAGGGGTAATATGCTGCCAGAAGAAATGACACACAACCAGAAGAGAACTTTGAAGCTCAAGTCCCAAAAGTATGTCCTCATTCAGGGTGATCTTTTTTGGAGAAAAAGAGATGGGGAGTTACTACTGTGTTTGGATGAATTTCAAGCTAAACAGATGTTGAATGAAATGCATGATGGAGTATGTGGAGGTCATTACTCTGATAAGACTATAGCTAGTAAGATAATAGGGGCTCGGTATTATTGGCCTACTTTGTTTAAAGATACCCATGCATATGTTCGAAGATGTGATTCATGTCAGAGATTTTCTTCTAAGCTCAAGTATGAAGGAGCCTTACCACTAAATCCAGTCTCTGTAGAAGCTCCTTTTTTCCAATGGGGTATTGATTTTATTGGAGAGATTGTTGAAAAGTCAGGAAGAGGTCATGGATGGATTATAGTGGCTACAGATTATTTTACCAAATGGATAGAAGCTATTCCCACAAGAAGAGCTACTAGTAAAATTGTCATTGATTTCCTGATGGATAATATTGTGACTAGATTTGGAACACTTGCAAAATTGGTAATGGATAATGCTATGTGCTTTAGATCAGAAGAATTTGTAGGTTTTTGTAATAGTCATGGTATACTCATGTCATACTCATCGCCTTATCACCCTCAGGGGAATGGACAAGCAGAATCTAGCAACAAAAGCTTGCTGAATATCATCAAGAAGATCCTAGAAGAAAACAAGAGGTCTTGGGATCAAAAGTTGAAATTAGCTCTGTGGGTGGATAGAATAACAGTTAAAAAATCCATTGGAATGTCACCTTTTGAGTTGGTTTATGGTACCCAAGCTAGATTACCGGTAAATAACCTTCTTCCGGTGTATAAGTTTTTGCAGGAAGAGAACATGGAAATATCTGAACCAATGGAGAACATAATGATCCAAATTGTAGAAGTGGAAGAGCTTAGAACTTCTGCTCATCAGAAAAATCAGAAGCTCCAGTTACAGTCAAAGTATCTTTTTGATAAAAGGACATCGTTAAGGAAGTTTCAAGTTGATGACATGGTTCTTCAATGGAATGCAAAAGGGCAGGATAAAGGAAAGCACAAGAAATTTGAATCACTCTGGATTGGCCCTTTTGTAGTTTGTGACTTGAATAGTAAGGATTCATATTTTTTAAATAATATGAATGATGAGATGCAGGAATTTCCAGTGCATGGACAATTCCTGAAGCATTATTTCTCTTAATATCCATGCACGGTAGGTCCTTTGTTTGTATATATTTTGTTTTCTTTCCTGTTTTCCTGGTTTTGGTCTGTGTTTTGGTCGGTTTCTCCAGAATTTCTGAGTTTTCTTGTGTTGATCTCGTAATCAACCATCCCCAGTCAGAGCCGCTGTTATCACTGTTTTAAAATTGGGTTCTTTCCCCATAATTGGCTATGGTATTTTGAAATTTTTTTTTTTTGAATAGGGTATGGTTTAAAGTGCTTCAGCTTTGTTCTAAACCTAGAGGGTTTAAGGGTTTTCCAAGTTTTAAACTTTATCTTTTGTATTAGATCCCCTAGTTTCTATTCCTTCATTACTTTATTCCACTTAAGTCATGGGTCGCGGGGTCGTAAGAAGTGTCCCCCCTTGCTATTTACCTAGGCGGTTGTGTTAATTATTTGAAAATTTTCGCCTTGTATTATTTCCTTCTAAAGTGCCGGGCCTAGTAAATGCCGATCAACTTGGGGAAAGATCCGACGGTCGGCGCTATTTCGCAAGGGTAAGGTGCTCACCTTTTAAGGCCGCAAAATAGCGAGAGTTAATGAGGGCCGTCCACGTGTCATGATGATGACATGGCAAAAAGGGAAAAACATGGGCCCGCCACAGTATAAAGGGCGACATTTGGCCAGTATCAAAACAGAATGTAAAGGGATTTTCTAAGCCAATGATCAGATGTCGCGTGGTATTATGTAGCCAATAGAAGGATGGGACCCAGACTAAAGACAAAGTTGTCAAAATGCAATTCACAGTGAGACACTTGCAGGAAGGCTGCGACCCGTTGGAGTTAAAATATGAATTCTCGTATGAATTCGATTTTGAAGGGACGGCCGAAGCATGCGGAATCAATGTTACAGTTAAGGCCCAGAGTACAAGCATTTGATTTCCTAACAACCAAGTATAGAGATCTTTTAAAAGGATTTTGCAGAAGAGTAACGCAAAGTTATCTTTTGCAAATACAGAGAAGGTGAATCAGTTGCAGAGCGAATTCCTCGAAACAAGCATCAGGTTTTTTCTTATTTTGCAGCTATTCTTGTGTGTTGTAACTGTAGCGTAGAAATTAGGAATCATCACAAGATAAGTAGATCAAATCAAAACACAAGACATGACAACATAATCAAAAGAACACTCATTGAAATGAACCTAATTCCAAAGTACATTCAATAGAGGTATGAAAATGAAGCATTCAAAAGAAAACATTATGCAAACCAGATGTAAGATTGAATACTCCTTCCATGCGGCTCCATTGTTGTTCTTTCCTCTTCAATGGTTTTGTGGATCTCACCTACAAGTGCTCTCACAATTGAAAGCAAAAAGCTCAAGAGTACTAGAAACAAAAATTCGGTAGTTTGATAGCAATTCGGGGTTCATGAAGCGATTCAAGGATTAGAAGAATTCCAAGGGGTTATTAGCTTTGATTCAAGAAAATCATCCAATTTATAGAAGAATTGGATAAGTGACAAGATTGGCATGATGCAATTCAAATAGAAATTGCAAATCAATATGACAAATTATGACAAATTATGCATTTCCATGCACAATTTGATTGATTGATTATGACACATTTCATGTCAAAATTGATTGATTATCAATTATGACAATTTCATGACAAATTGAAATGTCACTCCCATAGAATTAGGAGATGAATTAGGAGGGAAAAGGAATTAGAAATTTGAAAAATTAGGAAATTGAAATTGATGACAAATTAGGAATTAGAAATTGATAGAAATTAGAATTTAGGAATTACTGAATTAATTAATAATTTTTCATTTATTAATCAATTCACAAAAAGGAATAATTAGCCAATTAAATAAAGATTTAATTGTAATAAGAAGACTTAGGATTAATAAATAATTTAGTAATCCTAGAGGAAGAAATGACAAATTAGGTTAAATGAATAAATCATAAAACCCTAAAGAGATGAATTAGGTCTTGATCAAAGATAATTGACTTGATCATGATTTGATTTTGGATTGATAAATGACCAATGCGACAAAATGATTTGATTGATAAATGCGCCAATTGACGAGGAACAATGACAAATTGATCCAAATTGACATAATTAAGACAGACAATGATCGATAGCGAAATGATCGCAAAATGACGAGATCATCAAGAGGACAAGAATCGACGACAAAATAGATTGCAAGATGACAAGGTTGACAATGACCACGATCGATGACAAATCAATCGCAAAATGACAAGATCGAACATGACAACGACCGATGACAAATCGATCGCAAAATGACAAGATTGAAAATGATAAAGATTGATGACAAATTGATAAGAGGACAAAACCCTAATTAGGATTGACGATGTCCAAATTGATGCGAAATTAGCACGCACATTGATGCAATAAGATAAAATCGATCAAAATCATGACTAGATTATGTTGTCGACAAGACCAAATTTGAGGACGAGGTGACTGAAGAACTGTAGAAGAATGACTCGATGTTCGCAAATGATAAAAATCAAGTGCGTGACATAGGAGAAATGTTAATGCGACGCAAAAACCTAAAATGAGGCAATGCGCAAATGTTAAAGTATGACCCTGCAAGCGTTGACCATTTTTAGGTGTCTACATTTTGCCCCTCTTTGAGACAATGCGATTTTAAGCGTTGTTTCAAAGAATAATAATGAAAATGCCCCAGACAATGATAATGACATATGCATGATAATGATAATGACAAAGAGCTATAAATGGGACCAAGAGGGTGAAAATGACTCATTTGCACTAGCTAAAGAGGAGGATTTGTTGCTCTGCACAAGGAAACTTGTAGACAGATGGCGAACATTCCAATGGCAGATCACCTTGGAGAACGTGTATGCACATTCAGACGACTGGAGGACGCAGGAGCAGCGGTATGTATCTCGAAAACCCATGTTTTGAATTTCATGAATTTTAATGGCTTACGGGACATTGCAGGGATGAGGAGGACAGAGGGAGCACCCAGTGACAGAGGCACGTACTCCTTATGACAGACAGTGGACATTATGTAGTTTGACATTTTGTAGTCAGCCTGCGGGCCATACTTAGGACAAACACTCCAATTTTGTACTCCGACATTATTATGATATGTGATATGATATGCATCGATATGATGGATGCAATATGTTATGACTTATGTTTTTTGCATGTATGGATGACTTATGCACTTGTGTATGAACATGTATGAATGCATTTTTATTGATTTTTGATGTATTTATGAAATGAAATGGATAAATGTTTGATGTAATATGTGTAATGCAATTGTACTAACCAAATGGATGCAGGATGCAGCATATGTGCTTGGATATCGGAGCACTAGACCAAACTGACTATCCGACCGGACGGAAGAAATGTTAGTAAGAAGAAATGAGATAGAAGACAGTTAGAGATGATGAAAACTTGCTTTCAGTAATGCACTTTGTAGGTGAGAACCTTTATTTTTATTTAGCAAAATGGATGCGTAGCATCATGGCATTGAAGGCCAGAGCTGAAATGCAACCCTTTTTGCAAAAGACAGACACAACATAGACAAACGACAATCACAATCAAAAAAGAAAAGGATCATGAGCCATCCTGGTCACTCTAAATCACTCAGTGACATCATCGAGCAACATAGGAACATGATCGAAGATAAATCAATAAGAAGATAAGATGCGCAAATTCAAACAAACAAACAAACATCTTGATCTTCATTGTCAAAAGTTGAACGTGCTGATAGGACGATCATGCTGTCTGGTTTTAGGAAATGTGGTACCCCGTCTAAGACAGGACACAGTCTGGTTTCGAGTATACCACACCCTGTATAAGACCCATGATAATGTGACAAGGACAAATGATTTTTTAATGCGGATATGCGATTGATATGACAATTTGGATCAGTTTGAATGGTTGAGTTGATTGAAAAAGTTCATCTGTTATAGCATGATTTCATTAAAGCACAATGTTTGATTGCGAGTTGTTGGATGTATACTCAGTGATTTGTTGATGCATAAAGGGAATACTTTATTGCAAAATGCGTGTTTTTGTTTTTGAAGTGTTACAATTTTTTTTATTCTTTTTTCAGGACTTTATTTGATTTTTAGGGATTATTTCAGGACGTTTTTCAATATTTTTTTGGTTTATTTCAGGACATTTGTCGATTTTTATGAATTTTTTCAGGACATTTTTCAATTTTTTTGGATTATTTCAGGACATTATTTGATTTTTTTGGAAGATTTTCAGGACATTATTTGATTTTTATGGATTTTTTCAGGACATTATTTGATTTTTTTAGTTTGAATTTTTCCAGGACATTTTTCAATTTTTATGACTTGTTTTCAGGACATTTTTTTCAATTTTTATGACTTTTTTCATGACATTTTTCAATTTTTATGATCTTTTGAATGATTTTGCCCCCAGCGTCTAGCAAGGCAAGGAATATAACAAATGGATAAATAGGCTTTCTGAAATGTTGGTGGATAGAGGGAAGACAAAGGCCTTTTATTATGGAGACAACACAGATGCAATTTCCAAGAGCTATTGCGTGATGGGACAAGAGACTGGATATGACAATGTATAGCAGTGACATGGCATGAGGGACATGTCAAGAGGTGTTTTGAAAAATATGTTTTGCATTTCATGTCCTTATGTTAGATCAAGATCAAGGGACAAAAAGAGTGTATGGATAGCGATAAGATATGGACAGGATAAGCAAGACCAAGAATGGATAAAGGACATGGACTGAAGGTCAGGATTGGCTATAGGATAATGGCAGAAAGTTGCAATAAGCCAGGGAATATGGATGAAAGGTTGTAATAAGCAAATGGATAAGGACCAAAAGCTATGATGGACTAAAAGCTGCAAACAAGATGCTCATGAAGATCCTCAGCCTTGTCAAGATCAAAGGTGGAAAGGGAAATTGGACATGAGGGACAATAGGATATGAAGGGTAATGACAGGGGTTCGATAGGATAATGGAACAATGAAGGACAAAAGGATATGAAGGAGGAAATCTGCCCCCAAATGTGGTGTGCAAGAAGTTCATAAATTATGCATGACGCCTGTTTGCCAGGTTTTCATCATGGTACTTGCCCAAGGCGCCTGTTTGCCAGGTTTTCACCAATGGACGAATTATTTTTCTTTATTTTTTTCTTTTGTCTTTTTTTTTCACTTTTTTTTTTGAATTTTTTTTTTTTTTTGTATTTTGACTTTTTCAGAAGAAGATGGGCACATGATAAGGGATGGAAGAAGGACTCAAGTGTCTTTTTATTTGGATAGTAGCCTTGAAAAGAATGGACCATGACCTTTAAAAGTATGCTCAAAGACGTTGGTAGGATAAGGACATGGACAATGAGATGAAACTAAGGCAATGATTTATGCAAAGAATTGGACGAGAGGGATGGAAGGATGGAAAATATGCATTGGATAATGGATAGGGTATTGGAAGAATTGGGCTTCAGTGGATGGAAATGAAGGCGAGATCAACATTGGCACACACCTTGAGGGGTGATGGACTGATGGAGGAAAGATGGATCTCAGATTGTGAGATTTTGATGGAGGAATAACTTGGGATTTTGGGACATAAGGGCCCAAAATTAGGTACAAAAGGACTTAAATGGCAAAGGACAAGATGACAATGTCTCCCCTATATGCTTGGATACTAAGCTAGGTTTGACGAAATGATATTGATGACAAAAGGACAAAGGGTTTGATAAGGTCTAGACCTCCTAACAATGACTTAAGGTTTATCAAAGATTTGGATTACTCAAGTATGAAAAGACCTAGGTTTGACACTATATGTGAAAGGATAATTAATATGCAAATGAACTTAATATGATATGATAATGACTTAGGTTTAATGAAGAGACTTAAGATATGCAAATGCAAATGTATGATAATGGTATGACTTTAATGCAAGAGGACACATGCAAAATGGATGACCCTTATTGATATGCAAAAGGAGTATGACTTAAATGAAACTTAACCTTGATAGTTGACAATGAACTCGCAAAATGCAAACCTAGGATGAACCTAAATGTAAGTGACATAAATGTTGAGACAAGTTTTGGAACAATGTTTGATAACCATGGTTTAGGAAGATGATCTTTGAATCTTGTTGAATGTTTGTTGGATGAAATACTCTTGTGTTCAAATCTTATGTTATATCAAGGTGTTTGTTCTTGAAATAGTATTCAACTTTTGACAATCAAAGAATACAAGATGTTACAACTTAGACTCAAGGCAATCATGCTCATTTCCACATTCCTTAGGGTAGGCAAAGACATTAGGTACTTGAGAGGTAGACTCATTATGGGATTCAAGGAGAATACATAGATGCTTGACCCCACGAGCTCCCCTCCACGGCACTCACTTCTCAGGGCAGCCAAGCATCAGTTCCCATGGAATCTCCCCATGGCGAACTTAGTATCTCTTCCAAGTATCCAAATTTGTCCTTCTCAAGCAACTAGAAGGGTTTTTGGCTTCTAAAAACAAGGTATGTAGTAAGGATTTCTATTAAGCATTACTCCTTGATGTCATGCAAGCATGATTGAGACATTAAGCCCATCAAGATACCAAACAAATGTAGTCGCACAAGCGCGATTTAGACCAAGAGGCCCTACTTAGATGTTGATATGAGAAAGAGTTTCAAGGGGCATCACTTCCCAAGTAACTGCAATTCCCACGTAACACTTCCTTCAAAGCTTTCGCTCATCAGGTATTTGTTTATAGTGAGTTAGAATGCCAAGGAATTCTAGCCGTACTCACTTTGGGTTGTTCCCTTCTCACGATTATCACTCGCTTGCTAAAGCAAAGTGGTCGGGAAGGCAGGCCCTCTAATGGAGACAAACAATCAGCAACACAAGCATGGTATTGAAGATCTGGATTTCTGATCACCCTAAGAAGGATGAGAGCATACTCTCCTACTCCAATGTCATACTTAACAATCAAAGAAAACAAGTGTTCATTTCCACCTATTTATAAATCACTAAGTGCCTAATTAAAAAACTCAAACACACAATTTGGTTGTTTCTCCAAGGCAACCTACAAAACACATGTCAGAAGTTTGATTTGTTGTCTTTAACCATCGAATCTGCATAACACATGTTAGTAGTTTGACTTTTAGTCTTTGTCATGCGTATGCCAAGATCCTGCACAAATAATTAGTACCAAAATCCAAAGCACAGATGATCTGATTTATGAAAACTATCAAAATTTCAATCTACTTTGAGAAGGCATAACTTTCTCATCCTAGCTCCGAATTACAAACCGTTTGATGCGTTGGAAAGGTATTCAAATAATCTAGAACCAAATTTCGGAAACATCAATGATGTCTCGTCATGTTTACGGGCACCATATTTGTCCACAAATGCACCGAAGACCCTCAAAATTGCAATTTACTAAAACATATAAAAATTTTCAAGTAAAAACTGCATTTTTCACCTCTGTTCTGGACTTTACACAGGCGCAGAAGTCATGACACAGGTGCAAGATGTCTAACACAAGCGCAGAAGTCTTCAACACAAGCGCAAGATGATTCAACACAGGCACAGAATGCTTCACACAGGCGCAGGATGTGTCCAGAATGCACTGCACGGCTCTGTTTTTGAGTTTTTGACCTGCAAATCAACTTAGAAGCACTCAAAAACACAGTAAGATGGTTAGAAGGTTAGTATTCACGTCGGGTTCACCAGTTAATGTAGCGTAGAAATTAGGAATCATCACAAGATAAGTAGATCAAATCAAAACATTAAACATGATAGCTCAATCATAAGAAAACTCATTGAAATGAACCTAATTCCAAAGTACATTCAATAGAGGTATGAAAATGAAGCATTCAAAAGAAAACATTATGCAAACTAGATGTAAGATTGAATACTCCTTCCATGCGGCTCCATTGTTGTTCTTTCCTCTTCAATGGGTTTGTGGATCTCACCTACAAGTGCTCTCACAATTGAAAGCAAAAAAGCTCAAGAGTACTAGAACGAAAATTCGGTAGTTTGATAGCAATTCGGAATTCATGAAGTGATTGAAGGATTAGAAGGATTCCTAGGGGATTGATTGAAGAAAATTATCCAATTTATAGAGAAATTGGATAAATGACAAGATTGGCATGATGCAATTCAAAGGGAAATTGCAAATCAATATGACAAATTATGACAAATTATGCATTTCCCATGCACAATTTGATTGATTGATAATTGATGACAAATTATGACATATTTCATGTCAAAATTGATTGATTATCAATTATGACAATTTCATGACAAATTGAAATGTCACTCCCATAGAATTAGGAGATGAATTAGGAGGGAAAAGGAATTAGAAATTTGAAAATTAGCAAAATGAAATTGATGACAAATTAGGAAATTGGAATTAGAAATTGATGAAAAATAGGATTTAGGAATTAGTGAATTAATTAATAATTTTTCATTTATTAATCAATTCACAAAGAAGAATAATTAGCCAATTAAATAAAGATTTAATTGTAATAAGAAGACTTAGGATTAATAAATAATTTAGTAATCCTAGAGGAAGAAATGGTGAATTAGGTTAAATGACTAAATCATAAAACCCTAGAAGACGAATTAGAAATGCGAAAATGACAGTTAGGTCTTGATTAAAGATAATTAATGTCATGATTTTGAATTGATAAATGACCAATGCGACAAAATGATTTGATTGATAAATGCGCCAATTGACAAGGAACAATGACAAATTGATCCAAATTGACATAATTGAGACAGACAATGATCGATAGCAAATCGGTCGCAAAATGAAAGGATCGACAAAAGGACAAGAATCGATGACAAAATGGATTGCAAGATGACAAGATTGGAAATGACCACGATCGATGACAAATCGATCGCAAAATGACAAGATCAAACATGACAACGATCGATGACAAATCGATCGCAAAATGACAAGATCAAACATGACAATGATCGATGACAAATCGATCGCATGATGATAAGATTGAAAAGAGGACAAAACCCTTATTAGGATTGATGATGTCCATAATGATAAGATTGATGATAAAGTTGATAAGATTGACAGGAGGACAAAACCCTAATTAGGATTGACGATGTCCAAAATGATAAGATTGATGATAAGATTGATCAAAATCATGACTGGATAATGTTGTCGACAAGACCAAATTCGAAGACGAGATGATTAAAGAATGTAGAAGAATGACTCGATGCTCGCAAATGATAAAGACCATGTGCGTGACATAGGAGAAATGTTAATGCGACGCAAAAACCTAAAATGAGGCAATGCGCAATTGTTAAAGTATGACTTCGCAAGCATTGACCATTTTTGGGTGTCTACAGTAACAAGTGGAATTATTCTCGTATTACAGAAGTGTTTAAGAAGTGATATTCATCTAGTTGTTTTGCAAATGGCTCCTAAAAGGGAATTCTCTGGTAAAGTTGATTATTTAGAAAGGAGTGTGTGTGATGACTTTTTAGAACAGTTGACGCTGTCAACCAACCAGGCATCTAAGGCCAAAGAGTTAGTACCCAGGGCTCCCCGTCTGAAGATTGGAGAAGGACTATATGACAAGGGTAATTGGTTAAGAGACCCACAGGTTGGACTGTCTGGGTTGGGATTATTTAGAATCGGATTTGGGATGAGGAATTCTCCTGCTCCTCAAAATAGCATTTGGGAATTAGATGTTGGGAAGTTGGTGGTCCCAGGGGTGTTCATGGATACAGATTTGTTAACCCAAATGGCATTGAATTATGATTCAGTTACAAGGTGCATCCGAGATGTAAATGGAAAAACCCTCGTGGAAATTAATGCAGAAGAGTTGAGAAAAGCATTTGGGCTCAGTGAGTTCACCAACTTTTTGGAACCTATAAACTTCACACAATTAGCCCAGGTGTACAGGGCACAGAGAAATCATCTTAGGAATGGGCCTCTCAAAGAACTTTTTCTGAAAGTAGGAGGGTTAGCAGTTGTAGGGCCCAACACACAAGAGCCTTTTTCATTAAGTATGTTTACCTTGAGGGCAAAAGGGATGTATTGGGCACTTTGCCAAGTTCTAGGAGAGGATGCTGAATCGAATATGCCAAACCATTACTTGCTAATGATTGTTCAAATTTTGAATCCTTCTCTTGCTATTACATTCGATTATGCTTCCTATATTGCTGATGCTATCCATGGAGGATTGATAGGGATAAAGAATGGAAAGGTGGATAGGCCATTTGGGTGGTATTCACTATTGATGCACCTCTTTCTCTTCAAAGGTGGAGATTATTTCGCCAGTGGAATGGACCTGGTAAAAGAAAAGGAGGGGGAGAAGATGCCGGTACAACTATGGAGTACTGTATTGTCATGGGACAGAGAGGATGCTAGTTTTCTAAAGTTTGATAAGTATTTTGCATCCAAAATAAGGACTCTCCTTTTCTCTGACAACCCAAGAGTCCCCAAGGTTCTCCTGGAGTTCTTAAGACCAAAAGAATTCGTAGAGAATATCAAGATAGTTCATAACTGGGGTGATATGTACTTGTATCCAGTCTCCACAGTTTTCAGAGTCTTTGGTTTCAGAGGCACCCCATTTTTGTTACCATACCAAGTCCCCCTCAAAGTGGGAATAGCTGAGATTCTCAGACAAATTGGTGACCTGCAAGAGGCAGAGTTAACAGGCAGAGGTAAAGGGACTATTTTCCCTACAGCTACAGTAGCCCACCAATTTGTAATCACCAAGGGAGGCTGGAAATGTTTTGAGGATTTCCTCAAACCCTACCATTTGTCCACTGCAGTTTCTAGATGTGCTAATCCAAAGGATTTTTACAATGGTATATTCCGGAAGAAAGTAGCATGCAGAGGTAGGCCTCATCAATTCCACTTTCCTGAAGACCTCATCAGGAATGAATTTGATTTAGATGAGCAGGAGTTGAGGAAGGAAAAGTGGGTGGCTTACAGGAAGGCCCTGGATTTTGTGCATCAATTTGATGCTAGCTATGACCCATTGTCTAGCTTCTTCCCATTGGAAGAGAAGATAAAATTTTTGATTATTTGCTTTGAGGATGTGATGCAGACAATAAAGGAGAAGAGGTAGGTTGTAATTAAGAACAACCCTGAGAAAGCAAGAATGATTTTGGGGAAATCATCTCCCACTAAAGTAATCCCTCCTGGTGATTATACCCTGCATAAGAAAGCAGGTTACAGTGTGTTGGTGTCTGCAACAGGGAAACCCTCTTCATCCAAAGGAAAGAGGAAGGCACAAGAAGCCATTGACATTCAGGATAGCCCAAAGAAGCAGAGGGTGGGAAAGGAAGTGCAGTCAGATACATCCCTGTATTCCCCATCCCAATCCCCTCTCCACATAGGAGATGAGCAAGTAGCAACTGAATACCTCTCCCAGCTGGGCAGTTTGGGGGAGATTGCATATACATAAGATGAAGTGGAAGAAGGAATGCCAGAAGAACCCACTGAAGCACAGATGGACATCACTTCAACTGAACTTAAAGGCCAGGAGTGGGATCCTAAGATAAAGAAGGCCACTAGTGCCTTTCTAGCTGATGATAGCTTTGTCACATCTGAAGCATTCATGCAATTTATCTGGAAGCAACATATAGATAAATATAATGCTAGATGTGAAGCAAGAAAGGCAGAGCAGCCTAATAGAGATCCAGCCTCAGTGGAGGAAGAAATAAAATAGGAGATGATGGAAGAATTCAAAACCATCACTCCTGAACAGGGAAGGGATTTAGTAGCACAAGCTGGAGTGCTCATTTTACCA
Source organism: Cryptomeria japonica (assembly GCF_030272615.1). NCBI lineage: Eukaryota > Viridiplantae > Streptophyta > Pinopsida > Cupressales > Cupressaceae > Cryptomeria > Cryptomeria japonica. The sequence goes on along the minus strand of NC_081415.1, from coordinate 129,264,801 downwards.
GAGTGGAATATTGCTGATGCGCTGGTGCTGGATGCAGTGAGAAAAGAGACTAAACCCATGGAAGGGGTTACTTTCAGTAAGGACAATGCTGCACTAGTCATGTGGTCCCTTAAAAGAAATGAGGATAAGAAAGGTAAAGATACCTCAGGGACAAGTCACATTGGTGGACTGATGATTAAAAGAGTAGAAAGTATAGGGGTAGTAGAGGCTGCTAGCACTGTGCTAGAGACTGCCAAATTTAGTGTTGCAGTAGCTGAAAAGGAAGCCAAAGAAAAGGAGACCCTCCAGCTTAAATTGGAAACAGTTTTGAAAGCTTATGATAGTGCTAAGGAGGAGATAAGAGGCAAAGATAGCATTATTGCTAAATTGCAGAGCCAGCTGGCAGGACAACGCCAACAAGGTGAGTCTTCAACATTAATGATCACCTCTTCTCCTGCAAGACCTCCACCTATTAGCCCCATCATGGAGCTCCCACCATCTCCTGCGCCTTCCAGCTCTCAAATGATTGAGATAACTCCCCAAGAATTGGAGAATCTAAAGCAGACTCAGGCCTATTATGCGGGGAAGTATGAGGAGAAGGTAAAAGCCACAATCTCTAGTTTTGCAGACACTATAAATGCCTTACTCCTTCACAATAGTGTAGGAAAGGTCATGGAGATATGGACTGAATTAAGAAGAGATAAGGCCATTTTGACACCCATTTTTGACAGATGGAGGCCTAGGGAGCAAGACTTAGAGTTCATGTGTGTTTCCTGTGATGAAGCAAGAGCTAACCCCATTATCAAATCCACTTCTGATATCACTAAGAGTTTATTGCAATTGGCAATAGAAGTGGATAATGTGGAAAGAAGGGTTAAATTGCTTAAGAAGGAATACACTGATCAAGTTTGTGAGTTGCTCCCAGGGATTTTTGCCAATCCAGATCAGCTGAAAGATAAGCAGATATGCCTCAATAGGATGGATGCCAAGTTGTCAGCAAGGGTCAAAGGAATCATTGATCTGGATGACACCTCTTTCTTTGTCATAACCATACAGGAAATAGAAAGAATTAAATCGCACTATAATTTTCTTAACTCGGAAGTCAACAAACTGAGGAATTCCTGGAAAAGGTTGACTAAGGTAAAGAATGATGTGATTAGTTTTCTATGGCCGACAGAAGAGACATATAGTGAGTGGGGAGTTAAATATTCTACTCGAGATCCGAAGCAGTTGGAGAGCGCCCCTGAAGAGCCAGAAGAGGTTGCAACTGAACAACCCGTTGAACAAACTGCTGGAGAAGCTGAAAAAAAGCACATAACTGATTCACGCAGAAATTGTAACCTCTTCAATTTTGAAATAATTGTAACAAACTTTCCTCGAGAAGTCCGAAGCTTTGTGCATCCATATTGTTATAAATGGATACCAGGATTAGAGAGAGAGGGATCACAAAAATTTTGTAAGAAAACGCTGCAGAAAAATTATCCGAGCTTTTCCAAAGTTTAATGGAGAATCAGACTTTTGTAAAATCTTTTCAAATGAATATCAATATACAGGCCATCAGTTTTGAGTAAAGCTCTGTGTCGTCTTCAATCTTGTCCTTATGTCTATTTACTGTTTTCATTCTGAATGATCCAGGATTTTCTGTTTGATTGAAATTGTAAGGCAATCTCAGTATGGGTGTTTTAGCTTTTCCCTTTAGGAGGGAAATTAAACATGCATGATCACTCTTACCAGTAAATACTTTAGGAGAAGCTTTGAATTTTGAGGACCATAGTTTAGTTTGAAGTGGCTGAATTCTTGTTGGTGTTAGGCATTAGCAAGGATTTATGGAAACCAAGTTGATGGGAAGTATGGAGATATTTTATTTCAAGAGTTTTATCTGAGTTTGAGTGACTCTATAGCCTTGGATAAGGCACTGGTACTGATCGAAGCTATTTATTGCTTGCTTTGTTGATCGAATATGCTGAAGTTAAGTACTGTTTCATTCTTTGTTTTCAGTTGTTTTCAAGGTGAATGAACCCATTGGTTTTCTGGACCGGTTTGCTGTGGGTTTGTTGCTTAAGAGTGTGAAGTTAATTCACAAAGGGTATACCCACCTGGGCTCAAAGAAAAGCCCGAAGTGTAGAAGGTCTAACCAAACCTTGTCATATGTTGTCTCTAGAATCCCTTTATCCTTGATACCTCCTCGGCACCCATTTTAGATTGTATTATTTTGAGGGCATTGAAGGGGAATCAGATTTTGAGAACAACACAACCAACACTCAACATCCATCCATCAAGCATTCATCAATTTCATTCATTCATTTAGGGCTTTTGAAGGCATTGAAGAGCAATAAGGGATCACCGACTGAAGATTGGCTTGTACCCCTCCCTTGGGGTTGGGTATGATTTCATGTTGTTTTCATGTCTTTGTATAAGCTTCAATATATCATTTATTCATGCTTTAGATCACTTTGCGTCTTGATTTAGAGCATTTACATCATCATTTACAAGCAATTAGGGTTTACTTTCTAGGTTGCTCTAGTTTTCTTACTTGCATTTTAAGATCTTGCACACACACAAGGTCTGCACACACAATACTTTTACAATACAACTTGGCTATTCGTGGAGGTGGAAATCACTGAAGCAGGGGTTTGACTAAGGCAAAACCCTATATAGCCGCCCACCACACCTTCTCATATATTATTGCAGATTTCAAGATTTGGACGACACCGCAAGTTGCAGATCCGACGGAAGCAGACTGAGACAGACCTTCCCACCAAGTTGCAAAGCAAAAGACCAGAACAGGGGCGTGGGGTGCCCTGGTCCTGCCAGGACAGGGGTGCTGGGCGCCCTGGTCCCTGAGACAGAGGCGCTGGGCGCCTTGGTCCTCCTGACAGATAGCAATTTTTGACATTTCTAACAGCTTTCCGGAGTGCAAAACAGTAGTTTTAGGAGCAGTTTTCAAGACAGAATTAGGACAGTGGCACCCGTGCCCCCGTCTTGAACATTTTCATTTCGATTTCAACTCCGAGTACGTATCTGCATTCTTGTCTTGTCCTTGTGTTTACAACTTTTCATTGTTTAATCTCAATTCTGCAATCTTGTTGTTAGTTCATACTTGCATTTTGGGGTTAGGACTTGAACTTGCATCATTTTATCTTTCGATTACAACAAAGGAATAGGAATCCTAATAGGTAGCCCATGGCTCTCTCTTTCACAAAAGAAGTAGCCAATTATGTGATACTTCTAGGCTCTTTTGTATTTCGTAATGTGTGTCAAAAGGTAGGATTAGGGTATGTTAACCTAGTCTCACTTTTTCCCCTACACACCAGTTGATAGGACAGTACCATCAAGGTGAGTCTTCAACATCGATGATCTCCTCTTCTCCTGTAAGACCTCCACCTACCAGCCCCATTATTGAGTTCCCACCATCTCCAGCACCTTCTAGCTCTCAAATGATCGAGATCACTCCCCAAGAATTGGAGAATTTAAAACAGGCTCAGGCCTTGTATGCAAAGAAGTATGGAGAAAGAGTAAGGGCTACAATTTCAAGTTTTACAGACACCATGGGGGCCTCACTATTGTATAGCAACTTAAGTAAGATTTTAGATATGTGGAATGAGCTTAATGGAGATAAGGCCATTTTGATGCCTATTTTTGACAAGTGGAAGCCTAGAGAGCAGGATTTGAAGCTTATTTGTGTATCTTATGATGAAGCGGGGGCTAATCCTATCATCAAATCCACTTGTGACACCACAAAGGATCTAGTAAAATTAGCAAAAGGGATAGACAATGCTGATAGGAAGATCAACTTGTACAAAAAGGAGTATGCTGATCAGGTTTTTGAATTGATTCCAGAATTTTTTGTCAGCCCAAATCAATTGAAGGACAAACAAGTGTGGCTTAAGGAATTAGAGGCCAAATTGTCAGCCAGAATAAAAGGAATTGTTGACTTAGATGATGCTTCCTTTTTTGTTGTAACAATTCAGGAGATAGAGAGAATCAAATCTCATTACGGTTTTCTCAATTCAGAGGTTAACAAGATGAGGAATTCATGGAAAAGGTTAACCAAGGCTAAAGCAAAAGTGATTAATTTTGCATGGCTAGCTGATGATGTGTACAATGAGTGGACAAGAAAATATGCCATCCGGGATGTAGATTAGTTAGAAGGCACTCCTGAACAGTTAGAAGAGGTTGCAAGCAAACAACAAGTAGAAGAAGTTATGGAGGTCAAAAAAGACTTGTAACCATATTTGTAAAAGATTTTGTAACTTCTTTTTGAAATGTAATGATTGTAAAAAATTCTCCTAGGAAAGTCTGAAGCTATGTGCATCCATATTGTTATAAATGGATACCAGGACTAGTAGAAAAATGAGTGCAAAGAATTGTAAGAAAATGCTACAGAAATTTATTTGAGCTTTTCCAAGTTTTAATGGAGAATATTCGAAGGTTTCTTGTAATACTTTCTTGAATAAAATATCAATATATAGACCATTGGTTTTGGGTAAAAACTTTGTGTTGTCTTCAAATGTGTTTGCAAGTATTTACTGTTTCATTCTAAATAATCCAGGGTTATTTTGTTTGAATAGGGGTTGTAAGGAAACTTTTAGTAGACATGTTTCTTAGCTTTTCTCTTTAGGAGGGGAATTAAATATGGAGGGATCACTTCTACCAATAAATTCCTTGTGAGATGTTTTGAATCTTGATGAGCATAGTTTAATTTGGTATGCATAAATTCTTATATGTGTCAGGCATATATAGGGATCTACAAAAGTCGAACTAATGGGATATGTGTAGATATTTGATTACGAAAGTATTGTTTGAGCTTAGATGACTCTGTAACCTTGGATAAGGCACTAGTATAGATCGAGGTTGTTTATTACATGTTTTGTAGGTCAAATACTGAATATGAATACAATTTTCATTCCTTTGTTTCAGTAAGTTTTAAGGTGATTAGATCCACTAGTTTTTTGGACTGGTTTACTGTGGATTTATCTTTCAAAAGTGTGAATTTAGTTCACAAAGGTATACCCGCCTGGACTTTTAGTAGGTCCGAAGTGTAGAAGGTTAAATCAAACCTTTTCATATGTTGTCCTAAGAGTTTCCTTCTCTTTAATATCTCTTCTGCACAGAGTTTATCATATTACTATAAGGATGTTGAAGTGAATCAGATTTTGAAGACAACAGATGTATCAGAGGACTCTGTCGTGATTGTATCCAAGATCCACTCATTTTTCCATAACTATTCAGTATTGTTCATACTTGCATACAAAACCATGCATATGAATAAATAATGAGTAAATGGATGGGCGATATGCAATTGAATGCAATAAAAATAGATGAGATGAAATGACGATCCATAGTGCTCTATTTTCATCATTGAGCTTTAAAAAATTTTGTAAGAAAATACAAGAAACTTGACATAATGATTCAAGATGACCTGAGTATTCCATACATGGATTTTGATATAGCAAGTTAATACAAGAAACTTAATATAATGGATCAAGTTGACCTGTGTATTGCTTGCAAAACAGAAAAGGATTATCTCCTTTCATGCATGACTTGGAACGTCCTCCTTGATCTTTGGCCGATCATATCCCAAGACAAGTTCATACTGTAGTAAGAGATAAAACCTTTATCGAGCTTGGATGAGGTAGGAGGAACCAAAGATGGAGAATTGTACCTGTAAGCAAACAACATATATAAATAATAAAGAATATGGACCCTTGATAATGGTTCATGCTCGTATGGTCAAGGTATACACTGTAGTCAACAAGCCGTAGTGATCTATGACTATATTTCACATAAGATCTGTAGGATTTTGCCAAGATCAAGGGCACAATGAAAAGCATAAAAGAGACAATAGAATGACAAGAACAAACTGTATTCTCATCAATATGCAAATGATCAACTGGATTAACCAATACAATGAATAGAGGCCTGCTTATATAGGCAAGGCCATATGGATGTATGAGCACACAAATATGACATGTGGCTCAATGAGAAACAAGGATAGGTAAGAAATACTAGGGGTAGGTAGGAGAAATAATATAATATTCCACAAGAGGTGGATGACCCACCAAATGTCGAGTGTAATAGCAAAATAAGACCACAAAAGGTGGAATTTCTCCTACAAGCTCTATCCCTATGTGCACACTTCCCTAAGTGTCTCAAATCCAAACTACGAAGAGATGCATTATCCTAAGTTAACTTAAGTAAGTGTAATAATATCCAAAATGAATATTTATTTACACCAACACCCCCACTTAAGTGCAACTTAGGGGAATGAAGACTCAAGTCAATAATGCAAGATGGGTCCCAGCTATGAGGTCATGATAGGTACCCATGTACAATATGCAAATGCAAGAAAAACTATGCAATGCAATCTCTCACAAATGGAGAAAGGGAGAAAACCTAGTGGGAAAAAAATCCCCCCCAAAAGAGAGATGAATGTACAAAAGACTCTCAAAGAAGAAGGACAAAACCTCAAAGAGGAAAAAGTCCCCCCCATAAGAGAGGAAGGAGAAGTTAGCTGACCTCCCCTAATGACACATCTCGCACCCCCAAGAGAGCTCACAACTGCTGGAACTTACTCTCAGTGAAAGGTTTGGTGAATATGTCAGCAACCTGCTCTGTTGTAGGACAATACTACAAGTCAATGACTTGCTCCTGAATGAGCTCTTGGATATAGTGCATATGAATCTCGATGTGTTTGGTCCGCTAGTGCTGGACTGGGTTCTTCAAGATTGCAATAGCACTCTGATTGTCACAATGTAGAACTGTCGGCTGTAGAGTGGTGAATCCAAACTCTGTGAGAATCTGCTGGAGCCAAATGGTCTCAGTCACTACATTAACAGTGCCTCGATACTCAGCCTCAGTCAAAGAGAGAGCAATAGCATGTTACTTCTTGCTCTACCAACAAATGGAGCCCGAACCAAGGTGAAAACTATAACCAGAAGTAGACTTATGATCATCAAGATTGCCAACCCAATCAGAGTCTGTGTAACCACCCAAGTGAAGTCCTGTGTCTGCTACATAGTGAATCCCATAGTGATGTGTACCCTAGATGTAATGAAGGATGCGTTTGGCGGCTTTCCAATGAAGCTCATGTGGTTCATGCATGAAGTGGAAAACCATGCCAACTGCAAATGAAATATCAGGGCGTGTATGAGTCAAGTAGATGAGACTACCCACAAGCTGACGATACAAAGTGGCATCAACTAGTGGAGAAGAACACTAAGCCTCAAGCTTGACTCCTGAAAGAAAGGGAGTCAAGGTAGGCTTACAATCAACCATATGAAAGTGTGCAAGTAGATCAAGAGCATACTTGGACTACGATAGTGTAATCCCAAAAGGTGACTGTGAAATCTCTATCATCAACATAGAGCACAAGTATCATGTGAGAGTCATCCTGTTGCAAAATGTAGACATTCAGATTGGAATGACACCTGGTGAACCCTGCGGAGAGAAGAAAGGAATCCATCTTGGCGTACCAAGCCCTGGGGGCCTGCTTAAGGCCATAGAGAGATTTCCTTAGTCTACAAACCAAGGAAGTATCTTGGATGAAACCCTATGGCTGCTCCATATAAATCTCCTCATCAAGATCACCATGAAGAAAAGAACTCTTCACATCCATCTGATGTATAGCCCAACCATGAGCTACAGCAATAGAAAGTGTCAAACAAATGGAGTTCATCTTGGCTACGGGTGCAAAGGTCTCAATATAGTCAACACCTGCAACCTACGAGAAACCTTTTGCAACAAGTTGAGCCTTATACTTATCCACACTACCATCCGCTACAAACTTGGTCTGATAGATCCACTTACATCGAACCATCTTTCTCCCCTTAGGAAGATGGATTAAATCCCATGTGTTGTTCCTCATCAAGGAACTATACTCTTCCTCCATAGCTCGGTCCCACTCATAAACCCCTGATGCTTCCCTAAATGTCTGTGGATCAAAAGCGGTAGCAATGAATACATGTGGAAAATCCTGATGTTGTGATCTAGTTCTTCGTGTATCCGAAGGATCCCCAACAAGAGAACCCATGAACTCAAGTTTCTGTCGAGCCCAGTGAGGTCTAGGTGGAGGTCGAGAATGAGGCTCCTAAACTGCAAGTGGACCCTGCGGAGGTGGTACCCTGCGAGTCAGAGTTGGAGGAGTCTCATCATCTGAATCACTAACATCACTATCCACAATGGAGGAAGGTGGAGGAGGTAGAGAGGCTAAGCTAGGAGAACTTTCCTCAAAGTGAACACTCCTCTCAATGAATACCTCATGTGTCTCTGGATCCATCAATTTGTATGCCTTGACACCCTCAGGATATCCAACAAATATGCAAGGCCGACTCTGAGGTTCTAATGCCTTGCATTTCTGCAGAGGTATGCGAGCCCATGCTGGACACCCAAAGACTCTAAAATGTCTCACAATCAGTTTCTTGCCAGCCCAAGCTTCAAAAGGAGTAATACCTTGCAAAGCTTTGTGAGTAACTGATTCTGGATGTGTGTGGAACAACTGATAGCCTATGCCCTTAAGGCGGGATCAAGAGAACGTGCATGTATCATACAGCTAGCCATTTCTTTGAGAGTTTGATTCTTGCATTTTGCAACCCCATTCTACTGTGGAGTGTATGTGATAGAATGCTGAAGATCAATCCCCTCAAATGTACAAAAATCCTCAAGTCTCTTGTTCACATATTCCCTTCCATTATCTGTGTGAAGAATCTTGACCACTTTCCCTGATTGCTTCTCCACACGAGTCTTGAAGTCCTAAAATCTGTCAAATACTTCCCTCTTATGAATGAGAAAGTAGACCCAAGTGAAGCAGGAGTAGTCATCAATGAAGGTAAGAACATAGCGGGCCTTACTAAATGAAGGTGCTGGAAATGGACCTGCTACATCACTGTGAACAAGTTGAAGAACTTCCAAAGCTCTGCAAGTTTTCCCTTTATCAAACTTCTCTTTGGGATGCTTGCCCATAGAACAACCTAAACATACACCCTCTAAAAAGCTGATTCGAGGTAGACCTATGACCATGTCTTTAGTGCTGAGCTGCTGAAGATAGTGGTAGTTGAGGTGACCAAACCGCTCATGCCATAGCTTACTTTCTGAATTTGAATGAGTAAGCAAGGCCCTAGAAGGTGAACTTGGCACAAAGTGGGAGAATGAATAAAGCCTTGAGTTGTCATTGACTTGTCCCACTACTACCAAGGCATCATCATCAAGTTCCTTTTCCACAACTGAATCTGGTGTAAACTCAACCTTTTTCCCATTCCCATAGTGAGTGATTTGGTAGACGGAGAGAAGGTTGGTAGACAAGTTAGGAACATAGAGAACATTCTCAAATGTTCCATCATCCATGTCAACTGAACCTTTCCCTTCAACCTCTAGTTGTGTGTCATCACCTATGTAAATGTGAAGTACCTTAGATGGCTCCAATGAAGAAAACTACTCCTTTGTAGAACCCATGTGATATGAGGCACCTGAGTCAAGTATCCATTGTTGTGAAGAACCTGTTGTAGCCACAAATGCTTTCCCTTTTCCCTTAGACTGTGAGGAAGAGGAAGGAGATGAATCCTTCTTTGTGTAGGCGGATGGCAAGTTGATGTTGTTTTTCTTGAGAAGATTAGTTAACTCATCAACTTGCTTTGTGTGGCATCGATGCTCATTATGACCATACTTCTTGCAATATGCACAAGTTGGTTTATCCTTCTTAGGTGTTGTCCCCTTCTTGGAAGAGGATGAAAAATCACCTTGTGATGGAGAGGAAGATTTCCGTTTTTCCTGGTGTGGCTTAGACTTAGAGTGCTTCTTCTTCTTGTTAAAATCTTTGCCTTGACTTCCTTGATTCCCTTGATTAGCCACCAAAGCCTTGGACTTTGAAGACTTGAGAAACCCCATGTTCAACAACTTAGATTGTTCCAATATCAACATTTCTATGAAAGCATCAAATGAAGGCATAACATAGGAACTCCCCACTGTCAAATGATGAGTTTGGAAGCTAGATACAAATATTGCATATTCTTGTGCAAGCTTGTCCAACAAGTAGAATATCAATTGAGCATCTTTTTTGTCAATTCCACAATCCTTAAGCTTTGCTCTTAGCTCATTTGATTTGGTGACATAATCTTGGATTGTATCAAAACTCTTGGGATCTAAGTTGGTGAGCTCATTGTCAATCTGATAGCCTTTGATTTCAACAACTTGTCCACACAATTTCTGAAACATATCCCAAGCCTCTTTGATTGTTTTACACTTCTCAATGTGAAAAATGAGGTCATCTGATACATACTTGCATAAAGTTCCAAGAGCCATGCAATTCTTTGTGAGCCAGTCTAATTGAGCATTTGGATCAGCCTTAGGATTAGGTGGTACTGTTATTGTTTCATCTATGTAGTGTGTGAGACCCTTTTCCATTAATTTACTCCATACTTTAATTTTCCATGATGCATAATTATGTGGAGTTAAAGGTGGAAATTTATTAGGACTCATTGCAACAAAAATGGAAAGAGTACAAAGAGAGGCACAATCACACAAGACACCCCCCCAAATTCACTCAATCAAAGAACCCCCCCCCCCCAAATGTGATGATTTTGGCACTTTATAAGTAGTGTGTATACAATGGGCCACTTGCAAAAAATAGCAAAGTTGACTTCTAATTTACAATTTTACAACTACCTCAATAAGGCCAAAAGAGTCTCAAACTGATAATGCAAGAGATCTAACTAAGATCCAAGCAATTTACAAGTACCTAATAGGCCAAATAAAACCAATATCTGAAAGTACAATTTTCACTCAAAATCTTTAAAATATGATCATAGATTATTAAAGTAGACCAAAAAATAAGCACTTAAAAAAAAACGGCACATGAAAAGGATGTTGTATGAGCTCAAACAAGGCCTTTGAAGTTGCAAAATTGAGGATTAGACAGGTATAGCTGAGAGAATCCAAAAATTTCAAAAAACCTATGCACCAAAATTAGAAAATAACCACACCACTGCGAAGATCATGAAATTTTAGCCCATTTCAAAAAAAATTGCACCAAAAAAGGAGCAAAAATGAGCAAGATATGGCCTTTCAAAGTTGGACTGCAAAACTGAAAAGCTCAATGGAGAGGGGTCAAAAAATTTCCAAAAAGTGCTGATGTGGCACTGACATCAGCAATTCACTATGTTAAATTTGATGGCCGTATGACAGTCGCAAAAACTTCACCTCCCTGCTGATTGGGTAGGTGATTGTGCAGGTCTGCTGACAGGGCGTACGGATATGATGTGGCACTGTGCAGATGTACAGTTTCACTCGTGGGCCAGTGGCTGCCTACCACGTGGCGGACACGGTTTGCGCTTGGTTTAGTGTCTGCCAGTGGAAGGAGGTGCTATCGGAGAGGAAGATCCCAATGGGCCGGGAGTCGAGGGAGTCGACGGCGGCCGAGAAACAAGGCGGTCGACGACGAATGGGGCTGTCGGAGAGTTTGGGCGGTGGTCAGCGTTGGCATAGGCGAGCGGTCGCTGGGGAACGGGGTGGACAGGTGCCATCGGCGGGCTTGGCGGTGGCAGTGGGTACAGGTACGCGGCGCAGGTCTCGGTTTCGATAGGTACGACGGCGACAGAGCAGGTACAACCTGCAACACCTGTGACATGCAAGTACAAACTGCACGGGGGGGGTCTACAAACCCCCCAAAAACCAGCAAAAAAAACTTTTTTTTTTTACTTTTTTATTTTTCAAAATTTTTCAGAATTTTTTTTTTTTTTTTCCGAAAAATAAATAAAAAATTTTCGAAATGCGTACGATAATAGCCAAAATGGGGGAAAAAAAATTTCTCACCAAAATAGGTCGACTTTATTGTCGAAATTTATGGAAACAGCCTCCCAGATTCAACGGTGATGTCCAAATCACTGTATGACACCCCCAAAAAATGAAGATCCCCAAATCCGAAAAATGGAAGCCTTCCACAATGTCTCCAAAAACCAATCAATGAAACCCCAATAGCTCTGATACCATGTAGGATTTTGCCAAGATCAAGGGCATAATGTAAAGCATAAAAGAGACAATAGAATGATAAGAACAAACTGTATTCTCATCAATATGCAAATGATCAACTGGATTAACCAATATAATGAATAGAGGCCTGCTTATATAGGCAAGGCCATATGGATGTATGAGCACACAAATGACATGTGGCTCAATGAGAAACAAGGGTAGGTAAGAAATACTAGGGGTAGATAGGAGAAATAATATAATATTCCACAAGAGGTGGATGACCCACCGAATGTGGAGTGTAACAGCAAAATAAGACCACAAAAGGTGGAATTTCTCCTACAAGCTCTATCCCTATGTGCACACTTCCCTAAGTGTCTCAAATCCAAACTACGAAGAGATGCATTATCCTAAGTTAATTTAAGTAAGTGTAATAATATCCAAAATGAATATTTATTTACACCAACAAGATCACGTAACCTAGTGAACTTCCCACATAGACACCATTAGTACAGCCCAGAACTTCATCGAAATAATTTGCAGAAGACATACAAATAATGTCATAGGAACCATTGCGACCACTCTAATCACTTGTGGATATCCCAGAGTAGCATAAGAACCTGATATAAATGAATGAATAACCTACAAATCAATCATGTACTTTGATAGCTTAAACAAAATTTTCTTGTGAAAGAAAATGTCATCTTGTCTTTGTTTTGGTAAGGAAGGATGCATTGGATGGTTGATTGTTGATTTTGATGTGATAAGAGATCATCATTTGAGTGTTTCATAATGTTTGTTTGGTATCTACTCGGATGAGTATGTACAATATGGTGCCATGTTTTTGTTTGATTTTTGATGTTTTCTGATGTTTTCTGATTTTGTAAGTGTTTTTGAATGTTTTTCATATTTTGGTGATTGTTTTGAATGGTTTTGGTATTTTGTGAGATAGATTTCGAATGAAGAACTCAGTGAATCACAAGTAACGCAGAATCCACTTCCATCAAATAGGTTAAGGGAATTGCCCCCAGTTTAGACATGACTATGAAAAAGTAGGATGCAAGACGCATGAAGTACTATCTCTTGATTGTAGATCAATAACAAGCCATGGGTTGGATGAATGGATGTGTGTATGTAATGAATGTGATTGCAACAAACGTGAAAGACAATGGAGCCATAACCATTACGAGTAACACTTGTTTGCCAGGTTTTCACCATCACACTTACCCAAGGTGCCACCGGAGTGGTTGATCACCATTTGGATGCATGATTTGTTTTTACTATTTTGATTTTTTGATTTTTTTTTTTTTTCAGGACATTTTTCTGAATGTTTTTGGTGTTTTTCTGGTATGTATGGGAGCCTGATGCTCTATACAACTTATGTATAAAACTGTTTGAGGTGCATGCTATTGATTGGATCTGCTAGCGGTTCTCCTTCTAAAGTAGCCAACTAATATCCCCCAGACCCAAATACAATAGTGATAACATATGGACCCAGCTAGTTCGATTCAAACTTTCCCTGATGTTCTCTGTTTGGTTGGCTACAAGGATTCTATCAAAGAACAAGATCACCTACCTCAAATGTATGAGGTCTGACTTGGTGATTGTAGCTTCTACTCATGTGCTACTAATAGGCTTTAAGGTGATTATATGCAGCTTGTCATTTCTCATCAAGTAGCTCTAAGTCCCAAAGACGTGATACCCTGTAGGCTTCATCAACTATTAGATTATGAAAGGAAACTTGTAGAGATGGTATCTCAACCTCAATAGGTAAAATAACTTCTGCTCCATAGAACAGAGAGTAAGGAGTTGCACCTATAGGGGTTCGAATGCTAGTTCGATACGCCCATAGTGCTGGATTCAATTGAACATGCTAATCACGACTGGCATCATTGACTATCTTCTTGAGGATTCTCAATATGTTCTTGTTTGATGCTTTGGCCTGACCATTGCCTTGTGGGTAATAGGGAGTGGAAAAGCGGTGTTGGATGTGAAACTTCTCACAAAGTTCACGGACATCCTAATTTTTTAAAGGAAGACCATTATTTGTGATGATGGACATGGGTACACCATACTGATAGATGATGTAATTGAGGATGAATGAGGCAATCTGCTTGCTAGTGACTTGGGTAAGTGGAATAGCTTCAATCCACTTTGTGAAGTATTCGGTGGTAGTAATAATGAATTCGTGGTCATTGGATGAATATGGATGGATTTTACCCACAAGGTCAAGTCCCCATTGACAAAAGGGCCATGGTATTGTGATTGGTTGTAATTCCTATGCGGGTGCATGTATCAGGTCTCCATGAACTTGGCATTTTTTGCACTTTCTGAAAAAGTAGTAGGAGTCTTGTTCCATAGATGGCCAATAGTATCCAGCTCATATGATCTTCTTGGCTAGTGACGGGCCACTTGCATGAGTTCCACAAATTCCTTTATGTACCTCTTCCAAGGCCTTTGTTATCTCATCTTGTTCCAAACATCGAAGGAGAGTACCATCAAGACTGCGTAGGTATAGGGTTTCAACAATAATGGTGTATCGAGTGGTTTGGCAAATGAAGGTTTTACGTTGATTATTTGATTGGTTAGGAGGAAGTGTGTGATCATGGAGGTAGGTGTAAAACTCACCGTACCATGGGGATTCAGAACCAACAAGGTGACATATCATCTCAGATTCAGGGATATCATAAGCGGTAATCCAAAGTTGTTCGACCAAGAACTCATAGCATGTTGAATTTTGTAGAAGATCTAGAAGAGATGCAATAGTAGCCATAGTGTCAGTAGCTCAATTCTGATCTCTTGGTATCTGCTCAAAGGTGATAGTTGTAAATGATACCTTTAGACTATCCACCATTTGTTTGTATGGCATGAGTTTATCATCCTTGGTCTGATATTCATCGGTTGCTTGTTGAATGACCAGTTGGGAGTCTCCATATACTTGTAGTTCTTGTAACTTCCATTGTATGGCTAGCCTGAGTCCTTTGATCAAGGCCTCATACTCTGCTATGTTGTTTGTGCATGGAAATGTGAGCTTGTAAGACTACAGGATGTTGTCACCTTGAGGTGTGATAAACAGAATGCCTGCCCCCAAGCCATGCCTAGTGTATGAACCATCAAAGTATAGTTTCCATGGTTGTGTTGTTGTGATCATGAATATCTCTTCATCTAGAAAATTGGAAATGAGAGGATGATCACCTATGAGTGGTGCATCAGCCAAATGATCTCCAATAACTTGTCCTTTGATAGCCTTATGGTCCACATACTTGATGTCAAATTCACTAAGAATCATCACCCATTTGGCCAAACGACCTATCAATGCTGCTTTGTTGAGTAAGTACTTGAGTGGATCGATATTTGCAATGAGATGTACTTTATGTGCTAATAGATAGTGTCTCAGTTTAGTGGCCACCAAGATTACTACTAGGCAAGCTCACTCAATAGGGGTGTAATTGAGTTTATAGCCAACCAGTGTGCGAGAGATGTAGTAAACAACACACTCTTTCCCTTCTACATTGTGTTGTGCCAATATTACACCCAAGGCTGTATTAGTTTCTGAAATATAGAGCAATAGAGGCCTACTTGGATCCGGTGGGATCAACAATGGCGTATTCATGAGATAATCTTTAAGCATCTGGAATGCTTACTAGAATCTAGCATCCCACTAAAAGTGGATATTTTTGTGTAGCAGATGTGTAAATGGGTGACACTTATCTGCCAGTTGTGCAATGAATCTTTGGATGGATTGAAGCTGCCCTTGTAGTGTCCTTAGCTTGCTGATGTTCTTTGGAGATGGCATGTCCATGATTGCTTTGACCTTTGCTGGATCGACCTCAATTCCTTTGCTTGAGACAATGTATCCTTGAAGCTTCCCTGAGGTTACTCCAAAGACACATTTCTTTGGGTTGAGTCGAACATGATATTGTTCCAATCTATCAGAGATCTTCTCTAATACTTCTAGATGACCTTCTCTTGTGAGTGATTTCGCTAGTAAGTCATCAACATAATCTTCCATTATGGTATGCATCATGTCATGAAAGATAGTGGTCATTGCTCGTTGATAGGTTGCTCTTGCATTCTTTAGACCAAAAGGCATTACATTCCCACAGTATGTTCCCCATGGGCATGTGAAGGCTATCTTATGTTGATCCTTTGGTGCGATCTTTATCTGATTGTACCCTGAAAAACCATCCATGAGTGAAAGCATGGCATGTCCTACTATTAGGTCTATTATGATGTCGATATTTGGTAGGGGGAAGTCATCTTTAGGACATGCCTTGTTCAGATCTCTAAAGTTAGTACAAATATGGATGCCCTCATTTGGTTTGCCAACAGGCATAATATTGGATATCCAGTCTGCATAATCAATTGGTCTAATGAAACCAATTTCTTAAGTTCTGCATTGACTAGTATTGCAATCTGGGGATGCATCTTGCAAAGCTTCTGTTTGATAGGCTTGGCTCCTTCTGCTACTGTGAGGTGATGCATGACTAAATCTGGATCAAGACCATGCATGTCTGCATATGACCATGCAAAGTTAATCTGACGCTTCTGGAAGAATTCGACAAACTTGGGTTGTTCCTCTAAAGTTAAAAGTGATGCCAGATGTATGTGGTGAGGAGTTTCAGGAGTCCCCATGTTGTATTCTTTTGTCTCTTCAATGAGAATTGTTGATTGTT
This sequence comes from Cryptomeria japonica, assembly GCF_030272615.1. Taxonomy (NCBI): domain Eukaryota; kingdom Viridiplantae; phylum Streptophyta; class Pinopsida; order Cupressales; family Cupressaceae; genus Cryptomeria; species Cryptomeria japonica. The sequence goes on along the minus strand of NC_081415.1, from coordinate 129,248,188 downwards.
CTTGTTGTGTACTAGAGGGGAGGATGTCAAACCTTTCATCATCAGGCACTTCAAAGAGGGTGCCTTGAGTGCACCTGTTCATCAAAAATAGGGCAAATAAATGAGAAATGAAGAGAAAACAACTCAATGTTAGGGTTTAGATTACCATGCAGAAAGTTTGTCTAGGGTCCTAAGGGGTCATAGGACAACATAAGACACATAATGACACCATATGGTGTCCTAAGGGGTCATAGGACACCATATGAACCTTAGGACACAATATGACCCCTAACGACATCTAAGGGGTCATAGGGTGTCCTAAGGGGTCATAAGACACTATATGATCCCTTAGCACACCATAGGACCCATATGATCACTAGGCATGTGAAGATATTGCTTCAAAACTATGAGTTTCTCAACCTATGTGACCTAAAATAAGGATGAACCTCCATATTATGGAATACTTCCCTTGGAAAACCTCCTAAAATTATTGCACTTGAGAAGAGAAAATGATAGAAAGATTGCTTTTGAATTGAAAACTACTAGCCCTAGGAGGTGATGCACTGAAATTTTGAGATTCTACTTGGTATCCTAAAATCACAATCAACTTCAATGGAGATCAAATTTCATTCGCAACTCAAATTAGAAACATATAGTATATAATTGATTCATAGGAAAGTTTTAAATTCAATAATTGCTTGAAGAAAAATGATTGTATTCACAACTTCAACTTGTCAAAACACTCAACAAAACTTACAACATCTACTATCATGACACTTCTTGCCTTGAAAATGCATAAATGAGAAAAAATTGAAGGATCTTTAAACAAACCATAGGAACATTATCATATCATCCATTTAGGAGTCAAATAACAAGTTTAGATTCTATTTATTGGTTACATGTTATCTCTATTAGCTATGCCTATGGAAAACTATAAAATTTTGTAGGCTAGAGCAAGTGTAGATTATATCATTGAAAGCCTTATTCAAAATAAATAATACTAAAGCTTTAAATAAAAACACCATGTAACAAAAGAAATCAAGCTCATGATTATAGTTTTTACATTCATGATGAGCGTAAATCAAACAATGAATTCACTTATCAACAACATGTGATGTTAACTAGAGGGGATATTTTTCACCAAGATATTGAATATTGGGGCACATGTTAGTGTGTCCAATTGTGATCAAATATAAGAAATGATTTTGTGTGTGTGTGTGTGATAGATTCTATTAGTTTTGATGTTAAACCATTTGTGCATATTTAGGATTAAGATTATATATGCTATATACACAAAAATGTGACTATACATAGACAATTAAAGCATGAAGTTAACCAATATAGCTCACATAGACACATAATTTAGTCAAAACAAAAGAAAATTAATATAATGAAAGCATACAAATATTTTTGTCCACCGTGCCTTATCAATGCACCAAGCTACTTCCAAAAGTTGGGGCTTTTTTGTGGATTTCTCTTCATAGAAGAATCCTAATGGGTGATAGACTCAAAACTATTGGCATCTCAAGCCCCAATCATTGTGTTATGTGTTGTGCAGATGAAGAATTGGCAAATCATCTTCTATTCAATTGTCCGGTGGCAGAATATTGTTGGAACTAGTTCATTGAAAGAATAAATTGGGCTACGGTAAAAAATGAAAGACTTTTTGACTTCATTCTCTCTTGGCCAACTAGACAAAAGTCAAAGTGGAGTGATCTATGGACGATTGGACCATCCATAATAGTATGGCACATCTGGAAGGAAAGGAACAAAAGAATTTTCAAAGCATCACTGTCAAATCTCATGCTGGTCAACAAAATAAAAATGGCAATAGAGGAAGTATTAAATGGAAAGAAACTAAAAGGTAGTCCTAAAATATCCAATTTCAATCTAAGCCTAAACAAAATCTTACTATAATTTCAATCTAAGCCTAAAATTAACTCTAATCCTAGAATTAAACCCTACCTATAATTTGAACTATAATCTAACCATAATTGAACCCTAACCATAAACTAAGCCCTAACCCTAATTGAACCATAATTCTAATCATATTCTAGCCCAAACCCTAACCCTCAATTACCTAAAATCCTAATTTAACCTTAACTCTAATGTAATTGAATCATAACCCTAATTCTAATGTTGATTGAACTCTAATACTAACCTCGACTATAGTTAAACACTTACCATAATCAAATGCTAGCCTTGATAGTATCCCTAATCTAAATTAAATTGAATCCTAACCCTAATTGAACCTTTGGGTTAACATAACCATAACCCTAATTAAACCTTAACTCTAACCTTAAAATCAACCTTTAATATTTAAGGAGCCTAATCCAAACATCATGCTTCATACTTAAACTCTAACTACTTTGAATCCTAACACTTACTTGAAGGGTAATAAAACCCTAATTAATTGAACCCTAACCATGAATGAAAAATTATGTGTATAACCTTATTGAATAATAATCCTAATCTTAACATTGATTCTAACTGATCACCCATCCTAACCCCACACATTAACCTATAATAGTAACCTTAATCATAACCTAACCTTAACACTAACCTCAATATAGCCTTATCTCTGGCCTTAATATAACCCTAATTGAACCCTAACCATAACTCAACCCTAAACTTATCCCTAATCTTAACCCTAACACTAATCATGATGTAAACCTAACCCTAAACACAATCATAACAATAACAATATCCCTAATCCCAATCCTAACCCTAACCTAATAGTAACCTTGAACCCTAGCCATAGAAACAATCCTTTGTCCTAACCCTAAAGATTAACCCTAACCCTAGCAATAATCCTTTGTCCAAAACAAAAAGCCTAACCCTAACCATAACCCAAAACCTATCCCTATCCCTAACCCTAAACCTATATCTCAACTCTAAACTAATATCTTAGCCCTAAACCCTAACCCTAACCCTAACAATAAAGTAAACCTAAGCCAACCATATACCTAAGCATAATCCTTAGCCTCAACCCTAGATGTTAACCCTAACCCTAACTACTATATTAAATCCTACCCTTAACCATAACCAAAATGCTAAATGTAACCCTAACCCCAACCATGATGTAATTGGTAACCGTAACCCTAACTACTATGTAAACTATAAGCCTAAAATTAACTCTAACCCATACCCTAAACCATAATTCTAACCCTAAATGTGAGTATAACCCAAACACTAAACATAACCCTAATCCTAACCATGATGTAAACCCTAACCATAATCCTAATCCTCGACCCTAAACAAAATCCATAAACCATAACCATAACCATCACCCTAAACCCTAACCCTCATCATAATCCTAACAATAACCCAAACCAACCAAAACCTAACTTTAACTCTCAAATTATTGCTAAATATGACATAAACCCTAACCCTAATCAAAACCATATTTCTAACTATGATCCTACCATGATCCTAACCTTGACCCCAACCCTAACCATGATGTAAATCCTGACCCTACCCATTATTTAAATCTTAACCATAACTTATCCCTAACCCTAACCTTAATCCTAACCATAATCATAACCCTAACCCTAAACCCTATCCCTATCCCTAACCCTTATTATAATCCTAACCCTAAACTTCATCTTACTAAAATTGAAACCTAACTATAACCTAACCTTAAATTCCACTCTAATCCTAGAATTAAACCCTATTAAACTATATTCCTAAACTTAACCCTAACCCTAATTGAAATGTAATTTTAATTAAACTCTAATCCTTGACTAATATTAACCCTAATCTAGCCAAAACCCTAACTATAAACTTAACCCCAACCATAACCCTAACCATAATCCTAAACCTAAAGCAAAAGCGAACCTTGATGCTAACCCTACCCATTATCTTAACCCTAACTCTAGCCCTAATAATGATGTAAACCTTAACCCTAGCCATAATACTAACCTTAACCCTAACTCTACATTAAATAATCATAAATCAAGTCAAAATCCTAACCCAACCCCAGTTATAATCATAACCCTAACCCTAACTATAATTATGGTTACCCTAACCCTAAATTTGATATAAACTCTAAACATAATTGAAACACTAACAATAAACCCTAACCCTAACCATAAACTTAACCCTAACATGGAAACCTAACCATAACCCTGATTGGAATCCTTAACTCTAACTCTAACCATAATCTGAAAGCTAAACAAAACCTTAACCTTCATCCCAACCCTAACCATAATATAAACCCTAACCATTATCATCACCTTGACCCTGAAACCTAACCTTCATCACAACCCTAACCCTAACCCTAACCCTAACAATGATGTAAACCATATCCTTAACCATAATAGTAACTTTAACCCTAACCCTCACCATAAAATTAACCCTAACACTAAGCCTAACCCTAATCCAAACAGTAATCCTAAATCCTAACCCTAAACATAATTCTAAACCTACACCGAACCCTAGCCTCGATGTGAACCCTAATCACAACCCTAACAATTATGTAATCCTTAACTCTAACCACAATACTAACCTTAACCCTAACCCTATTTGTAACCATAATAGTGAGCATTAAATAATGTTTTAAACTATCATTAAATAAAAGTCTAATAAATATCTTATAATTTTGTATATCAGAGATATCAATTTTCAATATGCTTTAATCTTGTAACACATAATATTTATTAAAAATAGTCTAAATGGATATATACAATTTCATATATCTCCACATAATAATATAATAATATTATAATATTATAATACTATAATATAATCCAATTCAAGAAAAAGATACTATATAATTATATATATTGCATTTATTTTATGTTTTTCATGTCGCGTCGCCCAACTGCTACTAGCTTATATACCTTAAATTTTAATTTAATCTATATAAAGTACACCGAGAGATATTCTTCTCGAGGCGCCTATTTTTTTAAAACAATTTTACACCCTAAAGTCAATTAGGTGCCTCAAGAAGGATATCTCTCGGCATACTTTATATAGATTAAATTAAAATTTAAGGTATATAAGCTAGTTAATTATTAGGTATGCACAAATGATACTCTTTTAGGCAATCTATCAAACATTTCAGATGCACTGTCTATGCTTCTAGATTTTGCATATTCTGCATCAGGGCACTCTGTCGAACAGTTTTACTCATTTTGCATACATGTTCCCCTGGGCAATCACAACTACAACATCTAATAAATTCTTTTGATGGATGTTGAGACCCTGTTCTAAAGCTTTGATTTAGGCACAAGCTGGGAGGATGCTAGAAAAGGTTGCGGATTCTCTTTGGCTAAACGTTACTAAATTCTTTTCAACAAATGTATTTTGTGTATATCCTGCGACGATAGCATTCCATGCGATCACATTTCTTTGATTCATCGAGTAAAACAGTTCAGATGCCTTGTCTATGCTATGCTTCCCCTTCTAGTATGCTTCGATGGATGTCCATATCTACCATTCTGGGACAAGGTGAAAGTGCACTGGCAGATGGGAAGTGATCGGTGCGAGCGGGAATTTGTTTGAATTGCAACGTTAATGGCACAACTATTTGGACGAGAACGACGATATCCGCGAATGGGAGCAGTGAGCCAAAAGGTTGACGGATTTTAGTGGGACCCACACCAGCCATCAGTATTGTCCTTTCCTCCCTTTCGAGTCCTAACCAAGCCCCTAACTGGTGCGGTCTGTGGTCTGCGATCAACACTTTCCGACGTCCATCACCTCCATGCTATCCTAGCAAATGGGCATGGGAGGGATGTATGCACATAGGGCTCCAAATGCATGTCGTTCGTACGACAGTGTCGTAGCTGCGTCCAAACCTTACACTCTCCTACGTTGGACACCCCCCTTGATTTAATAAATGCAATAAATGCATGACATAATGGCAATAAATTTGAGTAAATGCTTTGGGCACCCTCGTTGATTTAAACGGCTTTGGTTTTTCATCATGCCCTCGAGGCCTGTCGTTTAGCTATTGAGAAAAAGGTCTGTGAATGAACATCTTCTCTTTCCGACGAGTGCGAAGATGATCGATGAGCATCCTGCGCTCGAGGCCCGTTGTTTAGCTATTGGTACACTATTCGATCCGCCTCTTTTGTTTAGTTCTTGAAACGTTCTTGACCCTGAGTTGATTTTTCTGAATTCTCCCTCACAACCAGGTCTGGAATTTGATAGGCAAAATGACCATTTTCTCACTTTTAGATCGTATATGATAGATGAAAAAATTATTGGCCTGTATGTATTGACATGTTATCTTTTGATAAAACCGTATACATGATGAAAATACTATTGTAGGTAACATATATTATATAGTATTATAATAGATACTATTGATATATATTATTTTAGTATGTATATTATAAAAAATTCAATTTATTTAGAATATTATGAAATGGTTGGATATAATTATTTCTATTTTTTATAATATTTTAATATAAATTCTTCAATACCGGAAATAATAGGATATAATTATTTAAGTTTCAAACTTTTAAAATATTTTTATATGAAATTTTAGAATAGTTTCTATTTTAATTATAAATAAGATTTTTGGTTATGAATTAGAAACTTAGTAAATTTGAGATTTTTGTATATATTACTAAATTACTAATTTATTATTGTTTTCTAAATTTTTATATTCTTTTCATCTATATAAGATTCACATATCTGAATATGAATAATGAAATATTTTCATTTATATTGAATGAACATCTATATTTTAGTGTAGTTTCAATCTTCTTTTGTTAATAGGTGAAGCTTAAGGTATATAATTTTACATATTCTTTCTTTTGATTTTTTTGTCTCATTTTAAAATTTTATATTATCTTAATATTATATTTAAAATAATAACTAGATTACTTGCACATTACATTATTAAATTTTTTTTAAAAAATTAATATTTAATATGCATTATTGGTTAAATTGATATAAATGTTTAAATGTAAAAGAAATTATTCATAAATTAGATATTTTTTGACAATTAATATTTTTCTTAAAACGTCAGATGAAATGCATTGCAATGACTAAACCGTCATAAAAAACTCATGTGATAGGCAGGGGTGACCGTCAAATTCTAGGCTTCCCCACAACCTCATATCTTCTACTCCTTTCTTTGAAGTTCATTCAGTTTTAGTTTCTTCAGGTGCTTTAGTGGCTTCTACAGTTTAAGGCTAGGGTCCCATGGGAGGGGCTTGGGCTCTATTTTTAAGGAAGAAATGGTCCCATGAGCAAAAACAATTCCTCTACAGGATTAATTGGAATCTTTCCCCCAAAAAAGGAAGCCCCTAGTTTTTACGAAGCAGGCAAAAAAAGGGTGGGGCTAGAAATTGCCCCACCAAATTAGGAACTTTGTTTGCCACTTGTCAATAATCTGCACTTTCCATTTCCCACCAAAATCAAATGAAGAGGGAAAATGATATTTATTTAATTAATTTTACCTTTTTTGGTGCTCAAACTTCCTTAAATTTAGTATTTCAAATTTTTAAGCTGGTTGCATAACAAAACTCATGAGACTGCCATGTTTAATTTTTTCCTAAAAATTCTTAGCTACCCCAGCTCTATTTTTAAGGAAGACCCCCTCCATGGGACCACAACCTAAGGAAATATTGCATTGAAGTACACTTTTATGCTATTTTTTGTATGCACAAAGTATGGCAACAAAGTGCAACATAATAAAAGGAATATAAACTAAAATTTACGGTTTCATAAAGCAAATATTTCAGGGAAGTGTACTTAAAGGTTTTATTAACAAAGTGTTTGTTTGTGAAGTAATATTTATAAAGTGCAGTATTTAATTTTCAAAAATATTTATAAAGTACAATTTACAGTTTCATAAAGCAAATTTTCTAGGAAAGTATACTTTACGATTTCTTTAACAAAAGGGATTGTGTATGAAAAAATATTTATGAAGTGCAATATTAATAAAAGGAAAGTACAATTTACAGTTTTATTTTTTAAAATTATTAACAAATGAAAAAGATATGTGCTTAGGTGGCCATTAGATATGCTGGTAACTATCTTTATTTTAAGAGTTAATAGTATTTGGTTATGTACTTCATTCAATTTTGCTAATGTATATTTTGAAAAAGCAGAAGACAGAAGAGGAATGCAATGCAGTGGATTATTATTAGCTATAGGCAATAATATATACAGTGAACAAAGTAGTTACTCATCGTTATAGGAACAATAAATAGAGAATCATTATGGAATGACATGACATGAATAGAAACAAAGAAACAATTATTATAATTATGCTAACATCCCTCCCCCCCCCCTTAATACATTATTTCTACAAATGTATCCCCAAAACAACTCAAATTTGACCTTACCAAGAGACATGGTGAGAACATCAGCAACCTAAGAATCAAAGGGACAATACTAGAGCAGAATGTGGTGTTGTAGTACCTCCTCTCGAACGTAGTGACATTCAACCTCTATGTGTTTGGTGCACTCATAGAAAATTGGGCTCTTGACAAGTTTCAACACTCCTTGTTTGTTGCAAAAAAGAATTGGCAATTGATCGTCAGTAATACCCATATCAGCTAGAATGCAACATAAACAAATCATCTCGCACACTGCTCCTCATGTGACACAATATTTAGCCATGGTGGATGAGAGAGAAACAACAATATGCTTCTTACTAATCCACAAAATAGGACTAGATCCAAGATGAAAAAAATAGCCTGATGTTGATTTTCGATCATCTAGGGACCCAACACAGTCTAAGTCAACATATCCCTATAAGAATAATTATTCCATTTGACCATACTCAAGAGTACCTTGGACATATCATAAAACATGCTTGGTTGTAATCCGGTGACATTTCTTCGACTCCTACATGAACCTAGATAGATAACTGATAGCAAAGCATAAATTTGGTCCAATATATGTCAAGTAGATGAAACTCCCAATAAGATGGCTATAAAGAGTTGTGCCAACTTGAGGAGAATCTTGGAAATGAGATAGGTGCAAACCTTTCTCCATGGGTGTGGGAAGAGGTTTACAATTAGACATTACCAAAAATGGTCCAGGAGTGTCTTGGCATATTTTAATTGGGAGATAATGATATGATGCCCCCTTTTCCATACCTCCAAGCCAAGACAATAATGAAATAGCCCTAAATATGTCATGTCGAAGATTGCTTGAGATCATACTTGACAGTATCAATGAGATTGTCAGAGGTTCCTATGATCAAAAGATCATCTACATATAGTACAGGTATGACAATCTATGTTCTAACCTTTTTAATATACCAATTAGAACTGGAGGGGATAGGAATAAAACCATGCTACAAAAGGTGACCATCTATTTTAGTGTACCAATCTCGAGGGGCTTGTTTAAGCCCATAGAGTGACTTGATCAAATTGTACACACCATGTGAGGATGGTGTTCACTGATGAAGCCTTAAGGATGGACCATGTAAACTTCCTCTTCAAGATCACCATTCAAGAAAAAACTCTTGGCATCCATCTAATAAAGCCTACACATGTTCTGTGTAGCTAGGGCACACACAACTTAGATGGTTTTGAGCTTTGCAATGGGGGAAAAAGTCTCTTCATAATCAATGCCTTCCTGTTGAGCATATCCCTTTGCAACAAGTCATGCTTTGTATTTGATGACAGACCCATATTCTTTGTATTTGATTTCGAAAACCCATTTTTAGCATATGGGATTCTTTCCTAGAGGTATATTGAAAAACTTTCATGTGTGATTTTTCATCAAAGATTCATATTCAACATCCATAGCATTCTTTAAATGGGGATAACTGAGAACCTCACAATCTATTATAGTTTCAATATTACTCACAATTTAACTCATCAATGCCATATTCACCTCATTTCTTACCTAACTACATGTCCTTACTCTTGTGGAGAGGTTTGGAAGTGAGTTTAGCTGGGATTCCTTGATGGTAGTTTGGGCCCAATTTGGAAATGGATGGTGTTGTGGTTCTGAAGAATGATTCTCCAAAGCACCAAGATCAACAAACAATTCTCTATGTAGCTCACCCTCAATTTTTTGTGAAGAATAATTCTCAATCACATCATTGGAATATGAGCTCGAAGTCTATGGGAAGAGGATGAAGTGGTGCTATGTAGTTGAGAGTAAAAATACATCTCATCACAAATCACATCTTTTCTCTCATAAATATAATTCTTCTAAAGATTCATGAGATGATAAGCTTTGAAAGTCAAACTGTAACCCAAAAAAGATGCACTGGAGTGTCTTGGAACAAGTTTCTTCCTGTTGTGAGATGGCACATGCATATATGCAGTATAACCAAACCTCAAAGATGAGAAATCGATGGTGTGCAACCACTCCATAACTCTTCTAGTGTTTTATCTTTTAAGACCTTTGTCAGAGCTTGATTGAGAAGGTGCATGATTGTTTGAACTACTTCTACCCAAAAATGATCCTCCAACTTGGCTATAGCAAGCATGTGTTGAGCCTTCTCCATAAAAGTTCAATTGCGTCATTCAACAACACCATTTTGTTGAGGTGTATAGGGAGCATTTAGATGTTGTTTGATGCCATGAGACTTTAGGAATTCCACAAACTCATTAGAAGTGAATTTCCCCCCTTGTTCAAAATGGAGGAGGACAAGCGGCTTTCTCGAATCGCGAACAACTTCATGGTAGAAGGCCTGAAAACAGGAAAAAGATTCACTCTTCCTTAGAAGAAAATATACCCAAGCCTTGCGAGAGAGGTACCCAATTTCTTTGCGAGCTCTAAGAAGGCTGTTATGTGGCTGTATGAAAGCCAGGGGACCAACATAACATGAAGCTGCTGCATCTCTTCTTCCATACTAATAAAACTAGATTGCCTGCTTTCCATTAGAAGGCCGATTCGTTTGATCGCTCATTTAAAAACTTTTAGATGACTCGGCTTGATTGTACAAATGAAGTGAAGATCGACTATAACCCCCAAAAGCTTAACCCAACGAGCCTCTACTAATCATAATTTTATATGAAGTTGAAAATTCTGTCAGTCAGGGGAACGGCCAGCCAGCATGTAAAAATGAATGCCAAAGATGTATTCTTTATTTGCCAGGCTGTGAGAATATAATTGCAGCGCCGAATCTCATGTTTTCTTTTCGACCAAAAACAATCAAAGTGCTCTGGGAAACAGGAAAATAGAAGAGCAGAACAAAAGCATCTCCTTTTAGATCTTGTGAAGACTATCGACAAGATTGTGCCAACTTTACTATTAATTTCTGGCTGGCAAAGATCCAAATGAAAGATTCGTGCAAATGAAAGAACCAAATGATAGATTCTTGCACCTCCGCGTAAGGGTTAATTCAACAATTTTAAAACCATTTTAGACGAATAAATGTTTGTTATGCATATGATGCACCGACTGGTGGCTTGTGTGGTTCATAGTCGATCTTCACCCAATGGATAATCACGCCAGAGTATATGCAACTTTTAAAACTAGCTACCGAACATTTGGTTGACTTCAAACAGCCACGCTAGAGCCTTAATAGAGCTCACCAAGAAACATGGTGAAGATGTAGCAATCATTGATAAACAGTTGTAAATTAATTTGCAGATGCGAACATGAACTTCCCAAAAAGTCATCAAAATACTTGCACATAAAGAACCAAGGGGTCTAAAATGTAAAATCGACCATCCATTATCACAAAGACCTATTATCAATAGGAAAAATAGAGGTGAAATAGGATCGGCCATCCATTATCACAAAGACCTATTATCAATAGGAAAAATAGAGGTGAAAGAACCTATCTCACTGAAGGATGAATTTGTGTCGACAAAAAGATAGTTCTTGGAGAAAAAATGGTGGTGGGATTTTGAAACAAATATGAATGATTGGATTTCAAAGCAAATATGAATGACTTTCAATAGGGTTTCTATAATGAATGGTTCATATGTCACACCACTCATTGAGCTTTTTGTATGTAAGGTTTGAAGTTAAGTAAGGTTTATCTTGGACAAAATTCCATGATTAAGTATGCTTGAATCTAAGTAGTATTAGAATATGTGACCTTTTCGAAAGTTTTAATGTATTACCTTTGTGAATATATAGATGCAATGAGTGTTAAGTGGACCATTCACACTCATGGGGGACAAAATCATGTGAATTACTACTAAAGAAATATGGGTCAATCTCTTGTCAATTAAATTATATTGATTTGATTTTTATTTTCTTCTCAAAAAACATAAACTTGATTAAGAGAAGGTTATTCTAAACCAATGGGGTTTTGGGTATATTCAATTGTATCCATTGTTTGATGATTTTTTTTTTAAATCTATCAAAGAATATGAGTCATGATATACGACGCAATGATGGTATTTTCTTTTCGTATCTAGCTATTTTATTTATAACTTAGAAGGTGTATGCAATGCAATGTTTAATGGGTTGTAACACGAAGGAAAAGGTTTTTGAGCTACTTTGAATGCTCCCAATATGAAATTTGGGAGCTAAATTGTTGACAAGTGTGATGAAATGTTTTATACCCTCCATTTGTTACATCAATATATGACTATAAATTGATTTTATGACCCACATTATTGATCATATCATTATATATACATCTAAAACCAAAATAACATCAAATTAAAAAAAAATTGCTAATTTTTAATGATTTCAAATTTAAAAATAATATTTGTCTTATGTAAAACATTTTCTTATTTCCTATTAAACTAGTCTTCTCTTGTAGTTTCATTTCTACTACATTCAATATATTATAGATGGTCTACGACATTTTATCAATTAAAATTTGATTCACTACATTAAAAATTCTCCTCTTGCCATTGCAAGAAATAATAATATGAATACATTGTATGAATCAAACTATGACAAATAAGTCTTCAACCTTATATGACATCTGGCCAGAAATAAATATATGTTAGTTGACGAGGTGAGGCATAGATTATTACGGACCTATTCTTAATTCGTGTGGCCTTTTAGACATTTTTTATCATAGAATCTAGAGACTAACAATTTTAAAACCAATTTAGACGGAGTAAATAATAGCTATGCGTAGGACGCACCGACAATAGTTGTGAACGGTCGCTGGTGTGTTTCATAGTCGATGTTTAAACCGCGAGCGATCGAACAATTGGTCTTCAATTTGATTTTAGCCTGGAAGAAGAGATGTATCAGCATCATTTTGGCTAAAAAAAAGTGACTTAAAATTTAATTTTTATTTTTTTTAAATACTTCTTCTAACGTGAGATTCAAGTTTACTGTTGATTACATTACACTTAGAATATAATCAAACTGCATTTGGAAAATATAAATATAGAAGTGCAGAACCAAGCATCTTCTTCTAGATCTTGTGAAGACTATCGACAAGATTGTTCCGCGCCTTTACCATTAATTTCTGGCTGGCAAAGAACCAAATTAAAAAATTTAAAAACCATTTTAGAGGAGTAAATAATTAGTTATGCATATGATGCACTGTCTGGTAGCTTGTGTGGTTCATAATCGATCTTCGCCCAATGGATAATCACGCCAGAGTATATGCTACTTTGAACAAACAGTTCTGAATTAGTTTGCAGATGCGAACATGAACTTCCCGGAAATTCATCAAGTATTTGCTCTATCGAAACAAGGGGTCTGAAAAGTAAAATTGGCCATAAATTTTTTATCACGAAGACCCATTGTCAATTGGAAAATTACATGTGAAAGAACCTATTTCATTGAATGACGAGGTCGTGTGGACAAAAAGATGGTTCTCGTCAAATACTTTACCACTTAAAAAAAGAGATTATGATGGGATTTTGAAATAAACATGAATGATTATCAATAGAGTTTTTGTAAGGAATGGTTCATATGTCACAACATTTGTTAAAGTCTTTATTTTTATTTTTAATATTCAGATCGCTTATAAATATTAGCTCATTTCGAACAATCACACTAGAATCAACCCATGGAAGACCAAGTGTCACAAATTAGAATCCACCATTAGCTCATTTCGAACAACCACACTAGAATCAACCTATGGAAGACCAAGAGTCACAAATTAGAATCCACTTATTAGAAACCACCTAGAAGCCAACTATGGAAGACTAAGAGTCACAACTTTGAATTCCATATTAGATGTCCCTTTGGGATTTGAACTTTGATCTCAGCATTGAGAACTCAATGCTTTAACCAATAGAACACAACCCCTTGGACAACACTCGTTAAAGTCTTACAACTACAATTTGAAGTTAATTGGGCTTGATCTTGGACAAAACTTCATAATTATGTTTCATTTTAAGTAGTACCAAATAAGTGACCTCCTAGAAAGTTTTGATGTATTACTTTGTTGAATAAAATCTATGTAATGAGTGTTAAGTGGACCATTCGGATTTATGACGACAAAATCATGTGAATTACTACTTACGAAATATGGGTTAATTTGTTGTCACTTAAATTAAAAAACCATTAATTTGATTCAAGAGGAGGTTATTCTACACTAATGGGGTTTAGGATAAATTCAACTATATTCATTGTTTGAGGAATTTGTTTAGAAAACTATCAAATAAAACGATATGAATCGTGGTATACAACCTAGTGGTGGTATTTTTCTTGTTCCTATCTATTCGATTTCTAGCCTACAAAGTATATGCAATGCAATGTTTGATGGGTTGCAACACAACAAGGAAAAGGGATTTTGAGCTATTTTGAAGGCTCACGATATGGAACTTGAGAGCTAAATTTGGGCAAGTGCAATGAAATGTTTAGTGTACTCTATTTTTTGCTTCATTAGGTGACTATACATTGATATTGTGACCCATTATTGATCATATCAATCCATCTACATCTAAAATGGAAATGCCACCAAAAGAAAAAAAAATAATTAAATTTTGATGATCTCAACTCTAAATTCTATTTAAAAGAATTTTTTGTTTTCTATTCTACTAATCTTCTTTTGTAATTTCTTTTCTACTATAATTAATATGTTATAGATGGTCTACTATCTTTTATCAATTAAAAATATAGATTAATAAATTTTAATCATAAGACTTTGCATTTAAATGTTATAAAATATTAAAATTTGATACACTACATTAAAGATTCTTCTTGTTATTATTGGATGAAATAATAATCTAAATATATTATATTAAGCTATGACGAATAAGTCTCCAACCTTACATGACATCTGACAGGAAATAAATATGTATTAGTACCCGAGTTGACGTATAGATTAGGTGCACAACTAAGTCTCCAACGTTATCTGACATATGGCAAGAAACAAAATGTATATTGATACTGAGGTGACGCATAGATTCGGTGCACAAATAAGTCTCCAACATTATATAAACATTATATAACATCTGACAACAAATAAATATATATTGGTAACCGAGGTGACGCATAGATTATTACGCACCTAATCTTAATTTATGTGCCCTTTTAGACTGACGATTTTAAAATCGATTTAGACGAGTAAATGTTAGCTCTGCGTACGACGACTGACAATCTGCTACTTTTTCACGCGCGCCCGACAATCTGCTACTTTTTCATTCCAGCGATCGAACAATTGATCTTCAATGCAAAACCTCCAATTTGATTTCAGTAGTTTCGAAGAAGAAATGCAGCAGCTCCATGCTATGATTGTTCCTTGGGTGCTCACGGTCTCTAAATGTAGTACGAACAACGGCTTAAATGCTAAGCTCATAGTCCAGGAATTCAATGTAATGTTGGCATGTTAATTTTTCCACATGCAAATCAACTGTAGTTTGAATAGCAGTTCATTTTATAAGATAAAAATAGAATATTGGTAATTTTTTCACTGGTATGACAAGAACTCTAGTTTGTAAAAGCTAAAATAAGAGTTCTAGATATAGAATTTACATCAAGATTTTAACTACACGTTTGATTTTTGATTTTTACCTGGCATTCATGTGCCAAAGACCTCTATATAAAGAGGTAAATTGTAATGAAATCTTTATCTTTCATCATTCGATCATTGATCCTTGATCACGTGATCAAGAAGTGTTTTGTATTCAGCTTTGAATAAATATAAAGTTATATCTACTTTTTGAAGCAATTTTGTGTTTATTGATATGTAGCAATTTATATCTATTTTTATTTTCTTCAAAGTTGAGGGTGGATGATCTGAATTGAGGTAGGGGTTCAAACGATATCAAAAGCTTTATCTGGTGTAAGAAACCTGCGATATTATTCTCAGTACAAGAAGGATGCAAACTCGAAAAGGGAGTTGTATGCAATCCAAAAACTAACTTCTCATTTCCAAAATCCAGAATATAAACAAGTACAAGAATATCAAGAGTCACCACAACCATCAGAATTCGAAATAATAAGCTGGCTGTGAGAAAATATTCCAATATTTTAATATGAAAATTTTAATTTTAATTTTGAACTAATTCTGCATCTCTAGAACCTCCATATCATTCCTCCCTCCTTGACAACCAATGGGCCCCATTGCACTAGTCTACTGCAACAGATGAGGAAATTGTGCTTCAATATGTTATTTACTTAACCACTTGCCTTGATGAGAAGATCAGCCAGCTCGAACAACCTGATAAAGAGGGATCTTTTGATTCCTAAGAGTCTTCACAATAACCTTAGTAACATGGTCACACTGAAGTGGAGTCTTGGCAGCTGGATTCAAGTCTATAGCATTGAGGTATTCAAAAGCTTGGGAAATATCCAACAAAGGGGGAAAATAAGGAAGTAGCAGTTTGACATCGAAAACCGGATGCAATCCCTAAATGCTGGTTAATCTAGCTCAAAAGCATTTTCACCAACTTTCTTGATAATGGTATATGGCCCATAACGGAGGGGTCAAAGCTTCTTGCTTGGTCCTTGAAGACGCTCCTTCTGCAGATGTAACCACACCTTGTCACCAACCTGAAACTAATGAGGAGTTTGGTGTTGATCATGTCTACCCTTATACTTCTTATTGCTCTGCTCCAAAATCTCATGAACTTGTTGCTGCAAGTATTGGATTTGATCAATGAATTTCTCTGGCCTGTCTTCCTCTTTGTTAGCATTGAATGCACAATCAAATTGTAAGGTAGGGAGAGCTATATCCATAGATGCCAATGGTTGATACCCAAGACAAACCTCAAAAGGACTATGCCCTATAAAACTATGAAGGGCACAGTTATATCTATGTTGCACATAAGGCAAGCTCTCATCCCATGTACGGGGATGCTTGGAATGATACATTAACAAGATATGAATGATCATTCAATTTACCACCTCTGTCTGCCCATCTATTTGAGGACGAAATGTTGTAGACTTTGTCAGTCTTGTGTCCATTCTAGCCCATAGTGAAGACCAAAAATAACTGATGAATCTACTATCCCTATCAAAAATAATGGTTTTAGGCAAGCCAAAATGAACCCAAACATGTTCAAAAAACAACCTGGCAGTCTCTTCTGTAGAAATTACCTTTTGATAGGCCACCATGATAGCCATTTTCGAAAATTTGTCCACCACAACATACACACAATCATGCCCCCATCTAGTAGTGGGAAGTCCAGACATGAAATCCATTGAAATTGATTGCCATGATTTATCTGGAATTGGCAGTGGTACATATAGACCCAACTTGCGATTTGTAGGCTTCGCAATTACACAGGTTGCACAAGCTTGTATATATGCAATGATATCTTGTTTCATTTTTGGCCAATAGAAATACTTTTGAAGAATAGCAGTGGTCTTACCAATACCAAAATGGCCTACAACATGACTGTAGTGTGCTTCCCATATCATACTCTTGCATTCATCGGTGGGGACACATATATGACCAACATGACATAGCAACCCATCCTACAAGTGCAAATCAGGGACAAACTTCCCTCCTACTAAATTACCATAAGTTTCAGCAAAATCAGGATCATTACCATATAGTTGAGCCCACGTTGTGGATTGATGGCCACATGAATCCAACACCATTGTCAAACTTGCAATTGGAGGCCGACTCAAGCAATCTACGACTTTGTTACTGCTTCCTTTCTTATGAAAAATGTTGAGGTGAAATTGTTGTAGATATGTCGACCACATTTGATGCCTAGCATTCTGCAACTTCTCGTGTCTGCAAAAATTGAAGAGGCTTAAGGTTTGTATGTATAACAATTTCCTTCCCCAAGATATAATGCTTCCATTGTTTGCAAGCCTGAACAATTGCATATAGATCCTTGTCATAAGTGGGGTACCTTTGTACTGTATCAGAAAAAGTTTCACTATGATAAGCAATGGGATGTCCATGTTGCATAAGTACAACGCTAAGGGCATAATCAAAAGCATTCATCTCTACTTCAAATGACTATTGAAGGTATGGAAGGACCAAGACTAGTGCAGATCATAGCCTTTTCTTTAACTATTCAAATGCTTGTTGCTTCGCTTATGTTCATTGAAACATTGCTTGTGCTCCCCCCCTCAGTAACTAATTAAGAGGCCATGACAAATGTGAAAAACCAAGCACAAATCTGCCATAAAGTTTGGCTAAGGCCAAGAAACTACGAAGCTCTGTAAAACTTTTGGGAGGTGCCCAATCTCTGATTATTTGTATCTTTGCAGGGTCAACGTGAACACCCTCATTGTCAATGATGTACCCCAAATACTGGATACTCTGCATGCCAAAAGAACACTTGTCTATGTTGGCATAAAGTTTGTGTTGTTGCAGAGTTGAAAGCACTTGTTTAACATGCTGCAAATGCTTAGACCAAGTCTTGCTAAAAATGAGTATGTCATCCAAATAAACAACCACAAAAGAATCAATGAATGGCCTGAGAACATCATTCATCAACCTCATAAATGTGGCGGGGGCACTAGTTAAACTAAAAGGAATAACCAACCATTCAAATAGACCTTCCTTGGACTTGAATGTAGTCTTCCGTACACCTACTAGATCAATTAGCACTTGGTGGTATCCAGATTTCAAGTCGATCTTCATAAAGAATTTAGCCCCTCTAAGTTGGTCCAAGAGGTCATCTATTCGAGGAGTTGGATATCTATTCTTCACAGTGATTTTATTCAATTCTCTATAGTCAATACAAAGTCTCCATGTCCCATCTTTCTTCTTAGCAAGAACAATTGGACTGCCACATGGTGAAGCACTTGGGCGAATGTGTCCCTTTTGTATCAATTCCTGAATTTGTCTCTTGATTTCA
This sequence comes from Cryptomeria japonica, assembly GCF_030272615.1. NCBI lineage: Eukaryota > Viridiplantae > Streptophyta > Pinopsida > Cupressales > Cupressaceae > Cryptomeria > Cryptomeria japonica. The sequence continues at coordinate 129,229,139 of NC_081415.1, read as the reverse complement.
TCATTTTCTAGCGCTGACCTCCTATATATTGATTCATGTGGTAGTGGTGCCCCTAGTATTAGATCAATGGAATGCTTGACTTGGCAATGCATTGGAACCCCTATTGGTGATTTAAGCACATTATGATATTCTTTCAAAACTTTATCCATTTCACTTCGTTGTTTTTCTATTATGGCCATCTCAACACGTGAATGAAGGAATTGACTTTGTTTTCTCGGAGTGGATCATGAGCAGAACAAAAGCTCTAGTTTGAGCAATCAGACATTTACATTTCTTAACACTAACCAAAGAAGCAGTTGGTTTTGGACATACCTCTGGTATATGATATTTTCTTTCACCGAGCTTGATTGTGACACTGGGTGGCCTGGATTCATACACCCCATGTCATTGGTACATGTATGGCTGCCCCAACAATATGTCACATACGTCCAATGGTGCTACATCACAGATTACCTCATCCTTGAATGGCTTGATTGAATATGACAAACGAAACTGTTGATTTACCTGAATATCTTTCCCCTCATTCACCCATCCCATGGAGTATGGTTGTGGGTGTTTTGTTGTCTTCAAATTTAGTCTTTTAACTGCCACCTTAGAGATCAATTCTTCTGGCTACCACTATCAACAATAAAGTGTAAAGGATCCCCATCTATCCACATCTACAAATGAAACAACCGCTCTTCATCTTCACGAGGCAAGACCTTAGTCGTGGCAATGATGGCACACATGTCTGCTTCTATGACCTGGTCATTCTCCTTCTACTCAGAGGCATCCATAGGCAATGATTCCGGCTTAGTTTCTTCTCCCTATATTTCAGTCATCAGGCTCTTGAAGATTCAACAATCTTTAGTATCATGAAATGGAGTCTTATGTATTTCACACCACATGCCTATGTTTTATTGTGTCTTCTTAGCAGCCCATGTCTATTTAGATGAGTTTGAGGGAGATTCTTTGGCTACCCATTTCCCTGCAAATCTGTTGCTACCTTCACCCCTTGGTGTATTATTTGCAAAGTATTCTCTTTTCCCTTTCTGGTTGAATTTTTCTTCAATTTTTCGTAGCATATTTATATGCAGTCGCCAATGTTTCAATATTCAAAAAATCTATCTCATTTTGAATGTATCTGTGAAGTCCACTATGATACTTCATAATTTGATGCTTCTCTATATCTTCGATGCCAAGTTTTTCTATAGCGCATGGAATGTATTAGTGTAATCTTGCACTGATTGATCCCTCTTGAAGCAATTGCCATTCCATGTATTTCTGTTCATAGACATCCTCAAGCAGATATCAATCTTTTATGAATTCCACAAATTCTCCCCATGTCGGTTTGTTATCAAAAGATATCTCTAACGCTTTCCTAATGGGTAAATTTCTATCTTTGTTTCCCACCTTAGTTTCCCATGCTAGTTTCACATGATTTTCCGCTTTAAGAAGAGCAAACATTATTTTTTCTACATTAGAATTTTTTTTTTAGAGAAGTATCATTCTACAACCAGTCGTCAACAACATCAATGTCAACTTTCCCTTCAAAATTTGGGATATCAAAGTTTACCTGCACCTTGAATGGGGTGACTCCTTGAAATGCCGCCCCAACTCTGTGGGGTTGATTCTGGAACAGTCGTGTGAATTGATCCATCATTTCTTGTCATTGTCTATCCAAAGCTTCTTCCACTACTTTCTTAACATTTTCTGCTGAGTCGTCTGACATTTTGGTGCGTCTCAAGGGAAGATATTGTGACAAATCTTACGTATCTAATCCCAATCTGTGGTAGTCTGATCTTGTGTGAATTGGCATAAAGGAGCATTATGACTCTAATACCACTGATTTAAATTGAGGTAGGGGTTCAAACGATATCAAAAGCAATAATATCTAGTGTAGGAAACCTGCGATATTATTCTCAGTACAAGAAGGATGCAAACTCGAAAAGGGAGTTGTATGCAATCCAAAAACTAACTTTTCATTTCCAAAATCTAGAATATAAAAAAGTACAAGAATATATCAAGAGTCACCACAGCCATCAGAATATGAAATGATAAGCTAGCTGTGAGAAAATATTCTAATATTTTAATATGAAAATTTTAATTTTAATTTTGAACTAATTCTACATCTCTAGAATCTCTAGATCCTCCAGATCAATGGAGGTCAGGAGAAATGAGGAGGATGATTCCTTTTTCAAGGAAGACATCTATAAAGCTATTTGCACATTAATGGTGGAAGAGGAAGGGAGATACATTAGATCTCGCATTCAAGAATTTAATGCAATCTTGACGAGGAATGATTTCCAGATCCATCGATCAAACATCCATAATTTTTTTTCTCTAATCAAAGAGAAAGTAGGCTCTTTACTGTAATCGAATAGCTAATAGTCGCTTGTGTTAAGGTTCGGGTCTATTTAGCTTTTTATTATTTTTATTAATCAATATCATTGTAAGCATTCATTTCACATCATCATTACTAATGTTTTGTGTTAAGAAATTTAATTATATTTAATGGGTAACTGCACCAAGATGGTGAACAAAAAGGGGGCTACAAGTGGCCACTTTTTTTTTTTTTTCTTTCTTTCTGAAAAGAGGTAAACTTGAACTTCAAAGAGATATTCGAAGGTCACATACTCAAAACTAGGAGTTGAGAAAATAATAAGAATTGTATTACTCTAAATCTATTTTCTAAACTACTAAAGTTTTTTAAAATTGGATAAGATTAAGAGTGTCAAATCTCTCTCGCATGAAAAATTGTTCTTGATTTTTTCAAAAAAACATAACATGGTTGTTTTTGTGCACTGGACAAAATATATAATTAGATTAAGTATTTTGAAAAACCCTTTGGTAGGATGATAGGTATGATTGAGATCTAGAAGTTGTGTATTTTTTTGTAATTTTTCGTTGAGTATTTTTTTTTTATGATTTTTTGAAGTGACCGCATCCTAAAACTTTGGTACCTGTTTGTGTGCTGGGCATAACTTGCATCAAAACAATCGAAAATGATTTTTTTTTAAAAATTGTATAGAATCTAGTGTAGAACAATAATATGTAATTTATTTTGAATTTGGTCAAATATATCAAAAGTTATTAAAAAAATGGTAGATGTATGTCTGTGAGGACTGTCAAGGCACTGGTAAAGAAAATTAAAGTTTACTATGCTAATGTTGTCTAAAAATAGAAAAAATTATATTGTCAGAAAGATAAGAAGACATGTGAGATTATGGTGGTAATTTTAGAGATACCCACTTGATCATTTGTAAACCTATTGATGATGAAGTCGAGAAATCATGTTGGAAGATGAAAAAAAGTGTAAAGGGACAAAAATGGAGGGAAAATGGGCTTGCAAGCCTTAGGGTCGCTTTCCAACCCTCTTACCAAGCCAAAACTCGCACGGGTTCTAATGTGCAAGATAACCCACTCGGGTTTTGAAAAACAAAAAGTACCATTTATAGTTCTACATAACTCGTACGGGTTATGTAGAACTAAAACCATCATTTTGAGTTTCACAAAACCCGTACGGGTTATGAAAAACCATAATTTTGAGTTTCACAAAACCCCTACAGGGTATAAAAAACCATTATTTTGATTTTCACAAAACCAGTACGGTTTATGAAAAACATCATTTTGAGTTTCACAAAACCCGTACGGGTTATGAAGACATCAAAATGTATGCTTGTAAATTTAGCATATACTATACATATGCATAGACATACATATATAATATATGTTTATGTATGTATATATGCATATCTATAGTTATATATACATATATTTATATAGATATATGTATATATGTTTGTATGCATGCATGTCTCTCTTATTTTCGTCTCTCTCGTCTTCCTTCCCCCATCATCGTCTCTGTCTATTCCGAGCCCTAATTATCCTCCTTGAGTTCTATCTCATCTCTCTCTACCGAGTCTCTCACCCTCTTCTCCTTCTCATTCTCTCTCTAGCTCATATCTCTCACCCTCTCCTCCTTCTCCTACTCTCCTCCTTCTCCTTCTCTCTCTCTCTCTCTCTCTCTCTCTCTTTCTCTCTCTCTCTCTCATTATCCTATCCTATTATCACCCTCTCCCCCTTCTCTCTTTCTCTCCCCCTACCTCTCCCTCTCCCCCTCTCCCTCGCCCTCTCGTTATCTTATCCTATTCTCTCTCCTCTCTCTCCTCTCTCTCCTCTCTCTCTCTCCTCTCTCTCCTCTCTCTCTCTCTTATTCTCTCTCCCTCTCCCTCTCTTTATCCCCATCTCCTCTCTCTCTCTCTCTCTCCCTCCCTCTCTTCCTCCCTCTCCCTCTCCCTCTCCTTCTCCCTCTCCCTCTCTCCCAATCTCCTCTCTCTCTCCCCCTCTCTCTGCCTCCCCCTCTCCTTATCATATTATCTCCCTCTCTTCTTATCCCCTATTCTCTATCTTACCCCCTCTCCCCCTACTCGCTCTCTAACTGCCTTTCTCACCCCCTCTCCTTATCCTATTCTCTCCCTCTCTTCCTATCCCCTTCTCTCTCTCTCTCTCTTCCTATCCCCTTCTCTCTCTCTCTCTCAATCCTATTCTCACCCTCTCTCCCTTCTCCTTCTTTCCCTATCTCTCTCACTCTCTTCCTATCCCCTTCCCTCTCTATCTCTAATACTCTCTCCCTCCCCCTCTCCTTATCCTATTCTATCCCTCTCTCTCTCTCTCTCTCTCTCTCTCTCTCTCTCTCTCTCTCTCTCTCTCTTAATCCTATTCTCACCCTCTCTCCCTTCTCTTTCTTTCCCTATCTCTCTCCCTCTCTTCCTATCCCCTTCTCTCTTTGTGTCTAACTCTCTCTCCCTCCCCCTCTCCTTATCCTATTCTATCCCTCTTCCTATCCCCTAATCTCTCGCTCTCTCTCTCTATCAATCCTATTCTCACCCTCTCTCCCTTCTCTTTCTTTCACTATCTCTCCCTCTCTTCCTATCGCCTTCTCTCTTTGTCTCTAACTCTCTCTCCCTCCCCCCCTCTCTCTCTCTCTATCTCTCTTCCTACCCCCTTCTCTCTATGTCTCTAACTCTCTCTCCCTACCCCTCTCCTTATACTATTCTACCCCTCTCCTTCTACTATTTTATCCCTCTCTCCCTACCCCCCCCCCCTCTCTCTCTCTCTCTCTCTCTCTCTCTCTCTCTCTCTCTCTATTCTCACCCTCTCTCTTCCTACCCCCTTCTCTCTATGTATTTAACACTCTCTCCCTACCCCTCTCCTTATACTATTCTATACCTCTCTTCCTACCCCCTACTCTCTCTCTCTCTCTATTCTCACCCTCTCTCCCTTCTCTTTCTTTCCCTATCTCTCTCCCTCTCTTCCTATCCCCTTCTCTCTCTCTCTTAATCCCATTCTCAACCTCTCTCCCTTCTCTTTCTTTCCCTATCTCTCTCCCTCTCTTCCTACCCCCCTCTCTCTCTCTCTCTCCCTATCCCCTTCTCTCTCTCTCTAACTCCCTCCCCCTCTCCTTATCCCTCTCTTCCTATCCTCTTCTGTCTTTGTCTCTAACTCTCTCTCCCCCCCTCTCCTTATCCTATTTGATCCCTCTCTTCCTACCCTCCCTCTCTCTCTCTCTCTCTCTCTCTCTCTCTCTCTCTCTCTCTCTCTCTCTCTCTCCCTCTCCCTCTCCCTCTCTCCCTCTCTTAATCCTATTCTCACTCTCTCTCCCTTCTCTTTCTTTCCCTATCTCTCTCCCTCTCTTCTCACTCTCTCTCCCTTCTCTTTCTTTCCCTATCTCTCTCCCTCTCTGCCTATCCCCTTCTCTCTTTGTCTCTTTGTCTCTCTCTCTCTAAATCTCTCTCCTTCCCCCTCTCCTTATCTCTCTCCCTCTCTTCCTATCCCCTTCTCTCTTTGTCTCTTTGTCTCTCTCTCTAAATCTCTCTCCTTCCCCCTCTCCTTATCCTATTCTATTGCTCTCTCTCTCTCTCTCTCTCTCTCTCTCTCTCTCTCTCTCTCTCTCTCAATCCTATTCTCACCCTCTCTCCCTTCTCTTTATTTCCCTATCTCTCTTTCCCTCTCTTCTTATTCCCTCTCTTCCTATCCCCTTCTCTCTTTGTCTCTAACTCTCCCCCCCCCCTCTCTCTCTCTCTCCCTCTCTTAATCCTATTCTCACCCCCGCTCTCTCTCTCTCTCCCTCTCTTAATCCTATTCTCACCCCCCCCCCCCCCTCTCTCTCTCTCTCCCCACTTCTTCTTTGGTTCCTAGTTCTACATAACCCGTACAGGTTATGCAGAACTAAAGCCAAAACTTCTAGTTTTGCATAACCAATACGGTTTATGAGAATTTTTTCGCTAGGCTTACCAAGCCTAGCATGTTTTTGAATTTCATAGAACATGCACGAGTTATGAGAAATTTCATTTTTTTTTTTTGCATGTGGCCACTTTTCTGTTCAGCATCTTGGTCCATTTACCCTAATCACATTCATTATGTAAAACTATAGTATTATTTTTTGTTCTCCAATATTCTACATTGTATCAAAAAGGTCATTTTTTACTTTTGGTGCCTGTGAAAAGAATTACTTTTGCAGAAATTGTCATTTAGTTTACTACTACCTTTGTTGGCTTGTATCATTTTGATTTCTTGGTTGTTTAATCATTTGTGGGGCGATACATTTATGTTGGCAGACTGAATGATGTTTCTTCTATAAATTGTGTTGTGAAACATTTATGGGAAGCAAAGAGGAGTATTCTTTCTCTTTAAAGTAGCATAATAGAGACTAAATGGTATTCGTGCTAAACCAAAATAAGAACTTGTAACTGAAAGAAATGAAAAGTGTCATGGAACAAGTGTTGCATAGCAGCGAAGCTCCTGTCAAAGAATACAAGGTCTATGTATGTTTTTGTGTCATGTAATTGTTGTGACTGAGCAACTGAAGGTCTAGCCCTCTATGGATTCAAACAGATCATAAACAAATTCACTATCTTTGTAATTTATAATAGAAAAAATATATAAAAATCATTGTCATTTCTTCAATAAATGCTGTTTATTTTCGCATGTTTAAGAATTTTTCATTATTAAATTGCCAAACAAACATCACATGAAAGAATGAGACAACATCTCTTGGAATACAACTATTGCAGCCTACATAGGACATGAGTATCCTCACAGAGTAGTCACACTCTATCACTAAACACAACATGCAGGTTTGTAACTTGTTTTGCATTTGTCAGTGTACTCTTAGGGTAGACATGTATTCCCCCTGGGGCAAATGAGAGGTGCAAGTTTCTCAAGGCCCAACAATTCTAATCAAACTAGAATAATGACGATCAAAGATCTATTATATTGCAAGTAATACACTACCATACACTACCAAAGTGGTAAGACAGCTAAAATAAATTAAGGTCTGAAATGAAGTCAAATAAAATTGAGTGGAGGAAAAAAAATTAGATGTAAGAAGTTGTCTTGATAGTATGTATTCATCTCAAGAACTGATCAAATCATTTATCAAAAGAATGACTACTGAGTGACTTGTGAGATTTATTGTTTTCATGCTTTCTAACTGGAGTAAGGGTCACACGTTAGCAGAAAGTCCAGAATCAAAATTATGATCTTTGAAAGGAAAAAGGTATGTATTTAAAATAGTTAATAAAATCTAAGTCAACACCAATTATATGGCTTCAATGATCTTTGTTGTAAACTCAACATCTTGATATAAACAATTATATCATTACATCATAGTTATAGTTTTTAATACAAGTTAGCCTATACTAAGTTAAGATTAAGACAATACGCTATTTAGCTAAATTTGCATTTCTGCTTCAAAGTTTGATTGATGATTAACATCAAAGAGCTAAGTATCCTCTGAAACCAAAATATGAATACTTAACCAGACATTGATTGATCCAATTCACAAATAAATGTAAACATATTTATGTTCACCAACAATATGTATTTTTCCAGATTTAATTTGTATCCTAAACTAGTTTCACTGGATAGTGTGGTGACAAAAAAGTGCGGTATGTGATATCACAATGTTGGTGTTGTGACATACCTGAACCTACAAACTTGCCTGATTTTAGACAGACAAAAGGCCACAACAGGGTGCTTGACTAGTAAATGGTGAAAGAGTCACAACATAAGCTTAACAATGTGAACTTTTATCATTACTAGTCATTTCAAGGACCAGTGGCATTGTACGTATCATTTCTTGGAAAGGAAAAGATGGGAAATCTTCCATGTATAACTGATACTCGGTGTTGATGCCCTAAATACAATGAGGATGAAAAGCTTCAATGTACAACTGATACTGGATGTTGCTGCCGTGAAAGCATCAAGAAAATGAAATTAAAAATAAATAAATGTAAGGAGCATCTAAAGTAAACAAAATCTGAAACTTATAGAACAAAATAAAATAAAATTCTACATAAAAATCCAAAAACATTGAATAAGCTTGAAAGACTAAGTTTTCTTTATCTTATCGTTCTTGCTTCCATGGTTTAGAAGATTGCAGCTTTCTTCCTTCATTTCAGAAAATTAAGGAAGCCACTAAATGTGAAATATAAGATTTCTCTTCAGTATAGTGCAGCTTCTCTGCTCCATGAAATAGATAATGAACACCCAATACCAGAGTCTCCAAAGCATATGAAAAATTTATCCAGTATCCTCTAACTAGTATAAGTTGACAACTAAATAATTATCCATTCCGCTTAACCCATTGACCTACAAAGAGTGATATTATAGTGGTTTAGAGTCTTAGACAAAAGATGACTTTAATTGGTTCTATTAAATTCCCTTTTTTTGCAAATTGTTTGATTTAATTTATCTAACAAAATAGTTATGCTGAAATGGTTGGAAAACTACATTGTCGGTTGAAGGTACAACGAACTGCTGAGTAAATTTTGGAGTCAAGTTCAGGTGAGAAGCAGGGTTTGATGTAGCCAAGGTGTCATGTTATTGAATGACAGATGAATGCATCAGAGATGTCATGGTGGTAGAAATATGCCTCTACAAGCTCATGAACTAGGTTTCTTGAACTCCACCATACCCTTTGTTTAGAAAATAGAAAATGTATAAGAATCTATGTAATGGTTTGAAGTCTCAAAGATACAGTCTAATGTACTTTCAATAGCTGCTATCATGAAGGTTCTGAGGGTTAAACTTCTCGCTAGAACTGGAAATATGATATGATAGCAATAATAAAATAACAAAAAGCTTCAAATGCCTAAAAAAGAGAGTTTAACGTGACATGACACAAAAATAAAATAACAAACAACTTCAAAGGTCCAAGAACGAAATCAAAATGCATTAATATCCTCCTTTAAGATAAAGGGCTGACCATCTAGCAAGCCAACCAAATGAATATCATGTGAATTCTAACCAATGTTATATTTTGTCCTATACATAATGAAGAGGGCATCTACAAGAAAAACATTACCGAATTTGGTGAAGCCGGCGATGTAGAGAAAAGTTGTTAGTCAATCCACTTGAAACAGCCAAGGCTAAACCCCAGTGAAGTGTCTTCATTCCTTACCCTCCCCTCCCCGTTGAAGTTTTCAAATGAACTCCAAATCAGCCAAAAATGCGTCAACAAAAATACACGAAACTTTCCACTATACAAACCCTAATGCGATGTAAAAAATTGTTATTTTAAGTAAAGCATAAAAAACCAGCATTGTAAAGAGAAGATAAAGCCAAACTTATCTTTGCAGCAGAGATTTCTTTAACTTAGTAGATCAAGCGAGGTATCTCCAAGCGGTTTGAAAAATCGGCCTTAGCTCAAGCCCTTACCAATGACAGATCTGAATGGGGCCATTTAACACCCGCATGTGATGCAAACAGTACTCCCTGGGGGCATTTAACACCCGCATGCGATGCAAACAGTACTCCCTGTGTGATGGAGAAGGCAGAAGACATAAAACATCCACAAGAGACTCTGAGAGTATACATAACTCTGTATTTTGGGAGAATTCGCCACATCTAAATGGGTATACAAGATGTCGAAGTAGAGTCGAGACATGTGGATTATGAACTAACATCCACAAGAGACTCTGAGAGTATACATAACTGTATTTTGTGAGAATTCGCCACATCTAAATGGGTATACAAGATGTCGAAGTAGAGTCGAGACATGTGGATTATGAACAAATGCCATCTCGTCCTCGAAATCCTATAATCCTGCAATGAACTAACGAAGATATAGGTTTTTGTGTGTTCTCTAGCATTGAAATTTGAAAATACATCTGCTAGTAATCTAAAACACCAATCAGAGACGGCAACCCTTACTTGAAATCCTGCAACCCTCCCTGACATCCTGCAATCGTAAAGTTAGCCAATAGTAAAATGAAAAACAAAATTTATATTAATATATGTTTTAAAAAATAGGCAACTTCACTTAGGAAGAATAAAATATATACAAATGTGATCAAAAATTGAAATCTTATTGGCTTTTGACATTTAGTTTAATCAGTAGTTAAGATTTAAGTCTCCGCTATAGTTCCATGCCATGGCTGGAACTAATAATAGAGTCAAACGAAGGTTGGCAACATTACTTTTTACAAGATATTTATAAAAGTGATTCCATTTTGTGCATGTCAAATCAATTTATTGGGAGATCACAACTTAGATTATTCAACTAGGAAGATCTTGATGGACAAGTTTGTTTCCATTGTATTTTTTACTGCTATAGACAATAAACCTTTCTGTTATCTAATTAGGATATGTACAAGAAAATTAGGCAATGAGAGTAAAAAATTAGGCAATGAGAGTAAAGAAATTGGAAGAAGATTTATTTCTTTAGATCGATACTTCCTAAAGAAGCTAGATATAAGGGGAAAAAAATTAAAAGATAAGCTATGAAGATGTATGACATTTCAAGGTGAACATTAATCCCAGACACATGTCACAAAGTTTATCTAGTCATGTTTTTGAAATGCAATAGAAATCAATTGTATTTTTGGTTATCCAATCTTTAGGAAAAATATCATTATTTTTTCAAACAAGAAAAGTTTAAAGTTTAGAATTTCAAATAGGTATTCAATTGTTATGGAAGGAAAATTTGTAGCAAAGAGAAAGCAAACAAAAGATATGACAATCTTGAAATGTTCCAAAGGAAAAATAAGGCTACCCTTTGAGGAAGAAGATCAAAGCACTTAAGGACTACCCATGTCAAATCACACTATCTAATTTAAAATAGTTTGTTTGTATATGCTTCTAAGCAAATGATTAAAATAAAATAAGTTGTATTAATTTTTGCTTGTAAAACCTTCTTTAAAGGAAGAAGACAGTTGTTTTAAGCTATATGAGACAAGTAAGTCACAACAAAGTAGATTAAGGAAAATTAAAGGAACACAAAGGTACCTAAGGAAGGTAATCTAAACTGTTGTAAAATAATTACTATCAACTATATAGGCAAGGTCATTTTTCATCATTCATTTCAATGGGAATGAGTGGTAGAAGTGCAAAGAAAGAAAATAAAAATTTAATGTGTGTAAATAGTATTTTGGAAGAAAATTTGGAGAAAATTTAAAAGGAAAATAAAGAATTAAAAGAGGAAAATAGATCACAAAACAAAGAATTATCAAAATCAAGTGAAGAAACTAGATTTTTCAATCAATTGCTTGAAGCATATGTAAAGGAAAATTGGAGTCTAAAGTCTAAACCTACACTATGTAATATCTCATGCGATACTAGTCATTTGTATTTTTCATTTGATGAAACATTTTTTTATGGTTGAAGAGTGTGAAGCCAAAGGAAAGAACGTGTTTGGATCTAGAAATTTTGTAACCTGTGATGTTAATGGAAAAGGTTAGGTTAGAAAAATGTTGGCTTGCAAATCACTATTTAGAAAATGGGTTATGATGGAAAAGGTTTGGGAAAACGTGGGCGAGAAATAAGAGAGCCCATTTAGCCATTTATGAGGCCAAAGAATGAAGGCCTTGGGTATGGTAAGATAGATATTACTGATCTTGCTAGTATTATAAGTTCATGTAAATCAACTCAAAGAAAGTAGTGTTTACATTATCATAAACAAGGACATAAAGTAGAGAAATTTTGGAATCTTCACCCTTGTTCAATTTATGGGTTGAAGAATCACTCTGAAAGTCATGTTGGAATAGAGAGAGGGATGACAATCTATGAAAATTTATTCTTAATGGATTAGTGGATCTTGTTGGAAAAAGGCTACATGAATGTTCAAAAAGTTGTATAGGCAAACATATTATCATGTTAGATAAAATTAAAAAAAATACAAGAGTAGGTAATATTAATTGAAAAGATTATCAGGTGGATGCAAGAAATTAGGTCCCAATTAGGTGGAAGTGTGCATGCTCGGAAGAATACCACTAGAAACAGGGACCTTTTTTTAGGAAATGGGAATCTGTTATGCTCTAGGCACTTGAGTAAAAAATTTACAAAATTCCCTCCCTCCCACCTCCCTTCCAAATTCCAATATTTATAGATCACTATTATAACAACTAACATAAGAACTAAAATATGTGTGGCAATGACATTTCGATCATTTTGTAGTCTTCTTCTCATTTCTCAATCACTAAGTTTCAAAAGAATCTTTATATTTCTCTTTCATTCTTTCTATGTCTCTCTCCACACCAATCTCTCTCTCTCTCTCTCTCTCTCTCTCTCTCTCTCTCTCTCTCTCTCTCTCTCCTCCCCAATCTATCCATCTCATTTAAGTTATCTCTCTTTCTCACTTTATCTCTCCCCCTCTCTATCTTCTTCCATATTCCTCTATCTTCCTATCTTCCTCTCTATCTTTCTTTGTTTTTATTTATCTCTCTCTATATTTATCTAGCTTTGTCTCCACTTTTGTTTCTCTCTATTTCTCTATCTCTCCATCTTTTTTTATCTCTTTGCCTCTCTATCTCTTATTGTTATCTTTGTTTTGATCTTTGTATTACTCTATTCCTATGCATATCAATCTCCCTCTCCATTATTCTTTGTTCCTCTATCACTATCAATCTTTCTCTCTCGATATATCTCTTCATCATTCTCTACTTTCCCTCTCTCTCTAACTCTTTTCTCTGTCCATTTTTTCTAGCCCCCTCTATCTCTCTCCCTCCTTTGTCATCCTATCTCTTATCCTATCTCCATTCTATTTAATCATCATATCTCTATCTCTTTTTCTCTCCAAGTACCTCTTTCTCACTCTTCTCTCTCAAATTTTATATTAAAAATATATATTATATGTTCATTACATATTTTATATTTCATTATACTCTCTCTCTCTCTCTCTCTCTCTCTCTCTCTCTATATATATATATATATATATATATATATATATATATATTATATTTCATTACTCTCTCTCTCTCTCTCTCTCTCTCTCTCTCTCTCTCTATATATATATATATATATATATATATATATATCCCTATTTCCCTCTCCATGCCTACTCTTTTTTTCCTTGTCTCTCTATCTAATTTTTTCTCTGATCTCTATTTCTCAATATATCTAGCTCTCTATCACTATATCTCCTAGTCTCCCTCTCCCTCTATATCTCTCTATCTCTTCCTCTCTGTTACCCACTCTATCTCCCTATCTCTTTCTTTCTCTATCTCTCTTTTTACGTCTCTCCCCTCTATCTTCCTCTCTCCTTATCTCTAGACATGTATCCCTTTCCCTATCCATCCATCTCTCCCCTTCTCTTTCCATCTCCATTTTCCCATGCCTTTATATCTACATCTCTTGCTTCTCTATCTCTATCCCTCTATATTTCTTTTTCCATCTTGTTGGCATTTCATGAAGATTGCATTGATGAAGTATAGTGTTGTCATTGATGGCAATAGCAACCGGTAATGAAGTTGTATTGCAACCAAAAGTGAAGCAGTGATGGAAACCGGTATTACTATTTAAGCAGAAAGATCAATCGATAACCCTAACTCGTTGATAAGAAGAACCCTAACCGATGGAGCTTGGAGAATCGGTAGTGTTGATCTATGATCGAATGATGAGAGGAGATGAAGATGCCACGTATGCATGATGCATGTGATGAGTTTCAAAGTGGATTTGACACATAGAGACAACTATTTTATCTTGGGAATGAACAAATGCATAGCATGAAGTGAATAACACGTGATGAGTTATAGGATCCAATATCCAGTGATCAAGGAGTGATCTAGGAGTGGTAGAAATAGTTTTGAACAATGTGCAGCTGATTGCTATGTAATCCAATGGTCATATTTGAATCGATATATTTGTAATCTCTATGAGATCTTAGGTTTTCTGTTCTGTTACTAACCTCTTGTATTTGTATTTAAGGTTGATGAATTGTTTGTAAATTGTGTTGGAAAATTTGTTAAGTGTGAGTTGTTGCCGAACCAAAAGGAGTATCTGCAGAATGTTATGAAGGCAGATAGGAGCATAAAAGAATCTAATTAAGTAGAGCAGTGCTATTGCCAAATCAACAAGACCCTGTTGTTCTCTAACCATTAAAATAGTTAAATCCCCTAACCGGGTAAGATTTAATAGGCTTCTTGTTCAAATCTTCTAACCAAGTGATCCATTAGGTTGGATTTCAAATCCTCCATCGAGGTTACCTCTTACAGGGCATTGCCTTTAACAGGGTATTGTAGTCAATCCCTTAACCAGGTGGTCCCTAACTGGACCTGTTCTTAACAGGACATTATTGTAAAGCTTCTAACAAGGCTTGGCTCCTAACAGAGCGAACTTTAGAAGAGTTCAATATACTTGTGGGTATTCATCCCCACCGTGGTTTTTCCCATTTGGGTTTCCATGTAAAAAATCATTGTGTCAAGTTGTGAATGTTTTTATGAGTATGTTTTTTAGGTTAAATGTGAATAACTAGTGTGTATGGTGAAAATGGATAACAATAATAACAATATTGAAAG